>NC_143052.1:361136666-361475833 GCF_052426305.1 Pelodiscus sinensis | reverse complement strand
AGCCCCCCATCCTGCAAGTGTCTCCCTGCCAGGACTTGAGGGTCTCAGCCCCCACATTGCCTCAAGCGTCTCCCTGCCAGGACCTGAGGGGCCCAGCCCCCCATCCTCCAAGTGTCTCCCTGCCAGGACCTGAGGGGCACAGCCCCCCCATCCTCCAAGTGTCTCCCTGCCAGGACCTGACCGTCACAGCCCCCACTCTGCCCCGAGCGTCTCCCTGCCAGTACCTGAGGGGCACAGCCCCCAATCCTCCAAGTGTCCCCCTGCCAGGACTTGAGGGTCTCAGCCCCCACCTTGCCTCAAGCGTCTCCCTGCCAGGACCTGAGGGGCCCAGCCTCCCGTCCTCCAAGTGTCTCCCTGCCAGCACCTGAGGGTCACAGCCACCACTCTGCCCCGAGCATCTCCCTGCCAGGACATGAGGGACACAGCCCCCCACTCTGCCCCGAGCGTCTCCCTGCCAGGACCTGAGGGGCACAGCCCACCACTCTGCCCCGAGCGTCTCCCTGCCAGGACCTGAGGGGCACAGCCCCCCATCCTCCAAGTGTCTCCATGCCAGGACTTGAGGGTCTCAGCCCCCACCTTGCCTCAAGCATCTCCCTGCCACGACCTGAGGGCACAGCCCCCACCTTGCCCCAAATGTCTCCCTGCCAGGACCTGAGGGGCCCAGCCTCCCGTCCTCCAAGTGTCTCCCTGCCAGTACCTGAGGGGCACAGCCCCCCACCCTCCAAGTGTCTCCCTGCCAGGACCTGACGGTCACAGCCCCCACTCTGCCCCGAGCGTCTCCCTGCCAGGACCAGAGCGGCACAGCCCCCAATCCTCCAAGTGTCTCCCTGCCAGGACTTGAGGGTCTCAGCCCCCACCTTCCCTCAAGCGTCTCCCTGCCAGGACCTGAGGGACACAGCCACCACTCTGCCCCGAGCATCTCCCTGCCAGGACATGAGGGACACAGCCCCCCACTCTGCCCCGAGCGTCTCCCTGCCAGGACCAGAGCGGCACAGCCCCCAATCCTCCAAGTGTCTCCCTGCCAGGACTTGAGGGTCTCAGCCCCCACCTTCCCTCAAGCGTCTCCCTGCCAGGACCTGAGGGACACAGCCCCCACCTTGCCTCAAGCGTCTCCCTGCCACGACCTGAGGGGCACAGCCCCCACGTTGCCCCAAATGTCTCCCTGCCAGGACCTGAGGGTCACAGCCCCCACTCTGCCCCGAGCGTCTCCCTGCCAGGAACTGAGGGGCACAGCCCCCACCTTGCCCCAAGCGTCTCCCTGCCAGGACCTGAGGGGCGCAGCCTTCCGTCCTCCAAGTGTCTCCCTGCCAGGACCTGAGGGGCACAGCCTCCACTCTGCTCTGAGCGTCTCCCTGCCAGGACCTGAGGGTCACAGCCTCCCGTCCTCCAAGTGTCTCCCTGCCAGGACTTGAGGGTCTCAGCCCCCACCTTCCCTCAAGCGTCTCCCTGCCACGACCTGAGGGGCACAGCCCCCACCTTGCCCCAAGCATCTCCCTGCCAGGACCTGAGGGACACAGCCCCCCACTCTGCCCCGAGCGTCTCCCTGCCAGGACCTGAGGGGCACAGCCCCCACCTTGCCCCAAACATCTCCCTGCCAGGACCTGAGGGGCACAGCCCCCCATCCTGCAAGTGTCTCCCTGCCAGGACCTGAGGGCACAGCCCCCACCTTGCCCCAAATGTCTCCCTGCGAGGACTTGAGGGGCCCAGCCTCCCGTCCTCCAAGTGTCTCCCTGCCAGGAGCTGAGGGGCACAGCCCCCCATCCTCCAAGTGTCTCCCTGCCAGGACCTGACGGTCACAGCCTCCCGTCCTCCAAGTGTCTCCCTGCCAGGACTTGAGGGTCTCAGCCCCCACCTTCCCTCAAGTGTCTCCCTGCCAGGACCTGAGGGGCACAGCCCCCACTCTGCCCCGAGCGTCTCCCTGTCAGGACCTGAGGGGCACAGCCCCCACCTTGCCCCAAGCATCTCCCTGCCAGGACCTGAGGGACACAGCCCCCCACTCTGCCCCGAGCGTCTCCCTGCCAGGACCTGAGGGGCACAGCCCCCACCTTGCCCCAAACATCTCCCTGCCAGGACCTGAGGGGCACAGCCCCCCATCCTGCAAGTGTCTCCCTGCCAGGACCTGAGGGCACAGCCCCCACCTTGCCCCAAATGTCTCCCTGCGAGGACTTGAGGGGCCCAGCCTCCCGTCCTCCAAGTGTCTCCCTGCCAGGACCTGAGGGGCACAGCCCCCGACCCTCCAAGTGTCTCCCTGCCAGGACCTGACGGTCACAGCCCCCACTCTGCCCCGAGCGTCTCCCTGCCAGGACCTGAGGGGCACAGCCCCCACCTTGCCCCAAATGTCTCCCTGCCAGGACCTGAGGGGCACAGCCCCCACTCTGCCCCGAGCGTCTCCCTGCCAGGACCTGAGGGGCACAGTCCCCACTCTGCCCTGAGCGTCTCCCTGCCAGGACCTGAGGGTCACAGCCTCCCGTCCTCCAAGTGTCTCCCTGCCAGGACCTGAGGGGCACAGCCCCCACTCTGCCCCGAGCGTCTCCCTGCCAGGACTTGAGGGGCACAGCCCCCACCTTGCCCCAAATGTCTCCCTGCCGGGACCTGAGTGTCACAGCCTCCCGTCCTCCAAGTGTCTCCCTGCCAGGACCTGAGGGGCACAGCCCCCACTCTGCCCCGAGCGTCTCCCTGCCAGGACCTGAGGGGCACAGCCCCCACCTTGCGCCAAACATTTCCCTGCCAGGACCTGAGGGACACAGCCCCCACTCTGCCCCGAGCGTCTCCCTGCCAGGACCTGAGGGGCACAGCCCCCCATCCACCAAGTTTCTCCCTGCCAGGACTTGAGGGTCTCAGCCCCCACCTTGTCTCAAGCGTCTCCCTGCCAGGACCTGAGGGACACAGTCCCCACTCTGCCCCAAGTGTCTCCCTGCCATGACCAGAGGGTCACAGCCCCCACTCTGCCCTGAGCGTCTGAGGGTCACAGCCCCCACCTTGCCCCAAGCATCTCCCTGCCAGGACCTGAGGGACACAGCCCCCACTCTGCCCCAAGTGTCTCCCTGCCAGGACCTGAGGGGCACAGCCCCCCATCCTGCAAGTGTCTCTCTGCCAGGACTTGAGGGTCTCAGCCCCCAACTTGCCTCAAGCATCTCTCTGCCAGGACCTGAGGGGCACAGCCCCCCACTCTGCCCCGAGTGTATCCCTGCCAGGACCTGAGGGGCACAGCCCCCCATCCTCCAAGTGTCTCCCTTCCAGGACTTGAGGGTCTCAGCCCCCAACTTGCCTCAAGCGTCTCCCTGCCAGGACTTGAGGGTCTCAGTCCCCACCTTGCCTCAAGCGTCTCCCTGCCAGGACCTAAGGGGCACAGCCCCCACCTTGCCCCAAGTGTCTCCCTGCCAGGACCTGTGGGTCATAGCCCCCCTCTGCCCTGAGCGTCTCCCTGCCAGGACCTGAGGGGCACAGCCTCCCGTCTTCCAAGTGTCTCCCTGCCAGGACCTAAGAGGCACAGCCCCCACCTTGCCCCAAATGTCTCCCTGCCAGGACTTGAGGGGCACAGCCTCCCGTCCTCCAAGTGTCTCCCTGCCAGGACCTGTGGGTCATAGCCCCCCTCTGCCCTTAGCGTCTCCCTGCCAGGACCTGAGGGGCACAGCCTCCCGTCCTCCAGGTGTCTCCCTGCCAGGACCTGAGGGGCACAGCCTCCCGTCTTCCAAGTGTCTCCCTGCCAAGACCTGAGGGTCACAGCCCCCACTCTGCCCCGAGCGTCTCCCTGCCAGGAACTGAGGGGCACAGCCCCCACCTTGCCCCAAGCGTCTCCCTGCCAGGACCTGAGGGGCGCAGCCTTCCGTCCTCCAAGTGTCTCCCTGCCAGGACCTGAGGGGCACAGCCTCCACTCTGCTCTGAGCGTCTCCCTGCCAGGACCTGAGGGTCACAGCCTCCCGTCCTCCAAGTGTCTCCCTGCCAGGACTTGAGGGTCTCAGCCCCCACCTTCCCTCAAGCGTCTCCCTGCCATGACCTGAGGGACACAGCCCCCACCTTGCCTCAAGCGTCTCCGTGCCACGACCTGAGGGGCACAGCCCCCACCTTGCCCCAAGCATCTCCCTGCCAGGACCTGAGGGACACAGCCCCCCACTCTGCCCCGAGCGTCTCCCTGCCAGGACCTGAGGGGCACAGCCCCCACCTTGCCCCAAACATCTCCCTGCCAGGACCTGAGGGGCACAGCCCCCCATCCTGCAAGTGTCTCCCTGCCAGGACCTGAGGGCACAGCCCCCACCTTGCCCCAAATGTCTCCCTGCGAGGACTTGAGGGGCCCAGCCTCCCGTCCTCCAAGTGTCTCCCTGCCAGGAGCTGAGGGGCACAGCCCCCCATCCTCCAAGTGTCTCCCTGCCAGGACCTGACGGTCACAGCCTCCCGTCCTCCAAGTGTCTCCCTGCCAGGACTTGAGGGTCTCAGCCCCCACCTTCCCTCAAGTGTCTCCCTGCCAGGACCTGAGGGGCACAGCCCCCACTCTGCCCCGAGCGTCTCCCTGTCAGGACCTGAGGGGCACAGCCCCCACCTTGCCCCAAGCATCTCCTTGCCAGGACCTGAGGGACACAGCCCCCCACTCTGCCCCGAGCGTCTCCCTGCCAGGACCTGAGGGGCACAGCCCCCACCTTGCCCCAAACATCTCCCTGCCAGGACCTGAGGGGCACAGCCCCCCATCCTGCAAGTGTCTCCCTGCCAGGACCTGAGGGCACAGCCCCCACCTTGCCCCAAATGTCTCCCTGCGAGGACTTGAGGGGCCCAGCCTCCCGTCCTCCAAGTGTCTCCCTGCCAGGACCTGAGGGGCACAGCCCCCGACCCTCCAAGTGTCTCCCTGCCAGGACCTGACGGTCACAGCCCCCACTCTGCCCCGAGCGTCTCCCTGCCAGGACCTGAGCGGCACAGCCCCCAATCCTCCAAGTGTCTCCCTGCCAGGACTTGAGGGTCTCAGCCCCCACCTTGCCTCAAGCGTCTCCCTGCCACCACCTGAGGGCACAGCCCCCACCTTGCCCCAAATGTCTCCCTGCCAGGACCTGAGGGTCACAGCTTCCACCTTGCCCCAAGAGTCTCCCTGCCAGGATCTGAGGGACACAGCCCCCACTCTGCCCCAAGAGTCTCCCTGCCAGGACCTGAGGGTCACAGCCTCCCGTCCTCCAAGTGCCTCCCTGCCAGGACCTGAGGGGCACAGCCCCCACTCTGCCCCGAGCGTCTCCCTGCCAGGACCTGAGGGGCACAGCCCCCACCTTGCCCCAAATGTCTCCCTACCAGGACCTGAGGGGCACAGCCCCCACTCTACCCCGAGCGTCTCCCTGCCAGGACCTGAGGGGCACAGTCCCCACTCTGCCCTGAGCGTCTCCCTGCCAGGACCTGAGGGTCACAGCCTCCCGTCCTCCAAGTGTCTCCCTGCCAGGACCTGAGGGGCACAGCCCCCACTCTGCCCCGAGCGTCTCCCTGCCAGGACTTGAGGGGCACAGCCCCCACCTTGCCCCAAATGTCTCCCTGCCGGGACCTGAGTGTCACAGCCTCCCGTCCTCCAAGTGTCTCCCTGCCAGGACCTGAGGGGCACAGCCCCCACTCTGCCCCGAGCGTCTCCCTGCCAGGACCTGAGGGTCACAGCCTCCCGTCCTCCAAGTGTCTCCCTGCCAGGACCTGAGGGGCACAGCCCCCACTCTGCCCCGAGCGTCTCCCTGCCAGGACTTGAGGGGCACAGCCCCCACCTTGCCCCAAATGTCTCCCTGCCGGGACCTGAGTGTCACAGCCTCCCGTCCTCCAAGTGTCTCCCTGCCAGGACCTGAGGGGCACAGCCCCCACTCTGCCCCGAGCGTCTCCCTGCCAGGACCTGAGGGGCACAGCCCCCACCTTGCGCCAAACATTTCCCTGCCAGGACCTGAGGGACACAGCCCCCACTCTGCCCCGAGCGTCTCCCTGCCAGGACCTGAGGGGCACAGCCCCCCATCCACCAAGTTTCTCCCTGCCAGGACTTGAGGGTCTCAGCCCCCACCTTGTCTCAAGCGTCTCCCTGCCAGGACCTGAGGGACACAGTCCCCACTCTGCCCCAAGTGTCTCCCTGCCATGACCAGAGGGTCACAGCCCCCACTCTGCCCTGAGCGTCTGAGGGTCACAGCCCCCACCTTGCCCCAAGCATCTCCCTGCCAGGACCTGAGGGACACAGCCCCCACTCTGCCCCAAGTGTCTCCCTGCCAGGACCTGAGGGGCACAGCCCCCCATCCTGCAAGTGTCTCTCTGCCAGGACTTGAGGGTCTCAGCCCCCAACTTGCCTCAAGCATCTCTCTGCCAGGACCTGAGGGGCACAGCCCCCCACTCTGCCCCGAGTGTATCCCTGCCAGGACCTGAGGGGCACAGCCCCCCATCCTCCAAGTGTCTCCCTGCCAGGACTTGAGGGTCTCAGCCCCCAACTTGCCTCAAGCGTCTCCCTGCCAGGACTTGAGGGTCTCAGTCCCCACCTTGCCTCAAGCGTCTCCCTGCCAGGACCTAAGGGGCACAGCCCCCACCTTGCCCCAAGTGTCTCCCTGCCAGGACCTGTGGGTCATAGCCCCCCTCTGCCCTGAGCGTCTCCCTGCCAGGACCTGAGGGGCACAGCCTCCCGTCTTCCAAGTGTCTCCCTGCCAGGACCTAAGGGGCACAGCCCCCACCTTGCCCCAAATGTCTCCCTGCCAGGACTTGAGGGGCACAGCCTCCCGTCCTCCAAGTGTCTCCCTGCCAGGACCTGTGGGTCATAGCCCCCCTCTGCCCTTAGCGTCTCCCTGCCAGGACCTGAGGGGCACAGCCTCCCGTCCTCCAGGTGTCTCCCTGCCAGGACCTGAGGGGCACAGCCTCCCGTCTTCCAAGTGTCTCCCTGCCAAGACCTGAGGGACACAGCCCCCCACTCTGCCCCGAGCGTCTCCCTGCCAGGACCTGAGGGGCATAGCCCCCACCTTGACCCAAGTATCTCCCTGCCAGGACCTGAGGGACACAGCCCCCCACTCTGCCCCGAGCGTCTCCCTGCCAGGACCTGAGGGACACAGCCCCCACTCTGCCCCAAGTGTCTCCCTGCCAGGACCTGAGGGGCACAGCCCCCCATCCTGCAAGTGTCTCCCTGCCAGGACTTGAGGGTCTCAGCCCCCACATTGCCTCAAGCGTCTCCCTGCCAGGACCTGAGGGGCCCAGCCTCCCGTCCTCCAAGTGTCTCCCTGCCAGAACCTGAGGGTCACAGCCCCCACTCTGCCCCGAGCATCTCCCTGCCAGGACCTGAGGGGCACAGCCCCCACCTTGCCCCAAGCATCTCCCTGCCAGGACCTGAGGGACACAGCCCCCCACTCTGCCCCGAGCGTCTCCCTGCCAGGATCTGAGGGGCACAGCCCCCACCTTGCCCCAAATGTCTCCCTGCGAGGACTTGAGGGGCCCAGCCTCCCGTCCTCCAAGTGTCTCCCTGCCAGGAGCTGAGGGGCACAGCCCCCCATCCTCCAAGTGTCTCCCTGCCAGGACCTGACGGTCACAGCCCCCACTCTGCCCCTAGCGTCTCCCTGCCAGGACCTGAGCGGCACAGCCCCCAATCCTCCAAGTGTCTCCCTGCCAGGACTTGAGGGTTTCAGCCCCCAACTTGCCTCAAGCGTCTCCCTGCCAGGACCTGAGGGGCACAGCCCCCACCTTGCCCCAAATGTCTCCCTGCGAGGACTTGAGGGGCCCAGCCTCCCGTCCTCCAAGTGTCTCCCTGCCAGGACCTGAGGGGCACAGCCCCCCACCCTCCAAGTGTCTCCCTGCCAGGACCTGAGGGTCACAGCCCCCACTCTGCCCCGAGCGTCTCCCTGCCAGGACCTGAGGGGCACAGCCCCCACCTTGCCCGAAGCGTCTCCCTGCCAGGTCCTGAGGGGCACAGCCTCCACTCTCCTCTGAGCGTCTCCCTGCCAGGACCTGAGGGTCACAGCCTCCCGTCCTCCAAGTGTCTCCCTGCCAGGACCTGAGGGGCACAGCCCCCACTCTGCCCCGAGCGTCTCCCTGCCAGGACCTGAGGGGCACAGCCCCCACCTTGCCCCAAGCATCTCCCTGCCAGGACCTGAGGGACACAGCCCCCCACTCTGCCCCGAGCATCTCCCTGCCAGGACCTGAGGGGAACAGCCCCCCATCCTCCAAGTGTCTCCCTGCCAGGACCTGAGGATCACAGCCCCCACCATGTGTCAAGCGTCTCCCTGCCAGGACCTAAGGGGCACATCCCCCACCTTGCCCCAAATGTCTCCCTGCCAGGACTTGAGGGGCCCAGCCTCCCGTCCTCCAAGTGTCTCCCTGCCAGGACCTGAGGGTCACAGCCCCCACTCTGCCCCGAGCGTCTCCCTGCCAGGACCTGAGGGGCACAGCCCCCACTCTGCCCTGAGCGTCTCCCTGCCAGGACCTGAGGGTCACAGCTTCCACCTTGCCCCAAGTGTCTCCCTGCGAGGACTTGAGGGGCCCAGGCTCCCGTCCTCCAAGTGTCTCCCTGCCAGGACCTGAGGGTCACAGCCCCCACTCTGCCCCGAGCGTCTCCCTGCCAGGACCTGAGGGGCACAGCCCCCACCTTGCCCCAAGCATCTCCCTGCCAGGACCTGAGGGACACAGCCCCCCACTCTGCCCCGTGCGTCTCCCTGCCAGGACCTGAGGGGCAGAGCCCCCCATCCACCAAGTGTCTCCCTGCCAGGACTTGAGGGTCTCAGCCCCCACCTTGCCTCAAGCATCTCCCTGCCAGGACCTGAGGGACACAGCCCCCGACTCTGCCTCGTGCGTCTCCCTGCCAGGACCTGAGGGGCAGAGCCCCCACCTTGCCCCAAATGTCTCCCTGCCAGGACTTGAGGGGCACAGCCTCCCATCCTCCAAGTGTCTCCCTGCCAGGACATGAGGGTCATAGCTTCCACCTTGCCCCAAGCGTCTCCCTGCCAGGACCTGAGGGGCACAGCCCCCACTCTGCCCCAAGTGTCTCCCTGCCAGGACCTGAGGGTCACAGCCTCCCATCCCCCAAGTGTCTCCCTGCCAGGACCTGAGGGGCACAGCCCCCACTCTGCCCCGAGCGTCTCCCTGCCAGGACCTGAGGGGCACAGCCCCCACCTTGCCCCAAGCGTCTCCCTGCCAGGACCTGAGGGGCACAGCCCCCACTGTGCCCTGAGCGTCTCCCTGCCAGGACCTGAGGGGCACAGCCCCCCATCCACCAAGTGTTTCCCTGCCAGGACTTCAGGGGTACAGCCTCCACTCTGCTCTGAGCGTTTCCCTGCCAGGACCTGAGGGTCTCAGCCCCCACCTTGCCTCAAGCGTCTCCCTGCCAGGACCTGAGGGTCACAGACCCCCGCCCCCCCCAAGTGTCTCCCTGCCAGGACGTGAGGGTCACAGCCCCCACCTTGCCCCGAGCGTCTCTGCCAGGACCTGAGGGTCAGAGCTCCCCGCCCCCCCTAGCGTCTCCCTGCTAGGACCTGAGGGGCACAGCCCCCACTCTGCCCCGCGTGTCTCCCTGCCAGGACCTGAGGGTCACAGGCCCCCAGCCTTAGGCCCTGAATTCCCCAGACTCTCCCTCCCCCACAGCCCTGGCTGGACAGTTCCCCCCATGGGAGAGCAGCACAGGCCACAGCGGCTCTGGGAGCGGGCTGTTTGGGTTGCTGCTAGAACACTTCTGTAAATATTTATCTGGGTGCTGCTCCCCCCAGCCACCTCATCCCACAGGCATCCACAGTGGGGCCCAGCCAGGCTATTCTCCAGGGGGCAGGGGGCCAAAAGAATAGGCCCCACCCCTGGTCACCACACCCCACCCTACCGCCCTGACACAGCCTCCCTGCTTTTCCCTGGGCTCTACCCGCAGCCCACCGGGCCTGGCACGTCCACACCCAGCCTAGCCCCTGTGCTAGCACCGACCCGTCCCCCCCCCCCGCCAGGCCTGGCACGTCCACACCCAGCCTAGCCGCTGAGCCAGCACCGACCCTTCCCCCCCCCGCCAGGCCTGGCACGTCCACACCCAGCGTAGCCCCTGTGCTAGCACCGACCCGTCCCCACCTGCCAGGCTTGGCACGTCCACACCCAGCCTAGCCGCTGAGCCAGCACTGACCCGTCCCCCCCCGCCAGGCCTGGCACGTCCACACCCAGCCTAGCCGTTGAGCCAGCACTGACCCGTCCCCACCTGCCAGGCCTGGCATGTCCACACCCAGCCTAGCTGCTGAGCCAGCCCCGACCCATCCCCCCCCCCTCCCGCCGGGCCTGGCACATCCACACCCAGCCTAGCCGCTGAGCCAGCACCGACCCATCCCCCCCACGCCGGGCCTGGCACGTCCACACCCAGCCTAGCCGCTGAGCCAGCACGTACCCATCCCCCCCACGCCGGGCCTGGCACGTCCACACCCAGCCTAGCCGCTGAGCCAGCACCGACCCATCCCCCCCGCCAGGCCTGGCATGTCCACACCCAGCCTAGCCGCTGAGCCAGCACCGACCCTTCCCCCCCCGCCAGGCCTGGCACGTCCACACCCAGCCTAGCCGCTGAGCCAGCACCGACCCTTCCCCCCCCCGCCAGGCCTGGCACGTCCACACCCAGCCTAGCCCCTGTGCTAGCACCGACCCGTCCCCACCTGCCAGGCTTGGCACGTCCACACCCAGCCTAGCCCCTGTGCTAGCACCGACCCGTCCCCACCTGCCAGGCTTGGCACGTCCACACCCAGCCTAGCCCTTGTGCTAGCACCGACCCGTCCCCACCTGCCAGGCTTGGCACGTCCACACCCAGCCTAGCCGCTGAGCCAGCACTGACCCGTCCCCACCTGCCAGGCCTGGCATGTCCACACCCAGCCTAGACGCTGGTCAAGGCACTGACCCGTCCCCCCCCGCTGGGCCTGGCACGTCCACACCCAGCCTAGACGCTGGTCAAGGCACCGACCTGTCCCCCCCCGCTGGGCCTGGCACGTCCACACCCAGGTGTGGAGGTGGGGACAGGGGATATGGGTGGGACGTTGGGGGAGGGGCAGAGGTGGTTGAGAGGATGCGGGTGGGGGAAGGGTGGAGCTGGCGGGGGATGGGTGGAGGTGGGGACAGGGGATATGGGTGGGACGTTGGGGGAGGGGCAGAGGTGGGGGAGGGGATGCGGGTGGGGGAAGGATGGAGCTGGCGGGGGATGGGTGGAGGTGGGGACGGGATACGGGTGGGACGTTGGGGGAGGGGCAGAGGTGGGGGAGGGGATGCGGGTGGGGGAAGGATGGAGCTGGCGGGGGATGGGTGGAGGTGGGGACGGGATATGGGTGGGACGTTGGGGGAGGGGCAGAGGTGGGGGAGGGGATGCGGGTGGGGGAAGGATGGAGCTGGCGGGGGATGGGTGGAGGTGGGGACAGGGGATATGGGTGGGATGTTGGGGGAGGGGCAGAGGTGGTTGAGAGGATGCGGGTGGGGGAAGGGTGGAGCTGGCGGGGGATGGGTGGAGCTGGGGACAGGGGATATGGGTGGGACGTTGGGGGAGGGGCAGAGGTGGGGAAGGGGATGCGGGTGGGGGAAGGATGGAGCTGGCGGGGGATGGGTGGAGGTGGGGACAGGGGATATGGGTGGGACGTTGGGGGAGGGGCAGAGGTGGATGAGAGGATGCGGGTGGGGGAAGGGTGGAGCTGGCGGGGGATGGGTGGAGGTGGGGACAGGGGATATGGGTGGGACGTTGGGGGAGGGGCAGAGGTGGTTGAGAGGATGCGGGTGGGGGAAGGGTGGAGTTGGCGGGGGATGGGTGGAGGTGGGGACGGGATATGGGTGGGACGTTGGGGGGAGCAGAGGTGGGGGAGGGGATGCGGGTGGGGGAAGGGTGGAGCTGGCGGGGGATGGGTGGAGGTGGGGACAGGGGATATGGGTGGGACGTTGGGGAAGGGGCAGAGGTGGGGGAGGGGATGCGGGTGGGGGAAGGGTGGAGCTGGCGGGGGATGGGTGGAGGTGGGGACAGGGGATATGGGTGGGACGTTGGGGGAGGGGCAGAGGTGGGGGAGGGGATGCGGGTGGGGGAAGGATGGAGCTGGCGGGGGATGGGTGGAGGTGGGGATGGGGGATATGGGTGGGACGTTGGGGGGGGCAGAGGTGGGGGAGGGGATGCGGGTGGGGGAAGGATGGAGCTGGCGGGGGATGGGTGGAGGTGGGGACAGGGGATATGGGTGGGACGTTGGGGGGGCAGAGGTGGGGGAGGGGATGCGGGTGGGGGAAGGGTGGAGCTGGTGGGGGATGGGTGGAGGTGGGGACAGGGGATATGGGTGGGACGTTGGGGGAGGGGCAGAGGTGGGGAGGGGATGTGGGTGGGGGAAGGGTGGAGCTGGCGGGGGATGGGTGGAGGTGGGGACGGGATATGGGTGGGACGTTGGGGGGGCAGAGGTGGGGGAGGGGATGCGGGTGGGGGAAGGGTGGAGCTGGCGGGGGATGGGTGGAGGTGGGGACGGGATATGGGTGGGACGTTGAGGGGGGCAGAGGTGGGGGAGGGGATGCGGGTGGGGGAAGGGTGGAGCTGGCGGGGGATGGGTGGAGGTGGGGACAGGGGATATGGGTGGGACGTTGGGGGGGCAGAGGTGGGGGAGGGGATGCGGGTGGGGGAAGGGTGGAGCTGGCGGGGGATGGGTGGAGGTGGGGACGGGATATGGGTGGGACGTTGGGGGGGGCAGAGGTGGGGGAGGGGATGCGGGTGGGGGAAGGGTGGAGCTGGCGGGGGATGGGTGGAGGTGGGGACGGGATACGGGTGGGACGTTGGGGGGGGCAGAGGTGGGGGAGGGGATGCGGGTGGGGGAAGGGTGGAGCTGGCGGGGGATGGGTGGAGGTGGGGACGGGATATGGGTGGGACGTTGGGGGGGGCAGAGGTGGGGGAGGGGATGCGGGTGGGGGAAGGGTGGAGCTGGCGGGGGATGGGTAGAGGTGGGGACGGGATATGGGTGGGACGTTGGGGGCGGCAGAGGTGGGGGAGGGGATGCGGGTGGGGGAAGGGTGGAGCTGGCGGGGGATGGGTGGAGGTGGGGACAGGGGATATGCGTGGGACGTTGGGGGGGGGCAGAGGTGGGGGAGGGGATGCGGGTGGGGGAAGGATGGAGCTGGCGGGGGATGGGTGGAGGTGGGGACGGGATATGGGTGGGACGTTGGGGGGGGCAGAGGTGGGGGAGGGGATGCGGGTGGGGGAAGGATGGAGCTGGCAGGGGATGGGTGGAGGTGGGGACGGGATATGGGTGGGACGTTGGGGGGGCAGAGGTGGGGGAGGGGATGCGGGTGGGGGAAGGATGGAGCTGGCAGGGGATGGGTGGAGGTGGGGACAGGGGATATGGGTGGGACGTTGGGGGGGGCAGAGGTGGGGGAGGGGATGCGGGTGGGGGAAGGATGGAGCTGGCAGGGGATGGGTGGAGGTGGGGACGGGATATGGGTGGGACGTTGGGGGGGGCAGAGGTGGGGGAGGGGATGCGGGTGGGGGAAGGATGGAGCTGGCGGGGGATGGGTGGAGGTGGGGACGGGATATGGGTGGGACGTTGGGGGGGCAGAGGTGGGGGAGGGGATGCGGGTGGGGGAAGGATGGAGCTGGCGGGGGATGGGTGGAGGTGGGGACGGGATATGGGTGGGACGTTGGGGGGGCAGAGGTGGGGGAGGGGATGCGGGTGGGGGAAGGATGGAGCTGGCAGGGGATGGGTGGAGGTGGGGACGGGATATGGGTGGGACGTTGGGGGAGGGGGGGGGGGCAGAGGTGGGGGAGGGGATGCGGGTGGGGGAAGGGTGGAGCTGGCAGGGGATGGGTGGAGGTGGGGACGGGATATGGGTGGGACGCTGGGGGGGGCAGAGGTGGGGGAGGGGATGCGGGTGGGGGAAGGATGGAGCTGGCAGGGGATGGGTGGAGGTGGGGACGGGATATGGGTGGGACGTTGGGGGGCAGAGGTGGGGGAGGGGATGCGGGTGGGGGAAGGGTGGAGCTGGCGGGGGATGGGTGGAGGTGGGGACGGGATATGGGTGGGACGTTGGGGGGGCAGAGGTGGGGGAGGGGATGCGGGTGGGGGAAGGGTGGAGCTGGCGGGGGATGGGTGGAGGTGGGGACGGGGGATATGGGTGGGACGTTGGGGGGGGCAGAGGTGGGGGAGGGGATGCGGGTGGGGGAAGGGTGGAGCTGGCGGGGGAGGGGATGCGGGCGGAGGGGGAGGGGCGAAGGAGGGGGGAGGGGCGAACTGCCCTCACCGGACCGTGACCCCGCCCCCTGCCCGCTGCGCTCCGCCCCTGCAAACTCGACAGCGACCCCCACCGGGCAGGGGCGGGGCCGAACGAGCGGCCTCCTGTCATGTGACTCCAGCGCCTGGTTCCTCGCTGGGCGTTCTCGGGTCATGTGACCCACTGGGCACGTGACTCCGAGTCCGGGATGGAAGCCACGGCGCGGTAGCGGGGGGGTCTGGTGGGGGAGGGGTCTCCCCTCTGGGAGCGGAGTCTGTGGGGGGAGGGGAAGTGAGGCGTCTCAGAGGGGAGGGGTCTCCTTGGCGGGGGGGGGAAGGGCTGTGAGGAGGGGGAAGTGAGGCGTCTCAGAGAGGAGGGGTCTCCTTGGCGGGGGGGGGAAGGGCTGTGAGGAGGGGGAAGTGAGGCGTCTCAGAGGGGAGGGGTCTCCTTGGCGGGGGGGGGAAGGGCTGTGAGGAGGGGGAAGTGAGGCGTCTGAGAGAGGAGGGGTCTCCTTGGCGGGGGGGGGGAAGGGCTGTGGGGAGGGGAAGTGAGGCGTCTCAGAGAGGAGGGGTCCCCTTGGCGGGGGGGGGGGGGGGGGAAGGGCTGTGAGGAGGGGGAAGTGAGGCGTCTGAGAGAGGAGGGGTCTCCTTGGCGGGGGGGGGAAGGGCTGTGAGGAGGGGAAGTGAGGCGTCTCAGAGGGGAGGGGTCTCCTTGGCGGGGGGGGAAGGGCTGTGAGGAGGGGAAGTGAGGCGTCTCAGAGGGGAGGGGTCTCCTTGGCGGGGGGGGGAAGGGCTGTGAGGAGGGGAAGTGAGGCGTCTCAGAGAGGAGGGGTCTCCTTGGCGGGGGGGGGGAAGGGCTGTGAGGAGGGGGAAGTGAGGCGTCTGAGAGAGGAGGGGTCTCCTTGGCGGGGGGGGGAAGGGCTGTGAGGAGGGGGAAGTGAGGCGTCTCAGAGGGGAGGGGTCTCCTTGGCGGGGGGGGGAAGGGCTGTGAGGAGGGGGAAGTGAGGCGTCTCAGAGGGGAGGGGTCTCCTTGGCGGGGGGGGGAAGGGCTGTGAGGAGGGGGAAGTGAGGCGTCTCAGAGGGGAGGGGTCTCCTTGGCGGGGGGGGGGAAGGGCTGTGAGGAGGGGGAAGTGAGGCGTCTCAGAGGGGAGGGGTCTCCTTGGCGGGGGGGGGAAGGGCTGTGAGGAGGGGGAAGTGAGGCGTCTGAGAGAGGAGGGGTCTCCTTGGCGGGGGGGGAAGGGCTGTGAGGAGGGGGAAGTGAGGCGTCTGAGAGAGGAGGGGTCTCCTTGGCGGGGGGGGGAAGGGCTGTGAGGAGGGGGAAGTGAGGCGTCTCAGAGAGGAGGGGTCTCCTTGGCGGGGGGGGGAAGGGCTGTGAGGAGGGGAAGTGAGGCGTCTGAGAGAGGAGGGGTCTCCTTGGCGGGGGGGGGGAAGGGCTGTGAGGAGGGGGAAGTGAGGCGTCTGAGAGAGGAGGGGGTCTCCTTGGCGGGGGGGGAAGGGCTGTGAGGAGGGGAAGTGAGGCGTCTGAGAGAGGAGGGGTCTCCTTGGCGGGGGGGGGGAAGGGCTGTGAGGAGGGGGAAGTGAGGCGTCTCAGAGAGGAGGGGTCTCCTTGGCGGAGGGGGGAAGGGCTGTGAGGACGGGGAAGTGAGGCGTCTGAGAGAGGAGGGGTCTCCTTGGCGGGGGGGGGAAGGGCTGTGAGGAGGGGAAGTGAGGCGTCTCAGAGGGGAGGGGTCTCCTTGGCGGTAGGGGGAAGGGCTGTGAGGAGGGGGAAGTGAGGCGTCTCAGAGAGGAGGGGTCTCCTTGGCGGAGGGGGGAAGGGCTGTGAGGAGGGGGAAGTGAGGCGTCTCAGAGGGGAGGGGTCTCCTTGGCGGGGGGGGGAAGGGCTGTGAGGAGGGGGAAGTGAGGCGTCTCAGAGGGGAGGGGTCTCCTTGGCGGGGGGGGGAAGGGCTGTGAGGAGGGGAAGTGAGGCGTCTGAGAGAGGAGGGGTCTCCTTGGCGGGGGGGGGGAAGGGCTGTGAGGAGGGGAAGTGAGGCGTCTCAGAGGGGAGGGGTCTCCTTGGCGGGGGGGGGAAGGGCTGTGAGGAGGGGGAAGTGAGGCGTCTCAGAGGGGAGGGGTCTCCTTGGCGGGGGGGGGGAAGGGCTGTGAGGAGGGGAAGTGAGGCGTCTCAGAGAGGAGGGGTCTCCTTGGCGGGGGGGGGGAAGGGCTGTGAGGAGGGGGAAGTGAGGCGTCTGAGAGAGGAGGGGTCTCCTTGGCGGGGGGGGGAAGGGCTGTGAGGAGGGGGAAGTGAGGCGTCTCAGAGGGGAGGGGTCTCCTTGGCGGGGGGGGGGAAGGGCTGTGAGGAGGGGAAGTGAGGCGTCTGAGAGAGGAGGGGTCTCCTTGGCGGGGGGGGGGAAGGGCTGTGAGGAGGGGGAAGTGAGGCGTCTCAGAGAGGAGGGGTCTCCTTGGCGGGGGGGGGGAAGGGCTGTGAGGAGGGGAAGTGAGGCGTCTCAGAGAGGAGGGGTCTCCTTGGCGGGGGGGGGAAGGGCTGTGAGGAGGGGGAAGTGAGGCGTCTCAGAGGGGAGGGGTCTCCTTGGCGGGGGGGGGGAAGGGCTGTGAGGAGGGGGAAGTGAGGCGTCTCAGAGGGGAGGGGTCTCCTTGGCGGGGGGGGAAGGGCTGTGAGGAGGGGGAAGTGAGGCGTCTCAGAGAGGAGGGGTCTCCTTGGCGGGGGGGGAAGGGCTGTGAGGAGGGGGAAGTGAGGCGTCTCAGAGGGGAGGGGTCTCCTTGGCGGGGGGGGGAAGGGCTGTGAGGAGGGGAAGTGAGGCGTCTCAGAGGGGAGGGGTCTCCTTGGCGGGGGGGGGGGAAGGGCTGTGAGGAGGGGGAAGTGAGGCGTCTGAGAGAGGAGGGGTCTCCTTGGCGGGGGGGGAAGGGCTGTGAGGAGGGGGAAGTGAGGCGTCTGAGAGAGGAGGGGTCTCCTTGGCGGGGGGGGGAAGGGCTGTGAGGAGGGGAAGTGAGGCGTCTGAGAGAGGAGGGGTCTCCTTGGCGGGGGGGGGAAGGGCTGTGAGGAGGGGAAGTGAGGCGTCTGAGAGAGGAGGGGTCTCCTTGGCGGGGGGGGAAGGGCTGTGAGGAGGGGGAAGTGAGGCGTCTGAGAGAGGAGGGGTCTCCTTGGCGGGGGGGGGAAGGGCTGTGAGGAGGGGAAGTGAGGCGTCTGAGAGAGGAGGGGTCTCCTTGGCGGGGGGGGGAAGGGCTGTGAGGAGGGGGAAGTGAGGCGTCTCAGAGAGGAGGGGTCTCCTTGGCGGGGGGGGAAGGGCTGTGAGGAGGGGGAAGTGAGGCGTCTCAGAGAGGAGGGGTCTCCTTGGCGGGGGGGGGGAAGGGCTGTGAGGAGGGGGAAGTGAGGCGTCTCAGAGGGGAGCGGTCTCCTTGGCGGGGGGGGGGGAAGGGCTGTGAGGAGGGGAAGTGAGGCGTCTCAGAGGGGAGGGGTCTCCTTGGCGGGGGGGGGAAGGGCTGTGAGGAGGGGAAGTGAGGCGTCTGAGAGAGGAGGGGTCTCCTTGGCGGGGGGGGGAAGGGCTGTGAGGAGGGGGAAGTGAGGCGTCTCAGAGAGGAGGGGTCTCCTTGGCGGGGGGGGGAAGGGCTGTGAGGAGGGGGAAGTGAGGCGTCTCAGAGGGGAGGGGTCTCCTTGGCGGGGGGGGGAAGGGCTGTGAGGAGGGGAAGTGAGGCGTCTCAGAGGGGAGGGGTCTCCTTGGCGGGGGGGGAAGGGCTGTGAGGAGGGGAAGTGAGGCGTCTCAGAGGGGAGGGGTCTCCTTGGCGGGGGGGGGGAAGGGCTGTGAGGAGGGGAAGTGAGGCGTCTGAGAGAGGAGGGGTCTCCTTGGCGGGGGGGGGAAGGGCTGTGAGGAGGGGAAGTGAGGCGTCTCAGAGGGGAGGGGTCTCCTTGGCGGGGGGGGGGAAGGGCTGTGAGGAGGGGGAAGTGAGGCGTCTCAGAGGGGAGGGGTCTCCTTGGCGGGGGGGGGGAAGGGCTGTGAGGAGGGGGAAGTGAGGCGTCTCAGAGAGGAGGGGTCTCCTTGGCGGGGGGGGGAAGGGCTTTGAGGAGGGGAAGTGAGGCGTCTGAGAGAGGAGGGGTCTCCTTGGCGGGGGGGGGAAGGGCTGTGAGGAGGGGAAGTGAGGCGTCTGAGAGAGGAGGGGTCTCCTTGGCGGGGGGGGGAAGGGCTGTGAGGAGGGGGAAGTGAGGCGTCTGAGAGAGGAGGGGTCTCCTTGGCGGGGGGGGAAGGGCTGTGAGGAGGGGGAAGTGAGGCGTCTGAGAGAGGAGGGGTCTCCTTGGCGGGGGGGGGAAGGGCTGTGAGGAGGGGGAAGTGAGGCGTCTCAGAGAGGAGGGGTCTCCTTGGCGGGGGGGGAAGGGCTGTGAGGAGGGGGAAGTGAGGCGTCTCAGAGAGGAGGGGTCTCCTTGGCGGGGGGGGGAAGGGCTGTGAGGAGGGGGAAGTGAGGCGTCTCAGAGGGGAGCGGTCTCCTTGGCGGGGGGGGGGGAAGGGCTGTGAGGAGGGGAAGTGAGGCGTCTCAGAGGGGAGGGGTCTCCTTGGCGGGGGGGGGAAGGGCTGTGAGGAGGGGAAGTGAGGCGTCTGAGAGAGGAGGGGTCTCCTTGGCGGGGGGGGGAAGGGCTGTGAGGAGGGGGAAGTGAGGCGTCTCAGAGAGGAGGGGTCTCCTTGGCGGGGGGGGAAGGGCTGTGAGGAGGGGGAAGTGAGGCGTCTCAGAGGGGAGGGGTCTCCTTGGCGGGGGGGGGAAGGGCTGTGAGGAGGGGAAGTGAGGCGTCTCAGAGGGGAGGGGTCTCCTTGGCGGGGGGGGGGAAGGGCTGTGAGGAGGGGGAAGTGAGGCGTCTCAGAGAGGAGGGGTCTCCTTGGCGGGGGGGGGAAGGGCTGTGAGGAGGGGAAGTGAGGCGTCTCAGAGGGGAGGGGTCTCCTTGGCGGGGGGGGGAAGGGCTGTGAGGAGGGGGAAGTGAGGCGTCTCAGAGGGGAGGGGTCTCCTTGGCGGGGGGGGGGAAGGGCTGTGAGGAGGGGGAAGTGAGGCGTCTGAGAGAGGAGGGGTATCCTTGGCGGGAGGGGGAAGGGCTGTGAGGAGGGGGAAGTGAGGCGTCTCAGAGAGGAGGGGTCTCCTTGGCGGGGGGGGGGGAAGGGCTGTGAGGAGGGGAAGTGAGGCGTCTGAGAGAGGAGGGGTCTCCTTGGCGGGGGGGGAAGGGCTGTGAGGAGGGGAAGTGAGGCGTCTCAGAGGGGAGGGGTCTCCTTGGCGGGGGGGGAAGGGCTGTGAGGAGGGGGAAGTGAGGCGTCTCAGAGGGGAGGGGTCTCCTTGGCGGGGGGGGGGAAGGGCTGTGAGGAGGGGGAAGTGAGGCGTCTCAGAGGGGAGGGGTCTCCTTGGCGGGGGGGGGAAGGGCTGTGAGGAGGGGAAGTGAGGCGTCTGAGAGAGGAGGGGTCTCCTTGGCGGGGGGGGGGAAGGGCTGTGAGGAGGGGGAAGTGAGGCGTCTCAGAGGGGAGGGGTCTCCTTGGCGGGGGGGGGAAGGGCTGTGAGGAGGGGAAGTGAGGCGTCTCAGAGGGGAGGGGTCTCCTTGGCGGGGGGGGGGGGGGGGAAGGGCTGTGAGGAGGGGGAAGTGAGGCGTCTCAGAGGGGAGGGGTCTCCTTGGCGGGGGGTGGAAGGGCTGTGAGGAGGGGGAAGTGAGGCGTCTGAGAGAGGAGGGGTCTCCTTGGCGGGGGGGGGGAAGGGCTGTGAGGAGGGGGAAGTGAGGCGTCTCAGAGGGGAGGGGTCTCCTTGGCGGGGGGGGGAAGGGCTGTGAGGAGGGGAAGTGAGGCGTCTCAGAGAGGAGGGGTCTCCTTGGCGGGGGGGGGGGAAGGGCTGTGAGGAGGGGGAAGTGAGGCGTCTCAGAGGGGAGGGGTCTCCTTGGCGGGGGGGGGAAGGGCTGTGAGGAGGGGAAGTGAGGCGTCTGAGAGAGGAGGGGTCTCCTTGGCGGGGGGGGGAAGGGCTGTGAGGAGGGGGAAGTGAGGCGTCTGAGAGAGGAGGGGTCTCCTTGGCGGGGGGGGAAGGGCTGTGAGGAGGGGAAGTGAGGCGTCTCAGAGGGGAGGGGTCTCCTTGGCGGGGGGGGGAAGGGCTGTGAGGAGGGGAAGTGAGGCGTCTGAGAGAGGAGGGGTCTCCTTGGCGGGGGGGGGAAGGGCTGTGAGGAGGGGAAGTGAGGCGTCTCAGAGGGGAGGGGTCTCCTTGGCGGGGGGGGAAGGGCTGTGAGGAGGGGGAAGTGAGGCGTCTCAGAGGGGAGGGGTCTCCTTGGCGGGGGGGGGAAGGGCTGTGAGGAGGGGGAAGTGAGGCGTCTCAGAGAGGAGGGGTCTCCTTGGCGGGGGGGGGAAGGGCTTTGAGGAGGGGAAGTGAGGCGTCTGAGAGAGGAGGGGTCTCCTTGGCGGGGGGGGGAAGGGCTGTGAGGAGGGGGAAGTGAGGCGTCTCAGAGGGGAGGGGTCTCCTTGGCGGGGGGGGGGAAGGGCTGTGAGGAGGGGAAGTGAGGCGTCTCAGAGGGGAGGGGTCTCCTTGGCGGGGGGGGGGAAGGGCTGTGAGGAGGGGGAAGTGAGGCGTCTCAGAGGGGAGGGGTCTCCTTGGCGGGGGGGGAAGGGCTGTGAGGAGGGGGAAGTGAGGCGTCTGAGAGAGGAGGGGTCTCCTTGGCGGGGGGGGGAAGGGCTGTGAGGAGGGGGAAGTGAGGCGTCTCAGAGGGGAGGGGTCTCCTTGGTGGGGGGGGGGAAGGGCTGTGAGGAGGGGAAGTGAGGCGTCTCAGAGAGGAGGGGTCTCCTTGGCGGGGGGGTAAGGGCTGTGAGGAGGGGGAAGTGAGGCGTCTCAGAGAGGAGGGGTCTCCTTGGCGGGGGGGGAAGGGCTGTGAGGAGGGGAAGTGAGGCGTCTGAGAGAGGAGGGGTCTCCTTGGCGGGGGGGGGGAAGGGCTGTGAGGAGGGGGAAGTGAGGCGTCTGAGAGAGGAGGGGTCTCCTTGGCGGGGGGGGGAAGGGCTGTGAGGAGGGGGAAGTGAGGCGTCTGAGAGAGGAGGGGTCTCCTTGGCGGGGGGGGAAGGGCTGTGAGGAGGGGGAAGTGAGGCGTCTGAGAGAGGAGGGGTCTCCTTGGCGGGGGGGGGGAAGGGCTGTGAGGAGGGGGAAGTGAGGCGTCTGAGAGAGGAGGGGTCTCCTTGGCGGGGGGGGAAGGGCTGTGAGGAGGGGGAAGTGAGGCGTCTCAGAGAGGAGGGGTCTCCTTGGCGGGGGGGGGGAAGGGCTGTGAGGAGGGGGAAGTGAGGCGTCTGAGAGAGGAGGGGTCTCCTTGGCGGGGGGGGGAAGGGCTGTGAGGAGGGGGAAGTGAGGCGTCTCAGAGGGGAGGGGTCTCCTTGGCGGGGGGGGAAGGGCTGTGAGGAGGGGAAGTGAGGCGTCTCAGAGAGGAGGGGTCTCCTTGGCGGGGGGGGAAGGGCTGTGAGGAGGGGGAAGTGAGGCGTCTCAGAGGGGAGGGGTCTCCTTGGCGGGGGGGGGAAGGGCTGTGAGGAGGGGAAGTGAGGCGTCTCAGAGAGGAGGGGTCTCCTTGGCGGGGGGGGGAAGGGCTGTGAGGAGGGGGAAGTGAGGCGTCTGAGAGAGGAGGGGTCTCCTTGGCGGGGGGGGGGAAGGGCTGTGAGGAGGGGGAAGTGAGGCGTCTCAGAGAGGAGGGGTCTCCTTGGCGGGGGGGGGAAGGGCTGTGAGGAGGGGGAAGTGAGGCGTCTGAGAGAGGAGGGGTCTCCTTGGCGGGGGGGGAAGGGCTGTGAGGAGGGGGAAGTGAGGCGTCTGAGAGAGGAGGGGTCTCCTTGGCGGGGGGGGGGAAGGGCTGTGAGGAGGGGGAAGTGAGGCGTCTCAGAGAGGAGGGGTCTCCTTGGCGGGGGGGGGAAGGGCTGTGAGGAGGGGGAAGTGAGGCGTCTGAGAGAGGAGGGGTATCCTTGGCGGGGGGGGGAAGGGCTGTGAGGAGGGGGAAGTGAGGCGTCTGAGAGAGGAGGGGTCTCCTTGGCGGGAGGGGGAAGGGCTGTGAGGAGGGGGAAGTGAGGCGTCTGAGAGAGGAGGGGTCTCCTTGGCGGGAGGGGGAAGGGCTGTGAGGAGGGGGAAGTGAGGCGTCTGAGAGAGGAGGGGTCTCCTTGGCGGGAGGGGGAAGGGCTGTGAGGAGGGGGAAGTGAGGCGTCTCAGAGAGGAGGGGTCTCCTTGGCGGGGGGGGAAGGGCTGTGAGGAGGGGGAAGTGAGGCGTCTGAGAGAGGAGGGGTATCCTTGGCGGGGGGGGAAGGGCTGTGAGGAGGGGAAGTGAGGCGTCTGAGAGAGGAGGGGTCTCCTTGGCGGGAGGGGGAAGGGCTGTGAGGAGGGGGAAGTGAGGCGTCTGAGAGAGGAGGGGTCTCCTTGGCGGGGGGGGAAGGGCTGTGAGGAGGGGGAAGTGAGGCGTCTCAGAGGGGAGGGGTCTCCTTGGCGGGGGGGGAAGGGCTGTGAGGAGGGGGAAGTGAGGCGTCTCAGAGGGGAGGGGTCCCCTTGGCGGGGGGGGAAGGGCTGTGAGGAGGGGGAAGTGAGGCGTCTGAGAGAGGAGGGGTCTCCTTGGCGGGGGGGGGAAGGGCTGTGAGGAGGGGGAAGTGAGGCGTCTCAGAGAGGAGGGGGTCCCCTTGGCGTGGGGGGAAGGGCTGCGGGGTCTGTGAGCGTGTCTCCCTTGCAGGTGTGGGGGTGGGGGAGGAGCTGCAGAGTCTTGGGGGTTTCCCTCCTCAAGCCCTGATGCCGTCCACTGTCCTGGCAGAGGCAGGTTCCTGCTGGCGTTTTCTGTGAGTCTTGTGGCCTGGTGGTGCCAAGCGCAGGGATGGGCCCCAGAGGAGGATCACAGTCTCCAGTAAGTGCTGCCCGGTGAGCAGGGACTGAACGCCCGAAGGCCTTCCCAACCCCACTGACATTCTTTGTCCCCTCCTGCCGCCCACTCGGTCCCTTTTCACCTAGAATAGCCAGTTGGCGGAGGGGTGGTCCTTGGCTCAGGGAGTGGGGGGGAGAAGTTTCCCGGGCGGGGGAATAAGGAATGTGGGGGTCATGGGTCTCGCAGTGTAACTGCAAATCCCCCCACCCCCACAGTGCTAACCCACCCGGGTCCTAAGCAGGAACAGTTTTGGGGGTCCCCCACAACACATATGCAAACGTAAATAGGGTGCCCCTTGAGCTGGTTTGTTTCTGCCTGGCGCTATCTGTGCTCATGCTGTTTGGATCCTGCCAGGTCACCACAGCATCTTCTTTCCCCTCAGGATCCCTAAGGGATGGAGCCATGTGGGACGGGTCGCCCCCTCGGATGAGCTCGTGTTGATCTTTGCCCTCAGGCAGCAGAACGTGGAGCAGCTGGCGAAGCTGGTGGGGAGTGTCTCGGACCTCGATTCACCTCAGTATGGTAACTCCCATCGAGAGAGTGGGGCCTGAGGGGTTCTTCCAGAGGGCCGCAGGGCTGCTCATGCAGCTGCCCCCTGCTTCCCCTACCCTGGGCCGTGTGTCTCTGCCCAGCCTTGGCTGTTGTTTCTGGGTTCAGATACTGAGAAGAACAGGGCCTGACAACATGGGGGTGAAACATGCTGTGTTCCAGCTGCTGCTGGGAGCCCAAGGGCTTAAATGTGGACCTGTTTCTCTGTGTGATGGGGAGAGCTGGACTCTACCAGCAGAGCTGCCCTGCTTCGCCCAACTCATCCTGGCACCGCTGCTGTCTTTTTCCTGTGCTGCAGGCAAGTACCTGTCATTGGAGGAGCTACGCATGCTTGTCCAGCCATCTCGCCTCACGCTCAGCACTGTGCACAAGTGGCTGGTGGCCTATGGCATCAAGGGCTGCAAGACCATTAGCACCATGGACTTCCTAGAGTGCGTGATGCCAGCTTGGTAAGTCCCTGGGTGGGGGCAGGGCTGGGCTGGCCACAGAAGCTCTGCTGGCACTGCCTGGATATATGGAGAAGCCAGGCCTCTGTGGTCTGAGTCGCAGCAGGAATAAGCCCTGGAGACGGTCCCATGTGTTCTGGCTGGCGCCTGCCCTACTGCTTGGGGCTGCATGGCTTCGGGCTATCTCTGTGGCTGATCGGGGAATTGCTTCCTCATTCCTGTGTTAACTAGGGATGTTCAGTAACGGTTAATTTGCTAGTTGAGTAGTCGAAGGAATTTCCATTGACTAGTCGATAAGCACTTCTGCGTTCTGCCTTTGAAATGTACAAGAGCCCCAGCGGGAGTTCTTTGTGCTTTTCAAAGTGGGAATGCAGCGTGGAGCCCAGGGCCGGCGGGAAGTCCCGCTGACCCCAGGCTTCACGCGTGCGCTTATGTTTTGAAATGCGCAAGAGCCCCCACTTGTACGTTTCAAAGCTGGCATACCTCGTGAAGCCAGGGTCAGTCCCCAGCTGATCCTGGGCTCCACACGGCGCTGCTGCTTTGAAATGCTGCATGGAGCCTGAGGTCTGGCATTTCAAAGCAGCAGTGCCACACTGAGCCCGGGATCCAAGCAGCGCTGCCGCTTTTAAGTACCCCCCTATTCTTCTCCCTTGCTAACTTGGTGGGATGGGGAGCAACTAGTCGACAATTCTGCTGACTATCCAATAAGCATTTGTTTATTGAATAGACTAGTCCTTTACATCCTTAATGTTGACCAGAAAGTGCCAATAGGTCTTGAGTGTCACAGACATTAAGACCAGAAGAGACCACCAAATCTTCCAGTCTGATCTCCTGAATCTCACAGGCCACCACTGCTGTATCCTATGGGTCTGCCTCATGATCACTCACAGCCCTAAAATACTGCGGGTGAACATGTTGTTTGGTCCGTTGCGTGTCACCGGGGGTTGGGATTTCATAGGTCGGTGCAATCTGCAATGTTGTTTCATCAAAGTACATAGTGTAAGGGTTGTCTGAGTAGATTTAACTGGTCTGATGTCTGTGTATCTGTAACTGTGGTGTGGTTTATTGTTCCAAATCATGTCCTATACTTTGTCAGGTAGTTCTTAACAGCACAGTTGTATAGTGCTTTTGTTAGTGACTTGGCTTCTCTTTCCAGTGTGTGTTAGTACTTTCCAGTCATCCTATGGCTTCTACTATTCGCTCCTGATACATAATCCACAATTTTTCCCATATCGGCACAGTTTGCTACCCCTGGACTTTGTGCACGTTACTCCAGCCATCCTCAGGCTGCCAGTCATGGCATCTAATAGTTCCCTTTCTGTCTGCTGTTGGTTGGGCAGTTTGCAGCCTGCATTAGACAAATGATCATTGCTTGAAAAACTGGATGCTCAGTAACAGAAAAGTAAGTGATACAGCAGTAAAATAATTCTGGCATGTTCATGTCTCTTCTGGTTTAGTTCCCGAGTTGTCTGATATATTTGTCAATGGCAATGCAGTGTTAGCAGAACCTACAGCTTCCGTTGCCAAGGTGAACTGCAAAGAATGTCTGAGGTGCAGGGGCACTGGGGCCACAATTATATATTATTGCCTGGCATAGGGAAAATCTAGAACTTTGTGCCTTGGGCTCATGTGCATTTGGAGTAGGATACTCTGTAGGGCAGTGTAATAGTTGGGGTGTTGGATTGCATTGTAACAGAAATTATGGTAGGAAAGCACTGTTACATGCTGGGGACCGACTGGCTAAGCAGCAGTTCTGCAGAAAAGGACCTGGGGGTTACATTGGATGAGAAGCTAGATATGAGTCAACAGTGTGCCCTTGTAGCCAAGAAGGCTAATGGCATATTAGGTTGCATTAGGAGGGGCATTGCCAGCAGATCCAGAGATGTCCTTATTCCCCTTTATTTGGCTCTGATGAGGCCACATCTGGAGTACTGTGTCCAGTTCTTGGCCCCCCCACTACAGAAAGGATGTGGGCGCATTGGAGAGGGCCCAGCGGAGGGCAACCAAAATGATGAGGGGGCTGGAGCATATGACCTAAGAGGAGAGGCTGAGGCAGTTGGGCTTGTTTAGTCTGCAGACGCGAAGAGTGAGGGGGGATTTGAAAGCAGCCTTTACTTCAGTGGTGACAGATGACAGAACGAGGAGCAATGGTCTCAAGGGGCAGTGTGGGGGAGGTCTAGGTAGGATATTAGGAAAAACTCTTTCCCTAGGATAGTGGGTAAGCATGGAGATGGGTTCCCTGGGGAGGGGGGAGTTTGTGGGGGGATGGAATCTCCATCCCTAGAAGTTTTTAAGACCTGGCTTGACAAAGCCCTGGCTGGGGTGATTTAGTTGAGGTTGGTTCTCCTTTGGGCAGGGGGCTGGACTTGATGACTCCTGATGTCTCTGCAGCCCCTAGGATTCTGTGATTCTACATGATATTTTGAACGTGTCCAAATCAGATCATGGTCTGCCTAGCTGAGCATCCTGTCCTGCGACAGCAGCCAAAAATACCAGACACTTCTGAAGAATCAACAGAACAGGGAAGCTTATCAAGTGATCCATTCTCTGTTGTCCAGTCTCCTTTTCTGACAGTCAGAAGTTTAGGGACACCCAGAGCCTTCAAGTTCTTAACATGTATATGGAACAGGGTGGATAAAAATCAAAGATTTAAAACAATTGGATTTTTTTTATTTTTTAAAAAATCATCAATAAAATACTAAATTTCTTATTTAAAAATGTCACAATTGAATCTCATCACAGACATGCTACAGCTACGCTTACAGTCCCATGACATTAATGACTGGCTGACATCCAGCCCAACACCCAGCTCTTGCTTCCTGAATGTTCTGGGCTTTCCATTTCTGTTTCTCAGCAGACTAAAGTGACATGTGCAAAGATGGACACAGGCTGGATCGGATTGTTTCTGTTCTGTGCTTATATGATGTTGGTCCTGGGGCAAGCACGACAGAGGAGTTCGTTAAGACATTATCTCAAGACAGAGAGACAATATACAGGAAAGGGCAGAGGCAGCATAGACAGCAACACTGGAGTGGACTAGAAATAAAAAAGGAAGACATTATTCAGCATACACACAGCTTTCTGTATTCCCCCTCGCTTTTGCCTTAGAAAAATAGCTGTGGCTTCTGGCCACAAGAGAGACGCTATCTGGGAATATTTTGAAGACATTTGTTTCCTGTGGGGAAAAAAAAAAAAGAAAACATGTAAGCAGGGCAAGAAGATGATGCAGAGCCTAATTGCAAGAATGAAATTTCTTAAGGAAAAACTTAAAAAGCAACAAATAGTTTAGCAGTGCCTTAAAGACTAACAAAACACATAGATGGTATCATGAGCCTTCGTGGGTACAATTCAGTTTTCTATCTGCTTATTGGAGTTCATTTACAAGTTCGATACTATCATCTTAGTCTCGAATAAAGATCTTAACTGGTTAACACACAACAAAGGCAATTTCCCTGCCTTAGAATATGCTTTGGAAATGTAAATATTAAATGAATGATACACATCCAGCCTAACTTAATTATCTTCATTAACAGGGCTTGACAATCTATGTAATCTACTTGCCCGTGGCGAGTAGATTACATCCCGGAAGAGCTGGGTTCGGGTGATCTGCGCATGCACAGAACGATCTTCACATGCGCAGAACACCGGCCAGCGTGGCTGGCGAGCAGGGCTCGCCGCGGCTCAGCAAGCCCTGCTCATTAACACTGATCCTACAATTGTCAGGTAACTTCTTTCACTGTTATATATACCCCAAATTCTGTAATACCCACTCCAACTTATCTGATGAAGTGGATTTTCCCCTAAAAAGCTCATGACCTAATACATTTATTAGTCCCTAAGGTGCCATAGGATTTCTAGTTGTGAAGATGAGGAACTTGGGCAGAAGTGATCTGATAGAAATCAAGATCCTATAGAATTGCACATGAGAACAGCAAAACTAGGAGCCTAGATTTCAAAAGGTGGATTTCAGCCGACTCAAGGAAAGAGTCGGCAAAGTCCAATAGTAAGACCAGTTAGTAAGAAAAGGAGCCAAGGAGGCTGGCAATTCTTAAAAGAAGTAATACTAGGGCTTAATGTCAAGATATTCCAACACAGAGGAAAGATTAGAAGAGCAACAGGAGGTCCATGTGGCTGCACAAGAAGCTTTTTAGCTATCAAAAACTAAAAAGGATACACACAGAAAATAGAAGGGAGGGGGCTCATGTCACCTTGAAAGGTTACATGGGAACAAAAATCAGGAAAGCCAAGGCAAGGAACGAGTTACAGATGGCAAGGAATGGAAGAGACAACAGTAAGGCTTTGTCTACATTGGCGCAATCTTGCGCCAAAGCAGCTGCTTTTGCGCAAAAACGTGCTGCCTGTCTACACTGGCGGGGAGTTCTTGCACAAGAACACTGACGTTCTAATGTGTGAAATCAGGGCTTCTTGTGCAAGAACTATGATGCTCCCGCTCAGGAATAAGCCCTTTTGCGCAACTGTTCTTGCGCAAGAGGCCAGTGTAGACAGGCAACATGAATTTCTTGCGCAAGAAAGCCCGATGGCTAAAATGGCCATCAGCACTTTCTTGTGCTAGAGAATGTCTACACTGGCATGGATGCTCTTGCGCAAAAGCACATCTCTTGTGCAAAGGCACATGCCAATGGAGAATCATAGACTACTAGGACTGGAAGAAACCTCGAGAGGTCATCGAGTCCAGTCCCCTGCCCTCATGGCAGGACCAAATACTGCCTAGACCATCCCTGATAGACATTTATCTAACCTGCTCTTCAATATCTCCAGAGATGGGGATTCCACAACCTCCCTAGGCAATTTATTCCAGTGTTTACCCACTATGACAGTTAGGAACTTTTTCCTAGTGGCCAACCTAAACCTTCCTTGCTGCAGTTTAAGCCCATTGCTTCCTGTTCTATCCCCAGAGGCCAAGATGAACAAGTTTTCTTCCTCCTCCTTGTGATACCCTTTTAGATACCTGAAAACGGCTATCATGTCCCCCCTCAGTCTTTTCCTTTCCAAACTAAACAAGCCCAATTATTTCAGTCTTCCCTCCTAGCTCATGTTATCTAGACTTTTAATCATTCTTGTTGTTCTTCTCTGGAGCTTCTCCAATTTCTCCACATCCTTCTTGAAATATGGTGCCCAGAACTGGACACAATACTCCAAGGACATGTCTAAACTACACCCCTCTTTTAAAAGAGGGATGTAAATTAGACAGATTGAAATTGAAAATGAAGCCAGGATTTGAATTTCCCACGCTTCATTTGCATAATGGCGGCTGCACGTTTTTTAAAAAAAAGGAGATTTACAGGATCTTTCAAAAAAGGTTTTTTTTTTTTTCGAAAGAACTGCATCTAGATGGCGGTTTCACTTTCGAAATACCCATTTTTGAAAGAACAGGCGTCCACCATTGTGCAAATGAAGCACTGGAAATTCAAATCCCGGCTTCATTTGCAATTTTGATCTGTCTAATTTACATCCCTCTTTTGAAAGAGGGACGTAGTCTAGTCACAGCCCAACTGAGGCCTAACCAGTGCAGAGTAGAAGAATGATTTATTGTGTCTCACAACACACCTGTTAATGCATCCCAGAATCATGGTTGCTTTTTTTGGAATAGCGTCACACTGTTGACACATATTTAGCTTGTGGTCTACTATGATCTCTAGATCCCTTTCTGCCGGACTCCTTCCTAGACAGACAGTCGCTTCCCATTCTGTGTATGTAAAATGGATTGTTCTTTCCTAAGTGGAGCACTTTGCATTTGTCTTTAATAAACTTCATCCTGTTTACCTCAGATCATTTCTCCAGTTTGTCCAGGTCAGTTTGAATTATGATTGTATCCTCCAGAGCAGTTGCAACCCCTCTCAACCTTGTATCATCTGCAAACTTAATAAGCGTACTGTCTATGCCAATATCTAAATCGTTGATGAAGATATTGAACAGAACCGGACCCAAAACAGACCCTTTTAGAACCCCGCTTGTTATGGCTTTCCCGCAGGATTGTGAACCGTTGATAACTACTGTCTGAGAATGGTTATCTAGCCAGTTATGCACCCATCTTATGGTAGCCCCATCTAAGTTGTATCTGCCTAGTTTATTGTTAAGAATATCATGCAAGACCGTATCATATGATAGAGACCTATAAAATCATGAAGCGTATGTGGTAAATACCTCAATAGCATTCATCACTATGTAGTTTTTGACTAATTTTCATGCCCTTTTTAGGGTTTACATCTGGCCCCTGTTCCCATTTCTGGTAATGTTATGGTGACCATATTTTCTTAACCAAAATTAGGGACACATTGCCACACCACCTGACCCCCACTAGCCACACCCCGACCCCCACTAGCCACACCCCGACCCCCACTAGCCATGCCTCTGGAGGTAACACTCGTGGTCAAGATGAACACGTGATAAGAAATAAAAGGTGTCATGTGACCCCCTCTAAGAACTTTTCCCACCATCCTCCTGCCAATAGGGATGAGTTTGGTCCCCACCAAACCCCGCTCAAGCAACTATCCTGCAATTGCATTAACCCAATTTGTGTCACATTAACTTGGGTGGGGAAGGGCTGGGGGAAGTGTTCCTTCTAAGAGTTTCCTCCCATGAGTAGAATGAATTTTGTGTTGTGCACCAGTACTGAGTTCATGTGGCTTGTTTGGATGTGTCACTGTGGCACCCACGTTATTAATAAATATCGTATAACCCTCTACTTTTTCCCTCTGCTGCCCTGTCTCCTCCCCTTGCTCCATCAGCTCCCCTGGTGCCTGCTGCCCCCAACCCCTCACCCTCCTCTGCTGTCCTGTCTCCTGCCCTTCTCACTGCCCTCAGCCCTCCTGAGACCTGCCTCCCTCCACCAGCCCTTCTCTCCTCCCTGTGCCCACTCCTCCAGTAGCCCCACTCTGATCATGTGAGCTACCCTCCTCATCCCCTCTCCTAACACCACCCACTACACACCTGCCCTGCGTCCTCTGTTTCTGGTCCCTCCCCTCCATGTGTCTGCCCTTCTGCTTCACCCCCAGAATCCCCTGGCACCTGCCCCTTCCCCTTCCCTCTTCCTGGTGCCTCCCCCTTCCCTCACTGCCCCTGCCCCCCTTACCCTCTTTTTTCTGATGCCCACCCCCTTACCACCCTCTGCCCCAGTTCCCCTCAGGCCCTTCCGTGCCTTCACACTTGACTTGCTCCATCCCCGCCTTTCCTTTCAACCCTTTTCCCAGCCCTCCCCCCTCCCCCTCCCCTTCTCTTGCCCCCAATACCCCTCCCCTCTCCTCTCCCAGCATCATCCTGTCCCCTCCACCCTCCCACCCCCACTGACATCTCCCCTCACTCCTCCTGCCCTTTTCCTCATTGTCTCCACTTGGCCCCCTGGCACGTGTCTCTCCTCCACCCTGTCCTTGGTGCCTTCCCCTTTCTTCTCCTGCCCTGTCCCCCTCCCCTCAGTTAAAAGCATTTTCGGAAAAGCACGTCTAGATTGGCAGGATGCTTTTCCGCAAAAGCACTTTTTGCGGAAAAGCGTCCGTGGCCAATCTAGACGCAGTTTTCTGCAAAAAAGCCCCGATCGCCATTTTCGTGATCGGGGCTTTTTTGCGGAAAACAGTACTGTGCTGTCTACACTGGCCCTTTTGCGCAAAAGTCTCTCGGAAAAAGACTTTTGCCCGAACAGGAGCAGCATAGTATTTCCGGACAGCACTGACGATCTTACATGAGATCGTCAGTGCTTTTCCGGAAATTCAAGCGGCCAGTGTAGACAGCTGGCAAGTTTTTCCGCAAAAGCAGATGATTTTGCGGAAAAATTTGCCAGTCTAGACACAGCCTTTAAGAGTTAAAAAGAATGAAAAGTAAAAAAATTCAAAATAAATTGGTTAGGTTGAGTAAGGAGCAAGGTTATGGAAGAAAAGAAAAATTGGTTAGTCTGAGTAAGGGGAAAGGAGTTTAAAGAAAAAGTTTGAAAAAAGCAAAGAATTTAAAAATTGACAAATTTAAAAAAGCAAAAGGCTAATTAAATAAAACAGGGAAATATAAGTCAGGAGGAAAGACAGTGCACGGCAGAAAAACAGCAAGATGGAGACAGACTCTTCTTTTGTTAGTGAGCAACTTAAATGGCTGAGGGAAAATACAGAAAAAGCCAGCAAGAGATCTAGAGACCTTTTTCTTAGCGATGCCAGTGTAGAGAGTGCAGGGAGGGTGGCTGAGAGAGAGAAAAGCAGAGAACTTTCCCTTGCAAGATCCTTTTACAAAGGGCAAAAGATGCTACAGCATCTGGCTGGGAGAGAGAAAAGAGTCAGTAAGAGGGGGAAGGTTTAGAAAGCAGCATGTTTCCTGACCAATTACCTGACCAATCTGATCAACTTCTATGCTGAGGTAACTGGCTCTGTGGACGTGGGAAAGTCAGTGAATGTGATATACCTGGACTTCAGCAAGGCTTTTGATATGGTCTCCCACAATATTCTTCCCAGCAAGTTAAGGGATTGTGGATTGGATAAATGGACGGTAAGATGGATAGAAAGATGGCTAGAAGGCCGGGCCCAGCGGGTAGTGATCAACGGCTCGATGTCAGGATGGCGGTCGGTTTCTAGCAGAGTGCCCCAAGGTTCGGTTCTAGGACCAGTTTTGTTCAATATCTTTATTAATGACCTAAGGTGTTTGTTACACTTCAAAGGTGAAAGTGCTGAGTGGAGCCTGGGATTCCCAGCTGATCCCGGGCTCCACATGGCACTGCTTTGAAACGCCGCATGAAACCTGACGCCAGGCTCCCTGCAGTGTTTCAATGTGGCAGCGCTGCTCAGAGCCCGGGGTCAACGGGATTCCCAGCTGATCCTGGGCTACACACGGCACTGCTTTGAAACGCCGCATGAAAGCTGACGCCAGGCTCCCTGGCGCATTCCGGATATTCGTCTGCCAGGTTTTCCCTTCCGCCGCAGAAGGGGCAGGCGTCAGGGAGGGGGTGAACTGCACCAGGTACACGCCTGTGCTCACGGCTCCGTGAAGGAGCCACCAACTGATGTCCCCGATGGGCCATGGGATTAGGGTGGAATACATGCTGGCCCTTCGGGGTCCCCCACCCTCAACAGGTCTTAAGGAGTCCCACCACTTGGTGTTGGGGAGGGACACGAGGGTGAGGAAGTGTAATGTGTGGAGCACAAGTGTGTACAGGTGGTTTCTGGGCATGGTTTGGAAACAGACTAGCTGCAGATCCTGCAGCTGGCTGCTGGTCCAGGGCGGGGGAAGCCGGGGCGAGGGAGCCCATGGAACAGGGGCCCAAGAGAAAGGGCCTGAGGGCTTTCAGTGGGGGCGGGGTGGGGCGTCCCCCCTCGCAGGGATTGCTGCAGGAAGTCGAGAGCGGGCTGAGACAAAGCCACCTTCACCTCCTGGAGTAGGCGCAGAGAGGTTCAGGGAGTGGAGAGCCCCATGCGCTGAGCGAGCGCTCAGGGATCCACCCAGTCCCCCCATCGTAGTCCAAGATGTCTCTGACCTTGGAGGTCTCTGCCAGGATCAGCTGCCGGCGCACCGAGGGAGACTCCGCCACCTGCACGCACAAGGCTGGATTGTGGAGCTGGGGCTCCGTGAGGAGATCTCCTCCCTCGGTGGTCACAACAGACCTGGTCGCTGAGAACAGCTTCCAGGCCTGGAGGAGTTCCTGGTAGAATTCCGGCAACTCTGAGAGGTCTTACGGAAGACCCCTCGGGTGGATGAATAAGAGCTGCTGGTCGTGTCGGAGGGGGTGGAGGAAGGTGAGCACCAAAGTGCTCCATGCCAGACTACCTGCACCATAGAGGAGTCTCTGCAGGGCCTGGAGGCAGAAGGTCCAGACCTGGCTGCGCAGGCAGACCAGGCCCTCCAGGGGAAGACACAAGACCCCTGCAGAGACCCAGTGCATTCCTGGCCAGAAGAACTCCAGGGCTATCCTGTGGAGCCTGGCCCGGTGTGACAGACCGGGCCGAGTCTGGGCACAGCTGAGGGCATCTGCTCAGGGCGAATCCTCGGGGTTGGATGCCAGGCACCAATCAAGCTTCACCGGGTACTTAGAGCCCACTCGGTTAGTCTCATGTAGCATAGACACTAATTAACAATATTTTGTCTCCATTTTTTCCCTTCTCTATCCCTCCCCATCCCCTTTCTCTGCTATTTGTACCTTGGACCCCTTAGCTCCATTTATCTGGAGAAGTGGGTTGTGCCCACAAAAACTCATGATACCATCTACATTTTTGTTAGGCTGTTTGCTGTTTTTTAAGTTCTTTCAGTTACAGACTAACCCGGTTCCCCCTCCGGATCTTTGTAACTTTGGTGTGTGAACCAGGGCTGCGAGATGGTGGCCTCCAATGCCCGTCTCTAGTCCTCCATCTCTGCTCATGACATCAGCTGCTAAGGGGAGGAGGCCCAGGCTGTGCTGAGACAGAACCTTTGCTTTGAGTTCACTTTGCCTGTGAAGTTCGTAGTTTCCTTGCACTTTGCTCCTTTGTTTTCGTTTTGTAAAGTCCTGACTTTTCTGCACAAGAACTCGGGGCCTACCTTTCTGTGGTGAATGCACCTCTTGTTCTGCTCCCCTTGTGCTTGAGGGAGTGTGTGGGATGCTCCCTGTGGAGTAGCAGGGCTGTGCATAGCTCATTCTGGGAAATGACAGGCCTTCCAGGAGCTTGTGCGGAGCGGGACAGATGCACATTTCCAGGAGACAAGGCTGGGGCTGGGGGAAGTGAGTGCAAGTGCTGGCGGGCCAGAGGGGGAGGGGGCTGTCCTGATAGCAGAGCAGCATGACAGGCCCCAGGCTAGAGAATTAAGAGGACCCGGCCATTCAGGGGGCCAGTTTGTGTCCAGGGAGTGAGCGAGGCCATGCTAGGCCTGAGTTCCCAGGGATGAGAAGGGAGCTGCTCCCCCTCTGGTCCAGGCTGATGAGGTGCGTTGATTTTCTCTTGCAGCATGGCTGAGCGCCTCCTGCCAGGAGCCCAGTTCCATCGCTATGTGAGCGGCCAGCGTAGTGCTGTGCGCTCCCCGGTCCCCTACAGCCTCCCCGAGGAGCTGGCCGAGCATATCGACTTTGGTATGAGCTGCCCTGGGCCGGGGGGGAGGGCTGCATGTCCCCCACTGCTCCCAGCTAGCTCCTGCCGGTTTCAGCCGCTGCACCCTCTTCGTGCCCAGGCAGGGCCTGGGAGAAGCCTTGGCCCTCATGCTGCCAAGCGTGGGCCCCGCTGTCCCCAGCCGGTCCCAGGGTCTCTGCTCCGGCCATGTGGTGGGAACTGGCCGGGGGCCTAGCCCCTGCAAGGGATGGGGTGGTGTTACCTGCCGCTTCCATGCAGCCGGGAGGGCGGTGGGTTGAGGAGCAGCAGCTGCTCAGCACATACGCGAACACACCGGAGCATGTGGAGCAGGATGCTCCCCAGGAGCAATGCAGGGGCGGCGAGGAGATGTGCTTGTGGCCTCTCGTAACCAAGCGCCTTGTGTCTGCAGCACAGAGGCATTGCCCGTCCTGCAGTGCCTGGCCCATGCTGCACGAGCTTTCGCTGCTCCTATGGAGACCACAAAGGAGGAGGAGCTAGAACCCTCCCCCCGCCAGCGACAGGCGCTAACCCTGCACCCTTTGCTTTCTCCTTGGCACCAGTGGGGGGGCTGCATCGGTTCCCTGCGCAGAGCATGGTGGTGAACACCCCCTTGGGGAAGCAGGACATGGCAGCACGGGACCAGCACGGGAGGGCAGCGTTCCATCTGGGCGTCACGCCTGCTGTCATTCGCCAGAGATACAACCTGACGGAGCGGGACGTTGGAGCATCGCCCAATAACAGCCAGGCCTGTGCCCAGGTAGCTGCCTAACACCCCCCGTAAGAGCGCCAGGCCTGTGCCTCTGTACCCGTGGTAACACCCCCCGTAAGAGCACCCGGCCTGTGCCCAGGTAGCTGCGTAACACCCCCCGTAAGAGCGCCAGGCCTGTGCCTCTGTACCCGCGGTAACACCCCCCGTAACAGCACCCGGCCTGTGCCTCTGTACCCGCGGTAACACCCCCCGTAACAGCGCCAGGCCTGTGCCTCTGTACCCGCGGTAACACCCCCCGTAACAGCGCCAGGCCTGTGCCTCTGTACCCGCGGTAACACCCCCCGTAAGAGCACCCGGCCTGTGCCTCTGTACCCGCGGTAACACCCCCCGTAACAGCACCCGGCCTGTGCCTCTGTACCCGTGGTAACACCCCCCGTAAGAGCGCCAGGCCTGTGCCCAGGTAGCTGCGTAACACCCCCCGTAACAGCACCCGGCCTGTGCCTCTGTACCCGCGGTAACACCCCCCGTAAGAGCGCCAGGCCTGTGCCTCTATATCCGCGGTAACACCCCCCGTAACAGCACCTGGCCTGTGCCTCTGTACCCGCGGTAACACCCCCCCGTAACAGCGCCAGGCCTGTGCCTCTGTACCCGCGGTAACACCCCCCGTAACAGCGCCAGGCCTGTGCCTCTGTACCCGCGGTAACACCCCCCGTAAGAGCGCCAGGTCTGTGCCTCTGTACCCGCGGTAACACCCCCCGTAAGAGCACCCGCCCTGTGCCTCTGTACCCGCGGTAACACCCCCCGTAAGAGCACCCGGCCTGTGCCTCTGTACCCGCGGTAACACCCCCCGTAACAGCACCCGGCCTGTGCCTCTGTACCCGCGGTAACACCCCCCGTAAGAGCGCCAGGCCTGTGCCCAGGTAGCTGCGTAACACCCCCCGTAACAGCACCCGGCCTGTGCCTCTGTACCCGCGGTAACACCCCCCCGTAACAGCGCCAGGCCTGTGCCTCTGTACCCGCGGTAACACCCCCCGTAACAGCGCCAGGCCTGTGCCTCTGTACCCGCGGTAACACCCCCCGTAAGAGCGCCAGGCCTGTGCCTCTATATCTGCGGTAACACCCCCCGTAACAGCACCTGGCCTGTGCCTCTGTACCCGCGGTAACACCCCCCCGTAACAGCGCCAGGCCTGTGCCTCTGTACCCGCGGTAACACCCCCCGTAACAGCGCCAGGCCTGTGCCTCTGTACCCGTGGTAACACCCCCCGTAAGAGCGCCAGGCCTGTGCCTCTGTACCCACGGTAACACCCCCCGTAAGAGCGCCAGGCCTGTGCCTCTGTACCCGCGGTAACACCCCCCGTAAGAGCACCCGGCCTGTGCCTCTGTACCCGCGGTAACACCCCCCGTAACAGCACCAGGCCTGTGCCCAGGTAGCTGCGTAACACCCCCCGTAAGAGCGCCAGGCCTGTGCCTCTGTACCCGCGGTAACACCCCCAGTAACAGCACCCGGCCTGTGCCTCTGTACCCGCGGTAACACCCCCCGTAACAGCGCCAGGCCTGTGCCTCTGTACCCCTGGTAACACCCCCCGTAACAGCACCCGGCCCGTGCCTCTGTACCCGCGGTAACACCCCCCGTAACAGCGCCAGGCCTGTGCCTCTGTACCCGCGGTAACACCCCCCGTAACAGCGCCAGGCCTGTGCCCAGGTAGCTGCGTAACACCCCCCCGTAACAGCACCCGGCCTGTGCCTCTGTACCCGCGGTAACACCCCCCGTAACAGCACCCGGCCTGTGCCCCAGTACCTGTGGTTACACCCCTGTAACAGCACCTGGTCTGTGCCCCGGTACCCGCGGTAACACCCCCCGTAACAGCACCCGGCCTGTGCCTCGGTACCCGCGGTAACACCCCCCCGTAGCAGCCCAGGTAGCTGCGTAACACCCCCCCGTAACAGCGCCAGGCCTGTGCCCAGGTAGCTGCGTAACACCCCCCTGTAACAGCACCCGGCCTGTGCCTCTGTACCCGAGGTAACACCCCCCGTAACAGCACCCGGCCTGTGCCTCTGTACCTGCGGTAGCACCCCCCGTAACAGCACCTGGCCCGTGCCCAATTACCCATGGTTACACCCCTGTAACAGCACCTGGTCTGTGCCCCGGTACCCGCGGTAACACCCCCCGTAACAGCGCCAGGCCTGTGCCCCGGTACCTGTGGTTACACCCCTGTAACAGCGCCAGGCCTGTGCCTCGGTACCCGCGGTAACACCCCCCGTAACAGCACCCGGCCTGTGCCCCGGTATCCGTGGTTACACCCCTGTAACAGCACCTGGTCTGTGCCCCAGTACCTGTGGTTACACCCCTGTAACAGCGCCCTGCCTTGCCCCGGTACCTGTGGTTACACCCCTGTAACAGCGCCCTGCCTGTGCCCCGGTACCTGTGGTAACAGCCCCCGTAACAGCACCCGGCCTGTGCTCAGGTATGGAATCATAGACCATCATTGAATACTAGGACTGGAAGGCACCTCGAAAGTTCATCGAGTCCAGCTCCCTGCCTGCATGGCAGGTCCACACACTGTGTAGATCATCCCTGATAGATGTCTGTCTGACCTGCTCTTCAATATTTCCACAGATGGGGATTCCACAACCTCCCTAGGCAATTTATTCCAGTGTTTCACCGCCCTGACAGGCAGGAAGTTTTTCCTAATGTCCAACCTAAACCTTCCTTGCTGCAATTTAAGCCCATTGCTTCTTGTCCTGTCCCCAGAGGCCAAGGAGAACAAATTTCCCCCGTTCTCCCTGTGACACCCTTTTAAATACTTGAAAACCGCTATCATGTCCCCTCCCGGTCTTCTCTTTTCCAAACTAAACAAGCCCAATTTTTTCAGCCTTCCCCCCTAGCTCATGTTCTCTAGACCGTTCATCATTCTCATTGCTCTTCTCTGGACCCTCTCCAATTTCTCCACATCTGTCTTGAAATGCGGTGCCCAGAACTGGACACAATACTCCAATTGAGGCCTAACCAGCGCAGAGTAGAGCAGAAGAATGACTTCTCGTGACTTGTGTGGCAGACCGGGCCATGTCTGGGCACAGCTGAGGGCGTCCGCTCAGGGCGAATTGCTCAACTCCGGGTCTCCTTACAGCCCCCAGACTGGTGACCTCTCCAAACAGGCCACAAACCAGTCTCACAGAGTGCTCCAGCAGCCTGCCTGAAGCCTCCCGAGCGGAAACTTCTCCGACACCCCAGCAATATCCGTGCCTCAGATGGCCCCGGGCCTCATACACAGGTGGGGGGTCCTAGCACCCAATCCCACCTACCCCGAACATGTTCTGTCTGGTTCCAAGAAACCAGCCACAGATCCCTGGTCAATTTACCCTTTGGACCTTACCCACAAATCACGCTGGGCCAATCCTTTAGCATCTAACAACTAAAGATTTATTATCACAAGAAAGAAAAGCATGAGAGTGAGGTTGTTAAAGGAATAGTACGTTACATGCATCGAATATCCCAGTTCTCGATGCAGGCTCTAGCAGAGATGTTACAGCTGCTGGTTTAAAAGTTCTTGTTGCACATCCTAGGATCAGGATGGGTTCACAGGTCTTCCGGGCTCTTCGATCCCTGCAGTGCTGCCTCTGGGATGAAGTGCTGAGCTGAGAACAAAATGGCATCGACCACATGGCCTCTTTAGACCCCCTTCCTGGCCTCCTCTTGGCTGAAGCCGGTCACCTGGCCCTCAGCCTCTCTCTGCTGGCAGCTCTTAGGTGTCCGCCCTCATGCTTTAGGTGTGTCCTTGGCTCATCGAGTGCCATTGTCCCACAGGGCCTCGCTAATCAGCCTGTCCGTAGCAATGCTCAACCACATTCAGAGAAATATTCAGCTTTCACACAGATTACAGATTCTTACCTACACACACAGACATTATACACTCACATAAATAGCGTACACAGGATCAGCAAACAATAAGCTCCCATTCAGTACCCCACATGGCCCCCTTTTATACCATTGTTGGGGCCAGCACCCCCATCTATGGGTGCAGCCATGATCTGGCTGCTTCCCTCAAATTCCAGTAACGTGACAACTTGCTCACAACATACCTATTAATGCATCCCAGAACCATGTTTGCTTCTTTTGCAACAGCGTCACACTGCTGACTCATATTCAGCTTGTGGTCCACTATAACCCCTAGATCCCTTTCTGCAGGACTCCTTCCTAGACAGTCGCTTCCAATTCTGTGTGTGGGAAACGGATTGTTCCTTCCTAAGTGGAGCACTTTGCATTTATCTTTTTTAAACTTCATTCTATTTACCTCAGACCATTTCTCCAGTTTGTCCAGATCATTTTGAATTATGACCCTATCCTCCAGATTAGTCGCAACCCCTCCCAGCTTGGTATCATCTGCAGACTTAATAAGTGTACTCACTATGCCAATATCTAAATTGTTGATGGAGATATTGAATAGAACTGGTCCTAGAACAGACCCCTGCAGAACCCCACTTGTTATGCCCTTCCAGCAGGATTGTGAACTGTTGATAACTACTCTCTGAGAAGGGTTATCCAGCCAGTTATGCATCCACCTTATAGTAGCCCCATCTAAGTTGTATGTGCCCAGTATGTTGATAAGAAGATCTTATGAGACCATATCAAATGCCTTATTAACAGGGCTCGCCGAACGGCGGCAAGACCCACTCGCCAGCCGCGCGGTTCTGTGCTCTGCTCATGCGCAGATTGCTCTGCGCCGGCTCTTCCAGGGTGTAATCTACTCACCATGGGCGAGTATATTACACTATTTGTCGAGCACTGCTTATTAAAGTCTAGGTATCCCACATCCACCGCTTCTCCCTTATCCACAAGACTCGTTGTCCTATCAAAGAAAGCTATCAGATTGGTCTGACATGATTTGTTCTTTACAAACCCATGCTGGCTGTTCCCTATCACCTTATTATCTTCCAGGTGTTTGCAGATGAATTTCTTAATTACCTGCTCCATTATCTTTCCTGGCACAGAAGTTAAACTGACTGGTCTGTAGATTCCTGTGTTGTTCTTATTTCCCTTTGTACAAATAGGCACTCTGTTTGCCCTTTTCCAGTCTTCTGGAATCTCTCCCAACTTCCATGATTTTCCAAAAATGATAGCTAAAGGTTCAGATCCCTCCTCTGTCAGCTCCTTGAGTATTCTAGGATGCATTTCATCAGGCCCTGGTGACTTGCCGACATCTAACTTTTCTAAGTAATTTTTAACTTGTACTTTTTTAATTTTATCTTCTAAACCTACCCCCTTCCCACTAGCATTCTCTGTGATAGGCATTCCTTCTTCAGACTTCTTGGTGAAGACCGAAAGAAAGAAGTCATTGAGCAACTCTGCCATTTCCAAGTTTCCTGTTATTGTTTCTCTCTTTTCACGGAGAAATGGGCCTACCCTGTCCTTGGTCTTCCTTTTGCTTGTAATATATTTATAGAATGTCGTCTTGTTACCCTGTATGTCTCTAGCTAGATTAAGATCATTTTGTGCCTTTGCCTTCCTAATGTTGACCCTGCATTCCTGTGTTGTTTGCTTATATTCATCCTTTGTAATTTATCCTAGTTTCCTCATTTTATATTACTCCTTTGTGATGTTTAGATCATGCAAGATCTCCTGGTTAAGCCAAGGCGGCCTATTGCCATAATTTCTATCTTTCCTATGCAGCGGAATAGCTTGCTTTTGGGCCCTTAAGAATGTCCCTTTGAAAAACTGCCAACTCTCTTCAGTTGTTTTTTCTCTGAGGGTACGTCTAGACTACAGGGTTTTGTCGACGGAAGTTTTGTCGACAGATACTGTCGACAAAACTTCTGTCGACATAGAGCGTCTAGACACATTCAGTTCTGTCGACAAAGCAAGCTGCTTTGTTGACAAAACCCTGTAGTCTAGACGCAACCCTACAGGCAATAACACCTTCTGTCGACAGAACTCTGTCGACAGAAGGCGTTATGCCTCGTAAAATGAGGTTTACCAGCGTCGACAAAACTGCTGAGTTCTGTCAACGTTATGTCGACAGAACTCAGCGGTAGTGTAGACGCAGGTTTAGTTTTGTCGACAAAAGTCCACTTTTGTCGACAAAACTCAGTAGTCTAGACACACCCTGAGTCTTGCTTCCCATGGGACCTTCCCTACCAGCTCTCTGAGCTTACCAAAATCTGCCTTCCTGAAATCCACTGTCTCTATTTTGCTGTTCTCCCTTCTACCATTCCTTAGAATCATGAACTCTGTGATTTCATGATCACTTTCACCCAAGCCGCCTTCCAGTTTCAAATTCTCAACCTGCTCCTTCCTATTTGTTAAAATCAAATCTAGAACAGGTTCCCCCCAAGTACCTTTCTAAACCTTGTGAATTAAAAAGTGGTCTCCAATGCAGTCCAAGAACTTGTTGGATAGCCTGTGCCCTGCTGTGTTAGTTTCCCAACATATGTCTGGATAGCTGACTTCCTCCATCCCCACCCAATCTTGGGCTTTGGATGATTGTTTGTTGTTTAAAAAAAGCCTCATCCACCTCTTCCACCTGGGTAGGTGGCCTGTAGTAGACATCACCCTTGTTTTCTATCCCTTTGAACCTAACCCAGCAACTCTCAACGTGTCCCTCTCCAACATCCATCTCCACCTCAGTCTGTGGTTATATCCGCCCCGTAACAGTGTCTGGTCTGTGCCCATGTACCCAGGGTTACACACGTCGCATAAGAGTGCCTGGCCTGTGTGAAGCAGGCTTAGGGACAGCCTGTGGGATCCCTGCAGGGCTTGTGCTCGCTTCTGGCCTGTATCCAGGTCTGGGAGTCCAGGCAGAGTGCAGAACATTACAGCCTCGCTTCTTGTCCCCACAGTTCCTAGAGCAGTATTTTCACCCTGCGGACCTGGCTGAGTTCATGCAGCTCTTCGCAAGGAGCTTTGGGCACCGCTCCCAGGTGGACCAGGTGGTCGGGCACCAAGGGTCGGGAAAGGCGGGGCTAGAGGCCAGTCTGGATGTGGAGTACATCATGAGCTCAGGTGCCAACATCTCCACCTGGGTCTTCAGCAATGCAGGTATTCTCCCCACCCCGATATAGGCCTTCCCGTGTCCCCCTGACCCTCCTCACACAGCTGGTATCCCCACCCGATATAGGCCTGCCCCTGTGTCCCCCTGACCCTCCTCTCACAGCCGGTACCCCCTCCGGTATAGGCCTGCCCCTGTATCCCCCTGACCCTCCTCACACAGCCAGGATCCCCCCCCCCGATATAGGCCTGCCCGTGTCCCCCTGACCCTCCTCTCACAGCCGGTATCCCCCCCCCCCCCCGGTATAGGCCTGCCCCTGTGTCCCCTGGACCCTCCTCACACAGCCAGTATCCCCCCTCCCCCGATATAGGCCTGCCCGTGTCCCCCTGACCCTCCTCTCACAGCCGGTATCCCCGTCCGGTATAGGCCTGCCCCTGTCCCCCTGACCCTCCTCACACAGCCGGTATCCCCGTCCGGTATAGGCCTGCCCCTGTGTCCCCCCCCCCCACACAGCCAGTATCCCCCCCCCCCCGATATAGGCCTGCCCGTGTCCCCCTGACCCTCCTCTCAAGCCGGTATCCTCCCCTCCCCCGATATAGGCCTGCCCGTGTCCCCCTGACCCTCCTCACACAGCCGGTATCCCCGTCCGGTATAGGCCTGCCCGTGTCCCCCTGACCCTCCTCACACAGCCGGTATCCCCGTCCGGTATAGGCCTGCCCGTGTCCCCCTGACCCTCCTCACGCAGACGGTATCCCCGTCCGATATAGGCCTGCCCCTGTGTCCCCCTAACCCTCCTCACGCAGCCGGTATCCCCGTCCGATATAGGCCTGCCCCTGTGTCTCCCTGACCCTCCTCACGCAGCCGGTATCCCCACCCGGTATAGGCCTGCCCCTGTGTCCCCCTAACCCTCCTCACGCAGCCGGTATCCCCACCCGGTATAGGCCTGCCCCTGTGTCCCCCTGACCCTCCTCACGCAGCCGGTATCCCCGTCCGGTATAGGCCTGCCCCTGTGTCCCCCTGACCCTCCTCACGCAGCCGGTATCCCCACCCGGTATAGGCCTGCCCCTGTGTCCCCCTGACCCTCCTCACACAGCCGGTATCCCCGTCCGGTATAGGCCTGCCCCTGTGTCCCCCTGACCCTCCTCACGCAGCCGGTATCCCCATCCGGTATAGGCCTGCCCGTGTCCCCCTGACCCTCCTCTCACAACCGGTATCCCCACCTGGTATAGGCCTGCCCCTGTGTCCCCCTGACCCTCCTCACACAGCCGGTATCCCCGTCCGGTATAGGCCTGCCCCTGTGTCCCCCTGACCCTCCTCACACAGCCGGTATAGGCCTGCCCGTGTCCCCCTGACCCTCCTCACGCAGCCGGTATCCCCACCCGGTAGAGGCCTGTCCTTGTGTCCCCCTGACCCTCCTCACGCAGCCGGTATCCCCACCCGGTATAGGCCTGCCCCTGTGTCCCCCTGACCCTCCTCTCACAGCCGGTATCCCCGTCTGGTATAGGCCTGCCCGTGTCCCCCTGACCCTCCTCACGCAGCCGGTATCCCCGTCCGATATAGGCCTGCCCCTGTGTCTCCCTGACCCTCCTCACGCAGCTGGTATCCCCACCCGGTATAGGCCTGCCCCTGTGTCCCCCTGACCCTCCTCACGCAGCCGGTATCCCCATCCGGTATAGGCCTGCCCGTGTCCCCCTGAGCCTCCTCACACAGCCGGTATCCCCACCCGGTATAGGCCTGCCCGTGTCCCCCTGACCCTCCTCACACAGCCGGTATCCCCACCCGGTATAGGCCTGCCCCTCTGTCCCCCTGACCCTCCTCACGCAGCCGGTATCCCCACCCGGTATAGGCCTGCCCCTGTGTCCCCCTGACCCTCCTCACACAGCCGGTATCCCCGTCCGGTATAGGCCTGCCCCTGTGTCCCCCTGACCCTCCTCACGCAGCCGGTATCCCCATCCGGTATAGGCCTGCCCGTGTCCCCCTGACCCTCCTCACACAGCCGGTATCCCCGTCCGGTATAGGCCTGCCCCTGTGTCCCCCTGACCCTCCTCACACAGCCGGTATCCCCGTCCGGTATAGGCCTGCCCGTGTCCCCCTGACCCTCCTCACACAGCCGGTATCCCCACCCGGTATATGCCTGCCCGTGTCCCCCTGACCCTCCTCACGCAGCCGGTATCCCCACCCGGTAGAGGCCTGTCCTTGTGTCCCCCTGACCCTCCTCACGCAGCCGGTATCCCCACCCGGTATAGGCCTGCCCCTGTGTCCCCCTGACCCTCCTCTCACAGCCGGTATCCCCGTCTGGTATAGGCCTGCCCGTGTCCCCCTGACCCTCCTCACGCAGCCGGTATCCCCGTCCGATATAGGCCTGCCCCTGTGTCTCCCTGACCCTCCTCACGCAGCTGGTATCCCCATCCGGTATAGGCCTGCCCGTGTCCCCCTGAGCCTCCTCACACAGCCGGTATCCCCACCCGGTATAGGCCTGCCCCTCTGTCCCCCTGACCCTCCTCACGCAGCCGGTATCCCCACCCGGTAGAGGCCTGCCCCTGTGTCCCCCTGACCCTCCTCACGCAGCCGGTATCCCCATCCGGTATAGGCCTGCCCGTGTCCCCCTGACCCTCCTCTCACAGCCGGTATCCCCGTCCGGTATAGGCCTGCCCCTGTGTCCCCCTGACCCTCCTCACACAGCTGGTATCCCCATCCGGTATAGGCCTGCCCCTGTGTCCCCCTGACCCTCCTCACACAGCCAGTATCCCCACCCGGTATAGGCCTGCCCGTGTCCCCCTGACCCTTCTCACGCAGCCGGTATCCCCACCCGGTATAGGCCTGCCCGTGTCCCCCTGACCCTCCTCACGCAGCCGGTATCCCCACCCGGTAGAGGCCTGCCCGTGTCCCCCTGACCCTCCTCACACAGCCGGTATCCCCACCCGGTATAGGCCTGCCCCTGTGTCTCCCTGACCCTCCTCACGCAGCCGGTATCCCCACCCGGTATAGGCCTGCCCCTGTTTCCCCCTGACCCTCCTCACGCAGCCGGTATCCCCACCCGGTATAGGCCTGCCCGTGTCCCCCTGACCCTTCTCACGCAGCCGGTATCCCCACCCGGTATAGGCCTGCCCGTGTCCCCCTGACCCTCCTCACGCAGCCGGTATCCCCACCCGGTAGAGGCCTGCCCGTGTCCCCCTGACCCTCCTCTCACAGCCGGTATCCCCACCCGATATAGGCCTGCCCCTGTGTCTCCCTGACCCTCCTCACGCAGCTGGTATCCCCACCCGGTATAGGCCTGCCCCTGTGTCCCCCTGACCCTCCTCACGCAGCCGGTATCCCCACCCGGTAGAGGCCTGCCCGTGTCCCCCTGACCCTCCTCACGCAGCCGGTATCCCCGTCCGATATAGGCCTGCCCCTGTGTCTCCCTGACCCTCCTCACGCAGCTGGTATCCCCACCCGGTATAGGCCTGCCCCTGTGTCCCCCTGACCCTCCTCACGCAGCCGGTATCCCCACCCGGTATAGGCCTGCCCGTGTCCCCCTGACCCTCCTCACGCAGCCGGTATCCCCGTCCGGTATAGGCCTGCCCGTGTGTCTCCCTGACCCTCCTCACGCAGCCGGTATCCCCACCCGGTATAGGCCTGTCCCTGTGTCCCCCTGACCCTCCTCACACAGCCGGTATCCCCGTCCGGTATAGGCCTGCCCGTGTCCCCCTGACCCTTCTCACGCAGCCGGTATCCCCACCTGGTATAGGCCTGCCCGTGTCCCCCTAACCCTCCTCACACAGCCGGTATCCCCACCCGGTATAGGCCTGCCCGTGTCCCCCTGACCCTCCTCACGCAGCCGGTATCCCCGTCCGATGTAGGCCTGCCCCTGTGTCTCCCTGACCCTCCTCACGCAGCCGGTATCCCCACCCGGTATAGGCCTGCCCGTGTCCCCCTGACCCTCCTCACGCAGCCGGTATCCCCACCCGGTATAGGCCTGCCCGTGTCCCCCTGACCCTCCTCACGCAGACGGTATCCCCACCCGGTATAGGCCTGCCCGTGTCCCCCTGACCCTCCTCACGCAGCCGGTATCCCCGTCCGATATAGGCCTGCCCCTGTGTCCCCCTGACCCTCCTCACGCAGCCGGTATCCCCACCCGGTATAGGCCTGCCCGTGTCCCCCTGACCCTTCTCACGCAGCCGGTATCCCCACCCGGTATAGGCCTGCCCGTGTCCCCCTGACCCTCCTCACGCAGACGGTATCCCCACCCGGTATAGGCCTGCCCGTGTCCCCCTGACCCTCCTCACGCAGCCGGTATCCCCGTCCGATATAGGCCTGCCCCTGTGTCTCCCTGACCCTCCTCACGCAGCTGGTATCCCCATCCGGTATAGGCCTGCCCGTGTCCCCCTGACCCTCCTCACACAGCCGGTATCCCCACCCGGTATAGGCCTGCCCGTGTCCCCCTGACCCTCCTCACGCAGCCGGTATCCCCACCCGGTAGAGGCCTGTCCTTGTGTCCCCCTGACCCTCCTCACGCAGCCGGTATCCCCACCCGGTATAGGCCTGCCCCTGTGTCCCCCTGACCCTCCTCTCACAGCCGGTATCCCCGTCTGGTATAGGCCTGCCCGTGTCCCCCTGACCCTCCTCACGCAGCCGGTATCCCCACCCGGTAGAGGCCTGCCCCTGTGTCCTCCTGACCCTCCTCACGCAGCCGGTATCCCCATCCGGTATAGGCCTGCCCGTGTCCCCCTGACCCTCCTCACACAGCCGGTATCCCCGTCCGGTATAGGCCTGCCCCTGTGTCCCCCTGACCCTCCTCACACAGCCGGTATCCCCACCCGGTAGAGGCCTGCCCGTGTCCCCCTGACCCTCCTCTCACAGCCGGTATCCCCACCCGATATAGGCCTGCCCCTGTGTCTCCCTGACCCTCCTCACGCAGCCGGTATCCCCACCCGGTATAGGCCTGCCCCTGTGTCCCCCTGACCCTCCTCACACAGCCGGTATCCCCACCCGGTATAGGCCTGCCCGTGTCCCCCTGACCCTTCTCACGCAGCCGGTATCCCCACCCGGTATAGGCCTGCCCGTGTCCCCCTGACCCTCCTCACGCAGCCGGTATCCCCACCCGGTAGAGGCCTGCCCGTGTCCCCCTGACCCTCCTCACACAGCCGGTATCCCCACCCGGTATAGGCCTGCCCCTGTGTCTCCCTGACCCTCCTCACGCAGCCGGTATCCCCACCCGGTATAGGCCTGCCCCTGTTTCCCCCTGACCCTCCTCACGCAGCCGGTATCCCCACCCGGTATAGGCCTGCCCCTGTTTCCCCCTGACCCTCCTCACGCAGCCGGTATCCCCACCCGGTATAGGCCTGCCCGTGTCCCCCTGACCCTTCTCACGCAGCCGGTATCCCCACCCGGTATAGGCCTGCCCGTGTCCCCCTGACCCTCCTCACGCAGCCGGTATCCCCACCCGGTATAGGCCTGCCCGTGTCCCCCTGACCCTTCTCACGCAGCCGGTATCCCCACCCGGTATAGGCCTGCCCGTGTCCCCCTGACCCTCCTCTCACAGCCGGTATCCCCACCCGATATAGGCCTGCCCGTGTCCCCCTGACCCTCCTCACGCAGCCGGTATCCCCGTCCGATATAGGCCTGGCCCTGTGTCTCCCTGACCCTCCTCACGCAGCTGGTATCCCCACCCGGTATAGGCCTGCCCCTGTGTCCCCCTGACCCTCCTCACGCAGCCGGTATCCCCACCCGGTATAGGCCTGCCCGTGTCCCCCTGACCCTCCTCACGCAGCCGGTATCCCCGTCCGGTATAGGCCTGCCCGTGTCCCCCTGACCCTTCTCACGCAGCCGGTATCCCCACCTGGTATAGGCCTGCCCGTGTCCCCCTAACCCTCCTCACACAGCCGGTATCCCCACCCGGTATAGGCCTGCCCGTGTCCCCCTGACCCTCCTCACGCAGCCGGTATCCCCGTCCGATGTAGGCCTGCCCCTGTGTCTCCCTGACCCTCCTCACGCAGCCGGTATCCCCACCCGGTATAGGCCTGCCCGTGTCCCCCTGACCCTCCTCACGCAGCCGGTATCCCCACCCGGTATAGGCCTGCCCGTGTCCCCCTGACCCTCCTCACGCAGACGGTATCCCCACCCGGTATAGGCCTGCCCGTGTCCCCCTGACCCTCCTCACGCAGCCGGTATCCCCGTCCGATATAGGCCTGCCCCTGTGTCCCCCTGACCCTCCTCACGCAGCCGGTATCCCCACCCGGTATAGGCCTGCCCGTGTCCCCCTGACCCTTCTCACGCAGCCGGTATCCCCACCCGGTATAGGCCTGCCCCTGTGTCTCCCTGACCCTCCTCACGCAGCCGGTATCCCCACCCGGTATAGGCCTGCCCCTGTGTCCCCCTGACCCTCCTCACACAGCCGGTATCGCCACCCGGTATAGGCCTGCCCCTGTATCCCGCTGACCCTCCTCACACAGCCGGTATCCCCGTCCGGTATAGGCCTGTCCGTGTCCCCCTGACCCTCCTCACGCAGCCGGTATCCCCGTCCGGTATATGTCTGCCCCTGTGTCCCCCTGACCCTCCTCACGCAGCCGGTATCCCCACCCGGTATAGGCCTGTCCTTGTGTCCCCCTGACCCTCCTCATGTAGCCGGTATCCCCACCCGGTATAGGCCTGCCCCTGTGTCCCCCTGACCCTCCTCACACAGCCGGTATCGCCACCCGGTATAGGCCTGCCCCTGTGTCCCCCTGACCCTCCTCACGCAGCCGGTATCCCCACCCGGTATAGGCCTGTCCGTGTCCCCCTGACCCTCCTCACACAGCCGGTATCCCCGTCCGGTATAGGCCTGCCCCTGTGTCCCCCTGACCCTCCTCACACAGCCGGTATCGCCACCCGGTATAGGCCTGCCCCTGTGTCCCCCTGACCCTCCTCACACAGCCGGTATCCCCACCCGGTATAGGCCTGTCCGTGTCCCCCTGACCCTCCTCACACAGCCGGTATCCCCACCCGGTATAGGCCTGTCCGTGTCCCCCTGACCCTCCTCACGCAGCTGGTATCCCCACCCGGTATAGGCCTGCCCCTGTGTCCCTCTGACCCTCCTCACACAGCCGGTATCCCCGTCCGGTATAGGCCTGTCCCTCTGTCCCTCTAACCCTCCTCTCACAGCCGGTATCCCCGTCCGGTATAGGCCTGCCCGTGTCCCCCTGACCCTCCTCACGCAGCTGGTATCCCCACCCGGTATAGGCCTGCCCCTGTGTCCCCCTGACCCTCCTCACACAGCCGGTATCCCCACCCGGTATAGGCCTGCCCGTGTCCCCCTGACCCTCCTCACGCAGCCGGTATCCCCACCCGGTATAGGCCTGCCCCTGTGTCCCCCTGACCCTCCTCTCACAGCCGGTATCCCCACCCGGTATAGGCCTGCCCCTGTGTCCCCCTGACCCTCCTCTCACAGCCGGTATCCCCACCCGGTATAGGCCTGCCCCTGTGTCCCCCTGACTCTCCTCACGCAGACGGTATTCCCGTCCGATATAGGCCTGCCCCTGTGTCCCCCTGACCCTCCTCACACAGCCGGTATCCCCACCCGGTATAGGCCTGCCCCTGTGTCCCCCTGACCCTCCTCTCACAGCCGGTATCCCCGTCTGGTATAGGCCTGGCTCTGTGTCCCCCTGACCCTCCTCACACAGCTGGTATCCCCACCCGGTATAGGCCTGCCCCTCTGTCCCCCTGACCCTCCTCACGCAGCCGGTATCCCCACCCGGTATAGGCCTGCCCCTGTGTCCCCCTGACCCTCCTCACACAGCCGGTATCCCCGTCCGGTATAGGCCTGCCCCTGTGTCCCCCTGACCCTCCTCACACAGCCGGTATTCCCGTCCGGTATAGGCCTGCCCCTGTGTCCCCCTGACCCTCCTCACACAGCTGGTATCCCCACCCGATATAGGCCTGTCCCTCTGTCCCTCTGACCCTCCTCACACAGCAGATATCCCCATCCGATATAGGCCTGACCCTCCTCTCACAGCCGGTATCCCCATCCCTGACGTTGGCCAGGCCAGGCGCCTCCCCAAAGTGGTCCCAGTCTCTCCAGCCCTCGCCATTGCATTTAATCCCCTCTGCTCCCTCACTTGGTGGCTCTGGGGGCAGTTGGTTCCATCTCCCTTGTGCCACAGGGATGGAAGTGGATCTCTCAGACCCAGGCGACGTATTCATGCTGCAAGAGGCCTTTCCCAGCTCAGGACAGCCAGAAAAGGCAGCGCCAGGCTGACCGGGCTGCTCTCCCCACAGCAGACAGGGACAGCCGGGCTAGCAAGATCCAAGCTGGCTCCCATCTTGGGGACGTACTTTTTCATGCTCAGGACAGTGGAGGAGGGGAGAAGTCGTTGGGGTCCGTCAGGAGCACAGAGCTGTGAGGAGCTGGGGAGAGATTGGACCTGCCAGGGGGATGGGCAGTGCCATGGCAGCTGGAATCCCATGTCAGTAAATACAAAGTAGTGATGGTGGGGGGTGCGCCTGCCCTGACAGGGCCCTCATTGCCCCCTCCAGCTCAGGGAAAGGGCCAGGACTCCCCGGAGGGGCAGAAACTCCAGCAAGGTGTCCCCAGGAGCTGAGTGCACAGTGCAGAGCTGTGTGGCCTCGTGGATACTGCAGGGCTGGCCCCATCGGGCCCAGGTGCAGCACTCAGGCCTGTGTGAGTTCATGGGGCTGGCGCTGCCTCCCGAGGTACCTCACAGAGGTAAGTTGGCAGCTAGCGCGCTCTGTGTGCTTTGGAGGAGAGCACTCGGCGTCAGCAGATCACTCTACGCTGCGGCGCGGCCCGGCCCACAGGCCAGTGGCGTAGCGAGGGAGGCTGGGGAGGTGCCAATTTAGTCCCCCTGTCATCCCTCGGCTTGCCTGCTTCTCCTCCCTCCCCCCTGCCGCCACCGGCTGGAGCCTCCTCCCTGCCTCTCCGCCCCCAGCCCGACCCTCCTCCATCTCCGCCAGCAGGTTAGTGCATGCGGGAGCCTGGCCCCAAACTAGAGGGGGTGGTGGAAGATGCAGTACAAGCTCCCTCCCTACTCCCAGGGTCAGACTCAGCCATGCCCCAGGTTTGGGGCCCCACTGCGCGGCAGCAGCGGGGGGGGGGGGGGAGCGCAAATTTTGGCTTTGCCCCCAGGCACATAACACCCTCGCTACGCTGCTGCGCCAGGCTCAGAGAGAGGCGCAGAACTCCACTGCAGAGTGATTAATAGGCTAGAACGCCTGAGGAGCTGTGTGGATCATCTTGTGTGCCCTAAACCGGCCAGAGAACCTCTTCCACTCCTGTCTGAACAAGAGCCACCGGTCACTGAGTTAAAATTGCCACAGACTGGAGAATCCACCATAGACCTTAGAATCACAGAGCACTGGGACTGGAAGGGACCTCGAGAGTCATCGGGTCCAGTCCCCTGCCCTCACGGCAGGACCAAATACTGTCTAGACCGTCCCTGCTAGACATTTATCTAACCTACTCTTCAATATCTCCAGAGATGGGGATTCCACAACCTCCCTGGGCAATTTATTCCAGTGTTTGACTACCCTGACAGTTAGAAACTTTTTCTTAATGTCCAACCTTAGTAGTTTGTTCCACAAAGTTATTGTGGGTTTTTTTCATTGCACCTTATTTCCAGTGTAAATTTCTCACTTCAGCTTCCAACCACGGGTTCTTCTCTTTCCCTGCTAGACTACAAAGTCCATTCTGAAAATTGTTCCCTATGTAGGTGCTGATAGACTGTGCTCAGATCAGCGCTCCTCCTTCTCTTTGGCATCTCTACATAGCCAATTAGTGCGCAAGAAGCCACGGTGTGACTCTCCAGTAGAGCAGCGTGTCATGTGGCCCTGCTAGGTACCCAGATGGTTCTGTCCTGCACGTTGATGGACAGCCGTGTACAGGGCAATGTACTAGGACCTTGGCATTTGCTGTAGCAAGGTCCACGTGGCAAGTGAATTTGCAGTATGGATCAGGCCTTTGGTATGAGTCTCCAGCTGGGTCAATTGCCAGTGTGGGCCCTGGGGCAAGTGGGAGGGGCAGCTCCTTGCCCCCAGAAGGGGTGGGCCTCAAGTGGAAGTGGTGGGTTTGAGGGCAGTCAGCCCTTAGTGCTGCCCAGACTACAGCACCCGTCCCCAGTCCTTTGAGCCGTGCAGATTCAAAGGGGCTGGGGTTCCGGCCGCCACTGCTGTCACAGTAGCAGCAGGGGCAGCCAGGAGCTCTGGGCTCCCTTGAATCTCTGGGCCCTGAGGCAGTTACACTCGTCCCCTTTGGTGGGCCTGAAGGTCTCAGTCACTATAAGGTTTTCATCCCTCCTTTCATCGTTCTTTTGGGGCATCTTGGATCTCTGCCATTTTCCCACGGCCCTGTGGATTTGTGGGCAGTAGGGCTGGGTTCACACCTGTGCCGCTGCAGGAGTCAGGCAACTTCCCTGCTGTTCCTTGAGAGCCAGTCCTCTGTTCATATAAATTCAAGGGTCACATTAGCGCTGGGAGCTGCAGCGTCATCCTGGCTTCAGCTGATTATCCACCGTGACCCCTGAGTCCTTCACAGAGTGCCCAGCCCGAATGCTGGCCTGGGACGCATTAAAAAGCCTTTTGTAGCCAGTAATTCAGAGCCCGCCGCAGTTTCTTTCAGGGCGGGGTGTTGGAGCTGTGTGGATGGGGGTTGGTGCTGAAAGCTATCGAACCAAACTACAGCCCCTGAACTTCCAGCCGGGAGGGGCAGCAGGCTCCCGCACTGGTGCTTTTTCACCACCCATCTTCTGATTTATCCCTCCCCCAGGCTTTGTGTCACCCAGGAACTTAGCACTGCTGGGGTAACTGCTGGTGGCAGGGCACTAGAAAGGCAAGGTGGTGGCAGAACAGGTGCTCTGGGTAGTGTGAATGCAGATGTGAGTCTGATACAAGCGATCCCCTCACCCACCGTGTTGACCTAGAGATGGCGTCTGTAATTATATGTATTCCTTCCAGGTCTTTGATACAAAGTGTTAAACAGTGGAGGCCAAACACTGATCCCTGCAGGTCCTCACTAGAAAAGTACCTGCTTGATGATTTCTAATTACATCATTGAATGTGCACCATGTTAATTTTATATCTTTCTAGATTTTGTAATCAAAATGTCATGTGGGTACCAAGTCACATGCTTACTGAAATCTAAGGCTTTTACATCAACACTGTTACCTTTATCTGCCAAACTCATAGCTCATAACCTCATCTGAGAAGATGTAAATTTCCGTAAACCCCTGTGGATTGTTATTGCTGCCCTCCTTGAATTCTTTATTAGCCGAGTCCTATATCAGCCACCCCCATTGTCAGACTGCCTGACTTGTAATCACACAGCCTGTCCCGTTTTCTCTCGCTAACGACTGGCACAGCGTGAACCTTCTTGCAGTCCTGTGGATCTTCCCCAATAGGAGTGGTTCAGAGAGTTCTTGGGCCAACACCTTTTCTTTCTTCTGAGTGCATGAGAAATTGAAGCGACTGGGAGAATGGATATGAAAGAGGTGACATGAGGAAAGTGTAACTACTGATTGGCCAAGAGGTGAGGAGGAGATGGAGGGCTGGTTTTCCCTGTCTCTCAGCACCAGGACAGGGGACAATCAGTGACAGGAAAAGGACATTTTGTCACACACACACACACTGTGTAATTAAACGTGTGGAACTCACTGCCACTGGACATGCCAAGGCTGCTGGCCATGTGGTGGCTGCGGTGAGTGTCGTGTGTAAGTTCTAGCAGGGGCATTAGATGTCCTGCACTAAGCTCATCTCTCTCATGGCCCAGGATGAGCCCTTCCTGGGGGCTTGGCTTGCTCTAGCCCAGGCAATGTACCTTCACTCCAGTCCCCTCTCTGCTGCCCCTTGCAGGGAGGCATGAGAGCCAGGAGCCCTTCCTGGCCTGGCTGCTGCTGCTTAGCAACATGTCCTCCGTGCCCTGGGTGCACTCCGTGAGTTACGGGGACTACGAGGACAGCCTGTCGCGGGCCTACCTGGAGCGCGTCAATGTGGAGTTTATGAAGGCAGCGGTGCGGGGCTTGACAGTGCTCTTTGCCTCAGGTACGTGCAGCCTGCCTGTGCCTCTTGCCCTCTGAGCGGGCTGAGCCCCCCAGCTGGGTGGGGAGAGGGGTGCCTGGCTGTCTCCTCTGGCCCCAGATGACCCAGCACACCTGCCTTGCAGGTGATGAGGGAGCTGGCTGCAGGAAGGTTGCTGGAGGGAGCCACACATTCCGGCCCAGCTTCCCAGCCTCCAGGTAACGGGAGGAAGGGAAGGAAATCTGGGGTAGGGAGTGCCCTGGCGAGGGCTGGGGGTGCAGTTTGGCCCACGGCAGAGTGCTCCCAGCACAGCCCCAGCCCGTCTGCCCCCACGAGGGGCAGAAACACACGGGGCTGGGGGAGGAGGACGGGTTCCCCGGGACAGGGAGAGGCCTGAGGACCCCCGCGCTGGTTGGGGAGGGGATGTGGGGGCAGAGCCACAGTCAGTGCAAGGGCTGGTCCCCCATGCAAAGTTTTCCCTGGTGCCTGGCCAGAGCAGCTCCCCCTCTTCTGTCCCCACAGCCCCTACGTCACCACGGTTGGCGGCACAGCATTTAAGAACCCCTTCCGAGTGACCTGGGAGGTGACTGACTATATCAGCGGGGGGGGCTTCAGCAGTGTCTTCCCTATGCCTGACTACCAGGTGTGTGCAGCTGGGCAGGGTGGTGATGACTGGGCTGGGAAGGGGCGGGGGGCTGGGCCGAGTCTCGGGTGGGCGCTGCTGGATGGGCCACATAGGCTCGGCAGTAGCTGCAGAAGCCCCACCAGGCCAGGCTGGGGGTGGGCCTCAGGGGCAGAGCAGTAACTGGTGGGGTGGGTTGGAGATAGGGTGGAAATGGTGGGTGAGGGGTGGGGGAAGAGGCAGGATTGGGGCTGCTGGGTTGGATCATGAGATGGGTAAGATGACAGCTTCTGGGGCAGGGATAGGACAGGCAGTGCCTAGCAGGCTGGATTAGGCTGTGGCTGGGGGTAAGATAGGGGCTGGTGGGGGATGGGGCGGCTGGCGGGTACATTGGGCTGTGGTGCGGGCAGAGGCAGCTAGCGGGTGCATTGGGCAGTGGTGGGGTAAGATGGGGGCTGGTGGGGAAAGGCGGCTAGCGGGTGCATTGGGCTGCGGTGGGGTAAGATGGGGGCTGGCGGGTACATTGGGCTGTGGTGGGGTAAGATGGGGGCTGGAGGGAAACGGGCGGCTGGCGGGTGCATTGGGCTGCGGTGGGGTAAGATGGGGGCTGGTGGGGAAGGGCGGCTGGCGGGTGCGTTGGGCTGCGGTGGGGTAAGATGGGGGCTGGAGGGAAACGGGCGGCTGGCGGGTGCATTGGGCTGCGGTGGGGTAAGATGGGGGCTGGTGGGGAAGGGCGGCTGGCGGGTGCATTGGGCTGCGGTGGGGTAAGATGGGGGCTGGTGGGGAAGGGTGGCTGGCGGGTGCATTGGGCTGCGGTGGGGTAAGATGGGGGCTGGTGGGGAAGGGCGGCTGGCGGGTGCGTTGGGCTGCGGTGGGGTAAGATGGGGGCTGGTGGGGAAGGGCGGCTGGCGGGTGCGTTGGGCTGCGGTGGGGTAAGATGGGGGCTGGTGGGGAAGGGCGGCTGGCGGGTGCGTTGGGCTGCGGTGGGGTAAGATGGGGGCTGGTGGGGAAGGGCGGCTGGCGGGTGCGTTGGGCTGCGGTGGGGTAAGATGGGGGCTGGTGGGGAAGGGCGGCTGGCGGGTGCGTTGGGCTGCGGTGGGGTAAGATGGGGGCTGGTGGGGAAGGGCGGCTGGCGGGTGCGTTGGGCTGCGGTGGGGTAAGATGGGGGCTGGTGGGGAAGGGCGGCTGGCGGGTGCATTGGGCTGCGGTGGGGTAAGATGGGGGCTGGTGAGGAAGGGCGGCTGGCGGGTGCATTGGGCTGGTGGGGAAAGGGGCGGCTGGTGAGGAAGGGCGGCTGGCGGGTGCATTGGGCTGGTGGGGAAAGGGGCGGCTGGTGGGGAAGGGCGGCTGGCGGGTGCATTGGGCTGGTGGGGAAAGGGGCGGCTGGTGGGGAAAGGGGCGGCTGGCGGGTGCATTGGGCTGGTGGGGAAAGGGGCGGCTGGTGGGGAAGGGCGGCTGGCGGGTGCATTGGGCTGGTGGGGTAAGATGGGGGCTGGTGGGGAAGGGCGGCTGGCGGGTGCATTGGGCTGCGGTGGGGTAAGATGGGGGCTGGTGGGGAAGGGCGGCTGGCGGGTGCATTGGGCTGCGGTGGGGTAAGATGGGGCTGGTGGGGAAGGGCGGCTGGCGGGTGCATTGGGCTGCGGTGGGGTAAGATGGGGCTGGTGCGGAAGGGCGGCTGGCGGGTGCATTGGGCTGCGGTGGGGTAAGATGGGGGCTGGTGGGGAAGGGCGGCTGGCGGGTGCATTGGGCTGCGGTGGGGTAAGATGGGGCTGGTGGGGAAGGGCGGCTGGCGGGTGCATTCGGCTGCGGTGGGGTAAGATGGGGGCTGGTGGGGAAGGGCGGCTGGCGGGTGCGTTGGGCTGCGGTGGGGTAAGATGGGGCTGGTGGGGAAGGGCGGCTGGCGGGTGCGTTGGGCTGCGGTGGGGTAAGATGGGGCTGGTGGGGAAGGGCGGCTGGCGGGTGCGTTGGGCTGCGGTGGGGTAAGATGGGGCTGGTGGGGAAGGGCGGCTGGCGGGTGCGTTGGGCTGCGGTGGGGTAAGATGGGGCTGGTGGGGAAGGGCGGCTGGCGGGTGCGTTGGGCTGCGGTGGGGTAAGATGGGGGCTGGTGGGGAAGGGCGGCTGGCGGGTGCATTGGGCTGGTGGGGAAAGGGGCGGCTGGTGGGGAAGGGCGGCTGGCGGGTGCATTCGGCTGCCGGGGGGGGGATGAAGGCTGGCACAACGGGGTGCAAAGGGAAGGCCCAGGTGCACGTTTGCTTCCCTCCCTGACTTGCAGGCTGCAGCAGTGCGGAATTTCCTGCGCTCGGCCCCCCGGCTGCCGCCCCGCTCCTACTATAACAGCAGTGGCCGTGCCTACCCCGACCTGTCCGCCCTGTCCGACAACTACTGGGTAGTGACTAATCGCATCCCCCTGCCGTGGGTGTCTGGCACCTCGGTAAGCAGCTGCCCTAGGTGGGCCAGGAGGCGGAGCCCCTGAGGTCCCCAGAGCCCTGACCTGTCTTTCCCCCCCGCCAGGCCTCCACCCCTGTGGTGGGGGGCATCGTGGCTCTGATCAACGACCGCCGCTTGCAGCAGGGGCAGCCGCCGCTGGGCTTCTTGAACCCGGCGCTCTACAAGCTTCAGGAGAAAGGGCCCAGTGATGCCCTCTACGATGTGAGTGGGGCGGAGCAGTGACGTGCCAGCGTCTGTGGGCAATGCCAGGGCAGGACCCAGGCTCGGGACGGGAGAGGAGCTCGCCCCAGTTGCCCTGGCTCCAGGGGAGGGGCACTCTGGCTGGGGCTGTAGCCGGAACTTGCCCTGCAGGGCAGCAATGCCCCTGCGTCCGGCTCCACGCGTGGCTGGGTGCAGGCGGGAGTGGCTAGTGGCTGCAGCCCACGTGCTGACTGGGCTCTCTCCTCCCCAGGTCACTCAGGGCTGCCACCTGGCGTGTCTGGATGCTGCAGTGGAGGGGCAGGGTTTCTGTGCTGGCCCTTCTTGGGACCCTGTCACAGGCTGGGGCACCCCCAACTTCCCCCAGCTCCTGAGAGCTCTGCTCAGCCCATGAGGCTGCTGCAAGAGCAAAGGGCTGGGCTGGAGAGGGGATCGCTGCAGCAAGACCATCCCTCTTCTCCCCATGGGCTCCACGTAGCCGGGGCACAGCACCTGATCACTGGACTTCCCCCCCTTTCCTGGGACTCAGGATCTCCGGGTAAGAAATGGCCCCTTGTTACTCTGCAGTGCACTGTGGCCGCTGAGCTGTGCAGCCTCCTGCCTGGCCCCAGGAGGGGAATGTGGCAGGAACTGCTGGGGGGAGCCGTTATCCCATGAACTCTGCTGCGTGGGTGGGGGCAGTGCTTGGCCTGGCCCCCACTGGGAGATGCAAGGCCTGGTAGGGACAGGCTGGCTGGGACTTGGGGTAAATAAAACACCACTGCTTTGTGGACTCTGGGAGTTGCAGAGTGTGAGGTTCCAGCTGTGCACGCATCAAGCGGCGTATCCCAAACCGGCGTGCGAGTGGCGGAAGGGTCCAGAGCGGGCAGGGGCTGCTGGGGGCCATTGGTGCCATGTTCCAGGCCAGGCTTTGCAGAAGATGCTTGGGAGAAAGGCAACCCCAGGCCAACTGGCTAGCGCCTGCCCGAAAAGCCCAGCCCACCTAGCCCCACACATGGAGACGGGCTGGGTCACAGGTTAAGAAGTTACCCCAGCGGCAGACGGGAGTGTTATGAATGGGTCCTTACATGACTGGCTGAAACCACCCTGTTGCTGGAGGAGCCAGACACGAAGGGCATGTAAGGACTGGGCACAGCCCCCAGTGTGAGAGCCATTCGGAGGAGCTAGGTCACAGGGAGCTGGACAACAACCTACCAGTGCCGCTCGGCATGGTGGGTGTCTTGTACCCAGCCCGACTCCTGGAGAGCAGGGCTCAGCTCAAAGGGAAGGCTCCGCACAGCCGGAGAGGTAGCACCTTACGCCCTGGCCAGGCCCAGGCCTGGGGGCAGGCTCTGTGGTCTGTGCCTCGCCGTGCTAACCCAAGGGCTCAGATTCCGTAGGCCAGGTGGCTAACAACAACTTGTGTGAAAAATGCTGTGAGGGCTGCTGCCAATACTGAGCACTGTCCAGCGAAAGCCCCCCAGCGGCCTGGCTAGGCTGGATGCCCTGCAGGGACCCCGTGGCCCTGCCCAGTGGAGCTGGTGAGGCCTCACCGGTCACAGACCAGGCCCTGTGGGTCTGTGACAATCTGAAACGGCCAGGGGGTGTGATGGCACCTTCCATTCCCTCTCACCCCCTTTGGTTTCATGGCACCAGGCACAACAGGCAGGAAACTTGGCTGTTCCCTGCCTCTGCAGCACACCAGCCACCTCCAGTGGGGCCTGGGGCTGTGCGCCAGTCCGACTGGACAGAGCGCACCCGCTTCACCCTCCTGCCTGTAACAGCCCAACCTGCGCACACATCCCCACTGCCGGCCTGGAACAGACTCTTCCCCCCCCCCCCCCACACACATACACTGCCTGCCTGGAACAGACACCCCCCCCCCCACACACACACACTGCCGGCCTGGAACAGACTCCCCCCCCCCCCCCCACACACACACTGCCTGCCAGGAACAGACTCCCCCCCCCCCCACACACACAAACACTGCCGGCCTAGAACAGACTATCCCCCCCCACACACACACACTGCCTGCCTGGAACAGACTCTCCCCCCCCCCCCCCACACACACACTGCCGGCCTGGAACAGACTCTCCCCCCCCCCCCACACACACACACTGCCGGCCTAGAACAGACTTCCCCCCCCCCCCATACACACACACTGCCTGCCTGGAACAGACTCCCCCCCCCCCCCCCATACACACACACTGCCTGCCTGGAACAGACTCCCCCTCCCCCCGCCACACACACACACTGCATGCCTGGAACAGACCATCCCCCACACTGCCGGCCTGGAACAGACTCTCCCCCTCCCCCCCCCACACACACTGCATGCCTGGAACAGACCCCCCCCCACACACACACACATACTGCATGCCTGGAACAGTGCACCAAACACACACACACATCCAATGCCTAGAATGGCGCACCTCCCCCCACACACATACACTGCCTTGACCAGCACACACCCCTGTCATGAGGTGCAGAGAACCTGGGCCCTGTGCTCCCACCACTCCTGCTCTGAGCCTCCTAAACCAGCCTAGCCTGATTCATCCCCTACTCCCCAGCCTGGTGTCAGCCCCGCCGCCACCTTCTTTTTGCTTTCCCGGCCCCAGGGTGTTAATCTAATGTCCTCTGGCCCTCAGCACTGAGAGCCTGCCTGCTCCTCCCCAGTGAGTCCTGCCCAGCCTCCCCCGCCTCGTCCAGACTGTGTGCTATGCCCAGGGAAACTGAGGCACATGCACACACAGTCATTACAGGACAGCAGAATCGCACCCTACCAGGCAGAGTGAATACAGAGGCAAACAAAATGAATACTGTCCATGCTATGTCACAGGAGGTTGCTGGGTCCTCCCCTCTGGGGACCCCCGGTGGGCACCTCTCCCTGTGGCAGGGCTGTGAGCCGGTCTCTCCAGGATTCTCCTTCACACCTGGATTGGCTGCCTATAAATGCATGAGCCAGCGCCCGGCACTGGGCTGGTCCTCCAGCTCCCTGTCCTTCAGGAATATAAGAACGGCCATGCTGGGTCAGACCAAAGGTCCATCCAGCCCAGTATCCTGTCTGCCGACAGTGGCCAGCACCAGGTGCCCCACAGGGAGGGAACAGCCTCAGGTTGGGGTGGGGGTCAGGTTCATAGAGCTGCTTTGGAACCATCGGCTTAGCCAGGTCCTCTGCGGTCTGGGCCCCAGCCCCAAACCCCCACTTGTGGACATATTGCAGCAGGCAGGAGGCCAGGTCTGTGTAAGTCTCCTCGGGGCCCTTGTATGTACTCCGGAACTTTTTCCTGTGCCTTCTGATCCAGCAAGGAGGTGACCTGCCGGAGCCAGTCGGCTGGAGGGACCGCATGCAGCTTGCAGGCTCGCTCGACGGAATTAAGGAATCCATCCAAGTCCCCCCATGTCCCTACACTGCGACCTCTCAGTGACTTGTAGGGCCGAGCCCCCTGCACCCCCCCCCATGCAGCCTGCCTGGAACAGTACCTATCCCCAACACTAGTTGCCTAGAACAGCGCACCCCCCAACACATCCACTGCTTGGAACAGCATACCCCCACCACACACTACCTGCCTGGAACAGTACCCCCCACACACATACACATTGTCTGCCTGGTACAGTGCCCACTGCTGACACTAGCTGCCTGGTACAGTGCACCCCCCAACACACTGCCTGCCTGGAACAGCATACCCCCACCACACACTACCTGCCTGGAACAGTACCCCCCACACACATACACATTGTCTGCCTGGTACAGTGCCCACTGCTGACACTAGCTGCCTGGTACAGTGCACCCCCCAACACACTGCCTGCCTGGAACAGCATACCCCCACCACACACTACCTGCCTGGAACAGTACCCCCCACACACATACACATTGTCTGCCTGGTACAGTGCCCACTGCTGACACTAGCTGCCTGGTACAGTGCACCCCCCAACACACTGCCTGCCTGGAACAGCATACCCCCACCACACACTACCTGCCTGGAACAGTACCCCCCACACACATACACATTGTCTGCCTGGTACAGTGCCCACTGCTGACACTAGCTGCCTGGTACAGTGCACCCCCCAACACACTGCCTGCCTGGAACAGCATACCCCCACCACACACTACCTGCCTGGAACAGTACCCCCCACACACATACACATTGTCTGCCTGGTACAGTGCCCACTGCTGACACTAGCTGCCTGGTACAGCGCACCCCCCAACACACTGCCTGCCTGGAACAGCACCTCTCCCAGACACACATCCACAGCATGCCTGGAACTGCATGCTTGCCTCCTATTCACCAATTACTGCCTGGTACAGGTGTCCCCCTCCCCGCCCCCAAGAACAGGATGCCCTATCACTCCCACTTGTCTGTAACAGGGTCTCCTCCCCTAGGAATTCCCTACCTGGCAAGATCAGGGCACTGTCCTCCCCTGATCTGCCTGGCTGGGCCAGGATGCCCTCCCCCTCATTCTTCTGGACCATGACATACTGGTTGGCATTTTCCCACCCCCTGCCTGGTGTTGGGCACCTTCCCCAGGAAGAAATGGGACCTTTTGGTAATATCCCTTGGTGTCCTGTTGGGACAGGGCAGATGGGAAAGGACTGTTTGGTCTCAGGGCAGGCTGAGACGTGGGGGGGGAGGGGGGAGGTAATAAAAAGGGACAGCCTGAGGCTGATTCTGCTCCTGTGGCGAGTCCAACAGGAAACTGGCAAATCCAAGCATCTAGGCCAGGGGATTCCAAACTTTTTGGCATAGGGACCAGTAAATCCATTCACGAGCTTTTGGAGGACTGGTAACATTCATTTGCATATTCATTAAGCAAATGACAAATATGCAAATATGTTGGTTTGGGTCCTCCCAAAGCCCCCAGGGCCAGCTGTAGCAAAGCTTTTGAGATGGCCACAACATTCTTACCAGCAAGTTAAGGGAATATGGATTGGAAAAATGGACTGTAATCCAATAAAACCCTGCACCCCCACGGCATGTATTGAAAAGGGGGCTCATTTATTTTCAGAAAGCCGACACCATCTTTGGAATTTTGTTTCCATATTCTCATTCCGGATGGTGAACGCCCCAGGCTCTCTCCATTCTGACACACTGCAGTGCCTGTAAACCTCACTGTCAGCAATGGGGATATTTAAAAGGCCCTGCTCTTACATTTCCATTCAGGGTCTGCGTGCGCCCTGAACTGTCCCGCTCCCCGCTGATCGAATCTCTCCCTCCCACCCTGGGCCAGCCCCGCTGTCCCTGCCAGCCGATTCTCTCCCGATCTCTCCTGGCAAGCCCTGCTGCCCCTGCCAGACCTGCTTCCGCTGGCCGGTTCCCCCGCCAGCCCTGCGACCTCCCCCAGCCAGCCTCACTGCCCCTGCCAGCCGGTTCCTCTCCCCCGCGATCTCCCCTGGCCAGCCCCACTGCTCCCACTCCCCACCCCTCCCAGCCAGCCCTGCTTCCGCTGGCCGGTTCCCCTCCCTATCTCCCCCGGGCAGCTCCACTGCTTCCCTGCGGCCCATATCCAACCCCCACTCCCTCCTCCACAGCCAGCAATGAGAGCTCACCTGGTAACCCTCACTATGCCTCTGCTGGGAGCCTGACACATATGGCTGCATCTGCCCAGCCTGGCTGAGGGCTTGGGGAACCCGGCGCTCACGGAGAGTCCGGGAGTCCGGAACACCTGGCAGCCACTGAGGCCTGGTATTTTTTTCCTGCGGCCCATAGTTTGGGAAACGCTGATCTGGCACGTGGCGCCCCCAAGGGAGTTGGATCCTACCTCTCTGCAAGGGAGCCGGCCTGAGCAAGAGGGTAAGAGCTGCTGCTTGTTTTAACCCTTTGACCCACAGACCGTTTTTTCATCATTTGTTCCTCGGAACTAGTTGGGCCCTGGGTCCAGGGGTCCCTCCCTCAAGACTGGGGGAGGGGCTTTTAGAAGTGGACGGGCGTAGCGCTGGAATGTGGTGGGGTGCCCCTAGCAAGCCACTCAGGGCCTGGCCAGTGGGGTTCAATGCTGAGGTCTGGGCTGGCCAGCAGGGTCTGTGCGTTGCTCCCCATCCTAGCGGGCTACTGTGTTGGCAGCACTGTGTGAGCATCAAAGTAGGGCCCTGCTGCGGCCCCTGAATCCCAGCAGGGTACCTGAACTTCTTCCAGGCCTCTGCCTGCTGGGACCTGACCCCTGCAGCAGGGAACCCTTCATCCTCCCTCATGACACCCCCCAACAAGCCCCCAGCTCCCCCCAGAACAGGCCCCCCCATCACTCTCCCCTTGACCCCTCCCACAAGAACAGGCCCCCCCATCACTCTCCCCATGACCCCTCCCACCAGAACAGGCCCCCCCATCACTCTCCCCATGGCCCCTCCCACCAGAACAGGCCCCCCCATCACTCTCCCCATGGCCCCTCCCACCAGAACAGGCCCCCCCATCACTCTCCCCATGGCCCCTCCCACCAGAACAGGCCCCCCCATCACTCTCCCCGTGGCCCCTCCCACCAGAACAGGCCCGCCCATCACTCTCCCCGTGACCCCTCCCACCAGAACAGGCCCCCCCATCACTCTCCCCATGACCCCTCCTACCAGAACAGGGCCCGCCCATCACTCTCCCCGTGGCCCCTCCCACCAGAACAGGGCCCGCCCATCACTCTCCCTGTGGCCCCTCCCACCAGAACAGGGCCCGCCCATCACTCTCCCCATGGCCCCTCCCACTAGAACAGGCCCCCCCCATCACTCTCCCCGTGGCCCCTCCCACCAGAACAGGCCCGCCCATCACTCTCCCCATGACCCCTCCCACCAGAACAGGCCCGCCCATCACTCTCCCCGTGGCCCCTCCCACCAGAACAGGCCCGCCCATCACTCTCCCCGTGGCCCCTCCCACCAGAACAGGGCCCGCCCATCACTCTCCCCATGACCCCTCCCACCAGAACAGGCCCGCCCATCACTCTCCCCATGACCCCTCCCACCAGAACAGGCCCGCCCATCACTCTCCCCGTGGCCCCTCCCACCAGAACAGGCCCGCCCATCACTCTCCCCGTGGCCCCTCCCACCAGAACAGGGCCCGCCCATCACTCTCCCCGTGGCCCCTCCCCCAGTAGGCCGCACCGCCACGCGCAGTGTCAATCACGTGACACCTGCGCTGGCTCCTCCTCACGTGACACCTGCGCCTGGTCTCGCTGGCGGGGCAAGGAGCGCGACGCCCATGTCCAATCAGAGAGCAGTGGGGCGGGACTTGTGCTGCGTGACAGCGCCCTCAGCCAATCCGTGCGGCGCCTCGGCGCGAGCCCGTGGCGCGGCTGGCGGCTCGGCTACGCAAGCGGCGCGCGGAGCTCGGCCGGCCCCGCCATGAGCGGCAGCGCGGAGCCCGACCCTGCCCCCCCCGCGGCCCCGGCCCCCCCCGCGCCGGCCCCCCCGCCCGGCGAGAGCAAGCCCAGCCCGGCGGGGGGGCGGCAGCGCGGCCCCGGGGCCCCCTGGGCCGGCGGGGGGCGGGGCGCGGGGCGCCGAGGGGGGGCCGGGCGCGCGGGGGCCCGGTGAGGGGGGCCGCTCTGAGGAGGGGGGGTGCGGGGGGGTCAGGTCTGGGGGGGGGTGGGATGCGGGGGGTACAAGGGGGTTAGGTCTGGGGGGGAGGGTGGGATGCGGGGGGGTACAAGGGGGGATCAGGTCTGGGGGAGGGTGGGATGCGGGGGGGTACAAGGGGGGGTTAGGTCTGGGGGGAGGGTGGGATGCGGGGGGTACAAGGGGTTAGGTCTGGGGAGGAGGTGGGATGCGGGGGGGTACAAGGGGGGATCAGGTCTGGGGGAGGGTGGGATGGGGGGGTACAAGGGGGGATCAGGTCTGGGGGGAGGGTGGGATGCGGGGGGTACAAGGGGGGGTCAGGTCTGGGGGGAGGGTGGGATGCGGGGGGTACAAGGGGGGTCAGGTCTGGGGGAGGGTGGGATGCGGGGGGGTACAAGGGGGGGTCAGGTCTGGGGGGAGGGTGGGATGCGGGGGGGGTACAAGAGGGGGTTAGGTCTGGGGGAGGGTGGGATGCGGGGGGTACAAGGGGGGGTTAGGTCTGGGGGGAGGGTGGATACGGGGGGGTACAAGGGGGGGTTAGGTCTGGGGGAGGGTGGGATGCGGGGGGGTACAAGGGGGGGTTAGGTCTGGGGGAGGGTGGGATGCGGGGGGTACAAGAGGGGGTTAGGTCTGGGGGAGGGTGGGATGCGGGGGGTACAAGAGGGGGTTAGGTCTGGGGGGGGGTGGGATGCGGGGGGTACAAGGGGGGTCAGGTCTGGGGGGGAGGGTGGGATGCGGGGGGTACAAGAGGGGGTTAGGTCTGGGGGGAGGGTGGGATGCGGGGGGGCAAGAGGGGTTAGGTCTGGGGGGAGGGTGGGATGCGGGGGGGTACAAGGGGGGGTCAGGTCTGGGGGGAGGGTGGGATGCGGGGGGTACAAGAGGGGGTTAGGTCTGGGGGGGAGGGTGGGATGCGGGGGGGGGGTACAAGAGGGGGTTAGGTCTGGGGGGAGGGTGGGATGCGGGGGGTACAAGAGGGGGTTAGGTCTGGGGGGAGGGTGGGATGCGGGGGGGGTACAAGAGGGGGTTAGGTCTGGGGGGAGGGTGGGATGCGGGGGGGGTACAAGAGGGGGTTAGGTCTGGGGGGAGGGTGGGATGCAGGGGGGGTACAAGAGGGGGTTAGGTCTGGGGGGAGGGTGGGATGCAGGGGGGTACAAGAGGGGGTTAGGTCTGGGGGAGGGTGGGATGCGGGGGGGTACAAGAGGGGGTTAGGTCTGGGGGAGGGTGGGATGCGGGGGGGGGGTACAAGGGGGGTCAGGTCTGGGGAGGGAGGGTGGGATGCGGGGGGTACAAGGGGGGTCAGGTCTGGGGAGGGAGGGTGGGATACGGGGGGGGGGGTACAAGGGGGGTCAGGTCTGGGGAGGGAGGGTGGGATGCGGGGGGGTACAAGGGGGTCAGGTCTGGGGGGAGGGTGGGATGCAGGGGGGGTACAAGGGGGGTCAGATCTGGGGAGGGAGGGTGGGATGCGGGGGGGTACAAGGGGGGTCAGGCCTGGGGAGGGAGGGTGGGATACAAGGGGGGCAGGGTCTGAGGAGGGAGGGTGGGATGCAGGGGGGACACAAGGGGGGGTCAGGTCTGGGGAGGAAGGGTGGGATGCGGGGGGTACAAGGGGGGTCAGGTTTGGGGAGGGATGCAGGGGGGGCCCGAGGGAGGGTGGAACGCAGGGCGGGGGGGCATCCCTGCTTGTCCCAGGCAGCCCTGACCATGCTCTCTCACAGGGCCCATCTCCACGGCGGTGGCTGCGGCACCCTGCGATGGGGCCATGTCCAATGGGGTCTATGTGCCCCCCAGCGCAGCCAACGGTGATGTCAAGCCCGTGGTCTCCACCACACCCCTGGTAGATTTCCTGATGCAGCTGGAGGATTATACCCCTACGGTATGGGCTCAGGGGGAGGCCTGAGAACCGAGGCTCCTGGGTTCCCTGCCTCGCTCGGGGGGGCTGGGAGCCAGGGCACCTGGGTTCCCTGCCCAGTGCTGGGTGGCAGTAGGGTAAGGGTTACCGCAGAGCATTGGGAATTAAAAGTTGTGTGTTGATGCCACTAGGTGAGTGGTTGGGGGTAAGGGCTGTAGTTTCGAGTGGGGGAACCTGAAAGCTTGTCCCCTTTAACATTTCTCCTTCATCCCAGATCCCAGATGCTGTTACAGGCTACTACCTCAACAGAGCTGGATTTGAGGCCTCTGATCCACGCATGTAAGTGAGGCATAGTGCTATTTGGGAAATCCCCAGTCACCCTGACTACGAGACTTCTGTTTGTGAGGGGCCTGTAGTAGGTATTTGTGCTGAGGCCTCATCTCCAGCCACCTATGCTCAGTGTTGTACTTCAGGCTGCTCTCTTGCTTTCTCTGACTGCAGAATTCGTCTCATCTCCCTGGCTGCCCAGAAGTTTATTTCAGACATTGCCAACGATGCCCTACAACACTGCAAGATGAAGGGCACAGCTTCCGGCAGCTCCCGCAACAAGAGTAAGGTGAGGGTCTGCTCTGTGAAGCCTCTAGGTGTGGGGGTACAACCAGCAGGGCTGAGTGAGATCCTGGGTGAGCTGTTCCTAGCGTGTTTAAATGCAGGGTAAAGTCATTGGAAAACTGAAACTCTTGTATACCTCATGTATCCCCGTGTGGGAAGGCAGCTGGGTATAAAGAATAGGATGGAGAACATTTTAATGCCTTTGAAACCAGCCGGGTTGTGGCCCCATCTGGAGGCTGCAGAACTCCAAAAGGGTAGAGGAGAACTAGAGGGGCTCAGACAACGGCACCAGGAATGATCAAGAGCCTGAAAAAGCTCTTCCTAGAAGTATGCCACAATGTAGCCGTGTTAGTACTGGAGATGCAAAGTGCATGAAGCAAGGACTGTTAGTGCCTTAACATCTGTTGATGAGGGAGAGAAGTTTTTGAGCTTTCACAGAGCTCTTCAGGTCTGGGAAATCCAAACCCTCCCTCCTAGACCCCACACCTCAACCCTGAGCCCCCCTCCTGCAACCTAATTCCTGCCCAAACGCCAGTCTCTTGCCCCAAGCTTGCTCCCGCATGCCAAAGCCCTTGACCCCAGCCTGGAGTCGCCTCCTGCACCCTAAATGCACCCTGGAGCCTTCAACCTCCCCCTCGCCTCCAGATTGTCTGGGTATGGAATGAATTTCGTTGTGTACCAACATGGAGATGTGTTGCATGTTTCCATATTGGTGCACAAAACAAGATTAGAGGGGACATTAGTTTGGGTTAGAATCAATGTTGGATGGCTGTCATCAGGCTAGCTGGAATTTCTTGCAGGATTTCAGCTAATTTTTGTGACTATTTTTTCTCCCAGGGTGTGGGGTGACATAGTGGCTTTTGGGAGGGGATTGCTCCTGCTGTGTGTGGTTCATTAGTCTTTCTGAGGTTTGTCTGCAGAGCGGTTCAGCGTTGGGGAGCTGTTCAGAAGGGTCTGGCCCCAAGGATCCCTGGGGAGAATGTGCTGTCTTGCCTTTGCTCAGGAAATGGCGTATGAAGAATGGCTGATCAGCTTGGCTACGTCTAGACTGGCAGGATTTTCCGGAAATGCTTTTAACGAAAAAGTTTTCCGTTAAAAGCATTTTCGGAACAGAGCGTCTAGATTGGCAGGACGCTTTTCCGCAAAAGCACTTTTTGCGGAAAAGCGTCCGTGGCCAATCTAGACGCGCTTTTGCGCAAAAAAGCCCCAATCGCCATTTTCGCGATCAGGCTTTTTTGCGCAAAACAAATCTCAGCTGTCTACACTGGCCCTTTTGCGCAAAAGGGACTTTTGCCTGAACAGGAGCAGCAAAGTATTTCCGCAAAAAGCACTGATTTCTTACAGTAGGAAGTCAGTGCTTTTGCGGAAATTCAAGTGGCCAGTGTAGACAGCTGGCAAATTTTTCCAGAAAAGCGGCTGATTTTCTGGAAAAACTGGCCAGTCTAGACACAGCCCTTGCGTCTCTCCAAAAGGAGTTAATCCAATAGCCGCTGTCCCTGTCCTCATCTTGTCTCTGCTTTTGGGGAAGGAGGGTGGTGCGCCTGGCAATGGCTGCCCTGTTGTCACTGACTCTGCCTCCGTCCCAGCAGGACAAGAAGTACACCCTGACCATGGAGGACCTGATGCCAGCACTTGCGGAGTATGGCATCAATGTGAAGAAGCCACACTATTTCACCTAGCACAGGGGAGCCTGCCCATCCTGCGCTGTGATGGGCAGGAGCTCTGCTCTATTAAAGCGTTGATGCTGGCTGGTGGTTTGTGTGAGGGGCTCTTTGCTCTGGGAATGCTGATGCCCTGCTCTGTGGTGCAGGGACTGCCACTGGGACAGCCCCGACCGGCCCATCACGCTGGCCTCTGGGGATGTGTTGGCCAGTCCTTGGGACAAGGGGCTGCTAGCCCAGGTGCTGTTGGCTCTGCAGGGGGAGGGTGTTGATGCCCTGAAGGAATTGCAACTCTTGGGTTTTGTGTAGCTCTGGCTGGGGTTTGGTGCTGACAGGTAGGTGATCGGCTGCGGTGTCCTACAGCTTCACTGCATGGTGCTGAGAATGTGAAGGACTAGCCCCGTCCCACGGCAGAGGGAGGACATGTCAGCTGTGTGCAGGACTAGCTGTTCTCATGACCCTGCTCTCCTGCAGGCAAGCAGTGCCCTCCAGTCCTCCAACTACTCCTTGGCTTCCTGGCCTAAGGGGAGGTGCCATGGGAGCATGAGCTATGGGACATCCCTGGCTGGGAGGGCAGCTAGAGGATTTGTGTACACTGCTTAGCCAAGGCCTAGACTACAGCCCAGGAACGCCTCTTTGGATGAGTCACAGAGGGCCAGTTTCCATAACAAACGTTTATTGCAGATGCTGACAGCTCTCCTGTGGGGCCTGGCTGGGAGCTATTTAAAAACATGAAGCATGAAATCACCCCAGCACTGGCTGCAGGCAGGCAAAGTGAGGTCTTGTGGGGGGAGGTGGGGTTCTGAGCCTGTAAGCATAAGGTGCTGGGTGGCTCCAAGGCCCCATCTTAGACCTGGGGCTAGTAGAAGACTCCCTCCCCTTTCACTGGTACAGCTGGGAGGGAGGGTGGAGGTGGCTGCTGCGCAGTGGGTCCTGTGTGCCTCCATGTGCTCCGATGGAGATAGCACCATCCGTACCATGTGTCTGTGGCTGACGCAGGTTGAGGGTGGGAAGGGTAGGCACCTCCTGAAGGCACTTGGAGGGGGCGGGGAAGCTTGGCACTAGCAGGGGGCTGGCCCCTATTTCTCCTGCATCTTCTCCAGGATGGGGACGATCATGTCGAACTTGGGCCGCTTCGCAGGGTCCTCGTTCATACAGATCTTCATCAGCTTGCAGATGTGGGGGGAGATGCCAGGCGGGATGGTTGGGCGCAGCCCCTCCAGTGCCACCTGTGTGCAAGCAGGAGTAGAGCCGGGGATGGGCCTGGATCAAGGCCACAGCCCCGGCTGGACCTATCCCCTCCTCCCCAGTGGTGACACTGGCAGAGCTGGGGGGCAGCGGCAGGACCCGCCACTCACCTTCATGCCGATCTCCATGTTGGACAGGTCTGCAAAAGGCACCTCACGCGTCACCAGCTCCCAAAGCAGCACCGCAAAGCTCCACATGTCAGCCGAGCGCCGGTTGATTTCCTCTGCCTTCTTCTGCAGAGCTGCAGGGAGCCATGAGTGCTCAGGGAATGTGCACCCCAAGCAAGGGGCTTCTGGCCGCCAGGCACTAAGCAACAGCAGCTCCCTGTGGGGCTGAGGTAACACTCACCCTCTGGCGCCACCCATGCTGGAGCATACATCCTGCCAGGGCACTGGAAGGAGAACTTCACATCTGCCATGCTGAGACGCGCGGTCATGTCCTCATCAATCTGTGGGGGGGAGGGGATCAGCCCGGCACCTGTGAGGGCCCAGCTACTGCGCCCAGCCCCTCAGCAGGGAGGGGATGGGCCCAGCTACCACGCCCAGTCTCTGCTCACCATGATGCTGCGGCTGTTGAGATGGTGCCGGGGGATCAGGGGCTCCAGCGTGTGTAGGAAGGCCATGCCCCGGGCAATGTCCAGGGCAAACTTCACTGCTTGCATCTGATCCACCACAAAATCTGCAGGGAGACTGAGCATCAGTGCCAGGGCAGGAGTGCGGGAGGCAGGACACTGGGGGGCGAGGAGAGAGAGGGGAGGCAGGGCTGGGCACCAGCAGGAGGAGGAAGGCGGGGCTGACGGGTAAGTCTAACTTCAGTACCGGGCAAATTAGTCAAAACATAGTAAAGAATAAAATTGTCAGGCATGTAGAAGAACATAATTTGTTGGACAAAAGTCAACATGGTTTCTGTAAAGGGAAATCCTGTCTTACTAATCTGTTAGAGTTCTTTGAAGGGGTTAACAAACATGCGGACAAGGGGGATCCAGTAGATATAGTATACTTGGATTTTCAGAAAGCCTTTGACAAGGTCCCTCACCAAAGGCTCTTGTGTAAATTCCATGGCCATGGGATAAGAGGGAAGGTCCTTTCATGGATTAAGAACCGGTTAAAAGACAGGAAACAAAGGGTAGGAATAAATGGTAAATTTTCGGATTGGAGAGGGGTAACTAGTGGTGTACCCCAAGGGTTGGTCCTGGGACCAATCCTGTTCAACTTATTCATAAATGATCTGGAGAAAGGGGTAAGCAGTGAGGTAGTAAAGTTTGCAGATGATACCAAACTGTTTAGGATAGTCGAGACAGAAGCAGACTGTGAAGAACTTCAAGAAGATCTCACCAAACTGAGTGATTGGGCAACAAAATGGCAAATGAAATTTAATGTGGATAAGTGTAAAATAATGCATGTTGGAAAAAATAACCCGAACTATACGTACAGTATGATGGGGGCTAATTTGGCTACGACAAATCAGGAAAGAGATCTTGGAGTTATCGTGGACAGTTCTCTGAAAACTTCCACACGGTGTGCAGCGGCGGTCAAAAAGGCAAATAGGATGCTAGGAATTATTAAGAAAGGGATAGAAAATAAGACCCAGAATATCTTACTGCCCCTGTATAAAACTATGGTACGCCCACATCTTGAATACTGTGTACAGATGTGGTCTCCTCACCTCAAAAAACGTAATTTGGCCTTGGAAAGGGTTCAGAAAAGGGCAACTAAAATGATTAGGGGTTTGGAACGGGTCCCATGTGAAGAGAGATTAAGGCAACTGGGGCTTTTCAGTTTAGAAAAGAGGCGACTGAGGGGGGATATGATAGAGGTCTATAAAATCATAAGTGGTGTGGAGAGGGCGAATAAAGAAAAGTTATTTATTAGTTCCCATAACAGGAGAACTAGAGGACACCAAATGAAGTTAATGGGTAGCAAGTTTAAAACTAATAAAAGAAAGTTCTTCACACAGCGTGTAGTCAACCTGTGGAACTCCTTGCCAGAGGAGGCTGTGAAGGCTAGAACTATAACAGAATTTAAAGAAAGCGGCGAGGAGTCCTGTGGCACCTTATAGACTAACTGAAGTGTAGGCGCATAAGCTTTCGTGGGCTAAGACCCACTTCGTCAGATGCATGTCAGAGTTTAAAGAGAAGCTAGATAATTTCATGGAGGTTAGGTCCATAAAAGGCTATTAGCCAGGGGATAGAAATGGTGTCCCTGGCCTCTGTTTGTCAGAGGCTGGAGAGGGATGGCAGGAGACAAATCACTTGATCATTGTCTTCGGTCCACCCCCTCTGGGGCACCTGGTGCTGGCCACTGTGGGCAGACAGGATACTGGGCTAGATGAACCTTTGGTCTGACCCAGTACGGCCGTTCTTATGATGGGGGCACCAGCGGAAGGAGAGGGAGACAGGCTGGGCACCGGGGGGGAGGAGGAAGGGGGAGGCGGGCTGAGAGGAGGAGCGGCAGGCAGGATTGGGCACCAGCAGGAGGAGGGAGTCGGGGCTGATGGAGCCACCAGCGAGAGAAGAGGGGCGAGGGAGGTGGGTTGGCCACCGGGGGTGGGGCAGGGAGGCAGGCTGGGCACCCGGGGGAGGAGAAGGGAGCGGGAGGACCAGGATGCGGGTCTCATGCCAGCACCAGGAGTTGGACAAGAGGAGCAGGAAGGGCAGACAGGGAAACCAAAGCTGGGCTACCGCAGGCGCCGTGGGGCTGGCGAGACTCCAGGGGCTGATGCAGGTGCTGGGGGGGTAAGGACGCAGGGCCTTGCAGATGTGGGTACCGGGGGAGGGGATGGACGAGAGCAGTGGGGTACAGGCAGCAGCCAATGGGGGGGGGGCTATAAGCTGGTGACAGATGCCGGAGGCTGGGAGAGGAGACGGCCAGTGTGTGTGTGTGTGTGTGGGGGGATTCCCACAGGCTGCTGAGAGCTACCTAAGATAAGCCCCAGGGTGAAATGGGGGCCAGGTCCAGGGCTGGAGAGGGCCCCCTAGGCACAGCCACCCCACCCGTCCAGGGTCCCACACAGCAGCGGGTGTCTGCCATTGCCCTTGCCCACCTCCCCTGTCCTGACACTCACTCGTCCCCTCGTGCAGGACGTTGTAGAGGGAACCGTAGGGCATCCAGTGTGTGATGATGATTGGGTGGGGGGCCGGGGGCGACTGGCAGGCCCCCAACACGGGCAGGACATTGGGGTGCGAGAAGATCCTGGAAGAGAGAGAAGTGTAAGAACAGGCCCCACCCCTTGGCCCCCGCGCCCAGCCCAGGCTCCCCAGGGCCTACCGGAGCTTGGGATACTCCTCATTGAAGTCTCTGCTTTTCCGCGTTGTCCAGTCCCGGACTTTCATCACTTTGATCACGATGTCGTTGCCCTGCCAACGCCCTTTCCACAGCTGCAGGACGACAGGCCAGGGTCAGGAGGTGAGGGACAAGAATGGGGCACAGCAGGGACAGAATGGGGCCAGCTGGGGGATCAAGGGACAGAGCCATCCGGGAACTAGGGGCGGACTCATGGGACAGGGTAGGACAGGGTGAGCCGGGGGCAGGGCAGGGGTTGGGTGGGGGCGGGGGCAGGGCGGGGGCGTGGGCCAGGGTGAGCCGGGGGCAGGGCGGGGGCAGGGCGGGGGCGTGGGCCAGGGTGAGCCGGGGGCAGGGCGGGGGTTGGGCGTGGACGTGGGCCAGGGTGAGCCGGGGGCAGGGCGGGGGCGTGGGCCAGGGTGAGCCGGGGGCAGGGCGGGGGCAGGGCGGGGATGTGGGCCAGGGTGAGCCGGGGGCAGGGCGGGGGTTGGGCGGGGACGTGGGCCAGGGCCCAGTGCTTTCAGCCCCCCACTTGCTGAGGAATTGCCTCTCCCACCCCAGGAAGTCAGGGCCGGGCGACTCCGGTGGCTCAGAAGGAAGCTGAGCGGCAAGGGGCCGAGGCTGCTCCGTGGCACCTGCCCTGGGCCGTCTTGCTGCCAGCTTGGCCCCGAGTCCCAGCCGGGTTCCTACCCCCAGGGCCTGCCGCAGGCCCCCCACCTACCTCTCCCGACTGGTTCTCGTTGAGTTTGTGGCCCAGGGTCAGCTGCTTGTAGTCTATGCCGGCCAGTTTATTCAGGGTCCCGTTTCCTGCCGAGCGAAAGGGAGACGCGATCACGCCCCAGGGAGCCCTGCCTGCCCTCGCCCCTCCCCTCCCGTTCTCTGCCCCACTATACAAATCAGCCTCCCCCACCCTGAGGCTCCCTCCTCCCCCTCATGCCCACTGGAGGGTGCCCCACATCACCTTCCTCCCCCTCCCAGCCGGGCCCAGATCCTTACGGGGCCGCGTGCGGGTGGTGCCCTTCCAGAAGGTGTCCTTGTAGGGGATCTTGGTCAGGCTCTGGCCCAGCTTGTCGGCGCGCTCTGGGGAGACAGAGGCATTGAGCACGAGGCGCTGGGCAGCTGCCCCCGAGCGTGGCAGCCGGGCGGATAATTTCACTGGCTGGTAAAACAGGTCGCAGGCTGCCGAGCTGAGCTGGCGCAAGGACCGTCAGGCTTAAGGGGAGCAGGTGGGAACAAAGCTCCCTTGGCCAGTCTGGCCGCTCAGAGGAGGCTTTCGCTGGCCAAGCGACGCCAGCCCCTCGGCCCTGCTGGGGCCACAGACCAGCCCCCAGGGTTTCTCTCGGAGGCAGGCCGGGCTCAGGTGCCGGGCACTGCCGGTGCAATCAGCCCAGCGCCTGGCAGAGCTGTTCTCTCCTGCCCCGACTCCTCTCACGTCACAAGAGAGCGGCCCAGCGAGGCGAGGGGCCCGGCCAGCCCTGCCCTGGGGGGAGTGGGAGCCAGTCTCCAGAGCTGCAAGGGCTGGAATCACAAGCTGTCCATTGCCCTAGGCCACAGACGCGTCGGGGTCACAGGAGCCCGTTCGCTGGACCGAGGTTTCCAAAGGAGGGTGGAGCCAATGAATCCGGCATCATGACACAGGTCAGACACACGGATCCTGGTGGGCCCTGGGGTCCTGCCCTGCCATCCCAAAGCAGCCACAAACCCCCAGGCAAGCCCTATGCCCCTGCATGTGGAGGGGGGCAGGGCAGGAGGGGTGAGGGTGGCCGATGCAGGGCGAGTGAGCAGATCGTGTGGGGCAGAGCTGGTGGGGGACAGGGTGGAAGGTTGCGGGAAGCAGGGGAGGTGCAGGATGGGCTGTGGGGGCCACGGAGGGGCAGAGTGGGATGGGGACTATGTGGGGGCAGGGGAAGTGCAGCGCAGGATGGGGAAGCCACAGGGAGGAGTGGGGCGGGATGCAGGGTCTGTGGAGGTCGGGGGGCGAGGCAGGGGGCACCGGGGGCTCCCACCTTTCAGCTGTTCACGCAGCGGTGCCTTGGCCTTGTCCAGGGGCATCTGGCCATACTTGTTGGAGATGCTGACGAGGGCCCCACTGTTCACCAGGTCCTGGGGCAGGAGAGGACGAGGTGAGACCCCAGCGCCTCGGCCCCCCCCCCCCCCGGAGACAGGGCCCTGCTCACCTCGGCCACCTGGCCATGCCCCCAGAAGCAGGCGTAGTGCAGGGGGGTGTTCCCATGTTCGTTCACTGCGTTGACGTCCGCCTTGAACTGGATCAGCTGGGAGGGAAGGGACGGCAGCCGCAGCTGTGGGGGGAAGGGAGGACGCTCCCTGCGCAGAGCCCCCAGCTCCATTCTCGGGGAAGGGCCGCTGCCCGCTCTCCAGCCGCCCCAGCTGGGGGCAAAGGGCAGGGGCTGGCAGGGGAAATACGTGCAGACTGCAAAGGGAAGCAGGGAAGGGACTTGGCCAGCGGGGGGGGAGCGGCGCAGGGCAGAGGGCCTGGCTGGTCAGTGGGAGCAGCGCAGGGCAGGGGGCCCGGCCCGCAGGGGGGAGCGGCGCAGGGCAGGGGGCCCGGCCAGTCAGTGGGAGCAGCGCAGGGCAGGAGGTCTGGCCCGCGGGTGGGGGCGGCGCAGGGCAGGGGGTCCGGCCCGCGGGTGGGGCGGCGCAGGGCAGGGGGTCCGCAGGGGGAGCGCAGGGCAGGGGGCCCGGCCCGCGGGTGGGGCGGCGCAGGGCAGGGGGTCCGCAGGGGGAGCGCAGGGCAGGGGGCCCGGCCCGCAGGTGGGGGCGGCGCAGGGCAGGGGGCCTGGCCCGCAGGGGGAGCGGCACAGGGCAGGGGGCGCGGCCCGCGGGTGGGGGCGGCGCAGGGCAGGGGGCCCGGCCCGCGGGTGGGGGCGGCGCAGGGCAGGGGGCCCGGCCCGCGGGTGGGGCGGCGCAGGGCAGGGGGTCCGCAGGGGGAGCGCAGGGCAGGGGGCCCGGCCCGCGGGTGGGGGCGGTGCAGGGCAGGGGGCCTGGCCCGCAGGGGGAGCGGCACAGGGCAGGGGGCGCGGCCCGCAGGGGGAGCGGCGCAGGGCAGGGGGCCCGGCCCGCGGGTGGGGCGGCGCAGGGCAGGGGGGTCCGCAGGGAGGGCGGCGCAGGGCAGGGGGCCCGGCCCGCGGGTGGGGGCGGCGCAGGGCAGGGGGTCCGCAGGGAGAGCGGCGCAGGGCAGGGGGCCCGGCCCGCGGGTGGGGCGGCGCAGGGCAGGGGGGTCCGCAGGGAGAGCGGCGCAGGGCAGGGGGCCCGGCCCGCGGGTGGGGGCGGCGCAGGGCAGGGGGCCCGGCCCGCAGGGGGAGCGGCGCAGGGCAGGGGGCCCGGCCCGCGGGTGGGGGCGGCGCAGGGCAGGGGGCCCGGCCCGCAGGGGGAGCGGCGCAGGGCAGGGGGCCCGGCCCGCGGGTGGGGGCGGCGCAGGGCAGGGGGTCCGCAGGGAGAGCGGCACAGGGCAGGGGGCCCGGCCCGCGGGTGGGGGCGGCGCAGGGCAGGGGGCCCGGCCCGCAGGGGGAGCGGCGCAGGGCAGGGGGCCCGGCCCGCGGGTGGGGGCGGCGCAGGGCCTGGCCGGCGCCCCCGGTACCTTCTGCACGATGTCGCGGTGCCCGTGGCTGGCGGCCAGGTGCAGCGGGCTGTCGTCGCCCCGGTTCAGCACGTTGATGCGGGCGCCCCGCATGATCAGCATGTCCACCACGTGGGAGCGGCCCTCGCGGCAGGCCCAGTGCAGGGGGCTGAATCCATGGTCGTCCCTGGGGGGCGGAGCTGTGAGGGCAGGGCCAGCGCCTCACCCCAGCAGCTCTCCCTCCTGCCTGGCTGCCCCCTGCCCTCCAGCCACTGGGAGCCATGAGCCAGCCAGAACCCTTCCTGGGGTCACCGGCCAGGGGGCGAGTCTGGGGAGCTCCAAGTCCGGTCTCCAGTTTTCTGCCAACCCCCTGGCCAGGGGCAGCCGCGGCTCCGTTCCAGCTCTTCCAGGGCTGAGGCCCCGGCCTGCGACCCCCCCGCCCGCTCAGGAAGGGAGCCTGAGTCAGGCCCGGCCTTAAAAGGAGATTCCAGAGGCGGATGGGGGAGGAGGCCTGGCTCAGCCCCGCGGCCTAGGAGAGCTTCCCTGCACCCAGTCCAGCCCCATCGCCCAAGGAGCACCCCTCACCATGCAGCCCTGGCTTGTCCTCCCCATCCGCACCACCCCTCCTGCCAAAGCTCAGGGGGGCCCATTCCCAGCCCAGGGCTCCGGGTCCTGCCTCCCCAGGACAGGGACAGGCGGGGGCACGGGAGTAGAGTAGGCAGCTCCCTGCCCAGAGACCCTCCCCCCCCTGCTTAGAACCCCTGGGGCTGGCAGCTCTGGGGAGAGAGGACCCAGGCCCGGCTGAGACACCTGCCAACCTCCTGGACCAGAGGCAAGACAGAGCACATGGAGAACCAAGGTCTGTCCTCAGGCCTTCACTCAGCCCCTCTGGCCCGGCTCCAGCCCCTCCCGCCTGGTTCCAGCCCCTCCCACCCGGCTCCCAGCCCCTCCCGAACCGCCCGGCTCCCAGCCCCTCCCACCTGGCTCCAGCCCCTCCCGAACTGCCCGGCTCCCAGCCCCTCCCGAACCGCCCGGCTCCCAGCCCCTCCCGAACTGCCCGGCTCCAGCCCCTCCCGAACCGCCCGGCTCCCAGCCCCTCCCGAACCGCCCGGCTCCAGCCCCTCCCACCCGGCTCCAGCCCCTCCCGAACTGCCCGGCTCCAGCCCCTCCCACCCGGCTCCCAGCCCCTCCCGAACCGCCCGGCTCCCAGCCCCTCCCGAACCGCCCGGCTCCAGCCCCTCCCGAACCGCCCGGCTCCAGCCCCTCCTGAACCGCCCGGCTCCAGCCCCTCCCACCCGGCTCCAGCCCCTCCCGAACTGCCCGGCTCCAGCCCCTCCCACCCGGCTCCCAGCCCCTCCCGAACCGCCCGGCTCCCAGCCCCTCCCGAACCGCCCGGCTCCCAGCCCCTCCTGAACCCGGCTCCCAGCCCCTCCTGAACAACCCGGCTCCAGCCCCTCCCGAACCGCCCGGCTCCAGCCCCTCCCGAACCGCCCGGCTCCCAGCCCCTCCCGAACCGCCCAGCTCCCAGCCCCTCCCACCCGGCTCCAGCCCCTCCCGAACCGCCCGGTTCCCAGCCCCTCCCGAACCGCCCGGCTCCCAGCCCCTCCCGAACCGCCCGGCTCCCAGCCCCTCCCGAACCGCCCGGTTCCAGCCCCTCCCGAACCGCCCGGCTCCCAGCCCCTCCCGAACTGCCCGGCTCCCAGCCCCTCCCGAACCGCCCGGCTCCCAGCCCCTCCCGAACCGCCCGGCTCCAGCCCCTCCCGAACCGCCCGGCTCCCAGCCCCTCCCGAACCGCCCGGCTCCCAGCCCCTCCCGAACCGCCCGGTTCCAGCCCCTCCCGAACCGCCCGGTTCCAGCCCCTCCCGAACCGCCCGGTTACCAGCCCCTCCCGAACCGCCCGGCTCCCAGCTGCTCCCGAACCGCCCGGCTCCCAGCCCCTCCCACCCGGCTCCCAGCCCCTCCCACCCGGCTCCAGCCCCTCCCGAACTGCCCGGCTCCAGCCCCTCCCACCCGGCTCCCAGCCCCTCCTGAACCGCCCGGCTCCAGCCCCTCCTGAACCGCCCAGCTCCCAGCCCCTCCCGCCCGGTTCCAGCCCCTCCTGAACCGCCCGGCTCCCAGCCCCTCCCGCCCGGTTCCAGCCCCTCCTGAACCGCCCGGCTCCCAGCCCCTCCCGCCCGGTTCCAGCCCCTCCTGAACCGCCCGGCTCCCAGCCCCTCCCGAACCGCCCAGCTCCCAGCCCCTCCCGAACCGCCCAGCTCCCAGCCCCTCCCGCCTGGTTCCAGCCCCTCCCGAACCGCCCGGCTCCCAGCCCCTCCCGAACCGCCCGGTTCCCAGCCCCTCCCGAACCGCCCGGTTACCAGCTGCTCCCGAACCGCCCGGTTCCAGCCCCTCCCGAACCGCCCGGCTCCCAGCCCCTCCCGAACCGCCCGGCTCCCAGCCGCTCCCGCCTGGTTCCAGCCCCTCCTGAACCGCCCGGCTCCCAGCCCCTCCCGAACCGCCCGGCTCCCAGCCCCTCCCGAACCGCCCGGTTCCAGCCCCTCCCGAACCGCCCGGTTACCAGCTGCTCCCGAACCGCCCGGCTCCCAGCCCCTCCCACCCGGTTCCCAGCCCCTCCTGCCTGGCTATGGCATCTGTCTGCCAGCCCTTGCTGCCTGGCTCCCAGCCCTGCCCCCCCACTGTGGCATCTGTCTGCCAGCCTCCCACGCAGAGCGAGTCCCAGGAGAGAGTGACCCAGCTCCACCTGGCTCAGCAGTGGGAACGGAGTGAGCTGGGCCCTGGGTAGCCCCTGCAGTAGCCCGGCCCTGCCCGCCTATGGGCCCCGTGCCGGGAGCGCGCGGTGCCCATGGCAGAAAGGAGACACCCTCTGGCCAGGCCGGGGGCGCTGCCCGAGGGCCAGGAGCAGCTGAAGACACGTGCAGAGCCCGTGCCCCAGCGATGCTGGCGCCCTCCCTCCCAGAGCCGCTGGGCCCTTCGCACCTCCCCCGCGGCTCAGGCCACCCCTCCCCTCTCCTAAGGGTGCCCCCGGCCGCCCAATCCCCAGCTCGCAGCCCCAGTCACCCCTGGTTGAGGTCGTTCTCCGTGTTGTCCAGCCAGAGGCGCACGGCCACGGCGTTGCCCTCGCGGCACTGCGTGAAGATGTCGTCCATCCTGGGCTCCTGCCAAGCAGAGGGGCGCGTCAGGGCCCCAGCCACGTCCCAGGTGGAGCCCAGGGCCCGGCTCCCGGACATGCCGGGCCCTGCACGTCCCCTGAGCACCAAGCCAATTGCCCCTCCCAGGGCCAGCCCCCGGGCTGTGACCCCCCCTTCCCGCCTCCGCAGGGCCAGCCCCCGGGATCTGACCCCCCCTTCCCGCCTCCGCAGGGCCAGCCCCCGGGCTGTGACCCCCCCTTCCCGCCTCCGCAGGGCCAGCCCCCGGGATCTGACCCCCCTTCCCACCTCCGCAGGGCCAGCCCCCGGGCTGTGACCCCCCCTTCCCGCCTCCGCAGGGCCAGCCCCCGGGATCTGACTCCCCCTTCCCGCCTCCGCAGGGCCAGCCCCCGGGATCTGACCCCCCCCTTCCCGCCTCCGCAGGGCCAGCCCCCGGGATCTGACCCCCCCCTTCCCGCCTCCGCAGGGCCAGCCCCCGGGATCTGACTCCCCCTTCCCGCCTCCGCAGGGCCAGCCCCCGGGATCTGACCCCCCCTTCCCGCCTCCGCAGGGCCAGCCCCCGGGATCTGACCCCCCCTTCCTGCCTCCGCAGGGCCAGCCCCCGGGATCTGACCCCCCCTTCCCGCCTCCGCAGGGCCAGCCCCCGGGATCTGACTCCCCCTTCCCGCCTCCGTAGGGCCAGCCCCCGGGCTGTGACCCCCCCTTCCCGCCTCCGCAGGGCCAGCCCCCGGGATCTGACTCCCCCTTCCCGCCTCCGTAGGGCCAGCCCCCGGGCTGTGACCCCCCCTTCCCGCCTCCGCAGGGCCAGCCCCCGGGCTGTGACCCCCCCTTCCCGCCTCCGCAGGGCCAGCCCCCGGGATCTGACTCCCCCTTCCCGCCTCCGTAGGGCCAGCCCCCGGGCTGTGACCCCCCCTTCCCGCCTCCGCAGGGCCAGCCCCCGGGATCTGACCCCCCCTTCCCGCCTCCGCAGGGCCAGCCCCCGGGATCTGACCCCCCCCTTCCCGCCTCCGCAGGGCCAGCCCCCGGGATCTGACCCCCCCTTCCCGCCTCCGCAGGGCCAGCCCCCGGGCTGTGACCCCCCCTTCCCGCCTCCGCAGGGCCAGCCCCCGGGATCTGACCCCCCCCTTCCCGCCTCCGCAGGGCCAGCCCCCGGGATCTGACTCCCCCTTCCCGCCTCCGCAGGGCCAGCCCCCGGGATCTGACCCCCCCCTTCCCGCCTCCGCAGGGCCAGCCCCCGGGATCTGACCCCCCCTTCCCGCCTCCGCAGGGCCAGCCCCCGGGATCTGACCCCCCCTTCCCGCCTCCGCAGGGCCAGCCCCCGGGATCTGACCCCCCCTTCCCGCCTCCGCAGGGCCAGCCCCCGGGATCTGACTCCCCCTTCCCGCCTCCGCAGGGCCAGCCCCCGGGATCTGACCCCCCCCTTCCCGCCTCCGCAGGGCCAGCCCCCGGGATCTGACCCCCCCCTTCCCGCCTCCGCAGGGCCAGCCCCCGGGATCTGACTCCCCCTTCCCGCCTCCGCAGGGCCAGCCCCCGGGATCTGACCCCCCCTTCCCGCCTCCGCAGGGCCAGCCCCCGGGATCTGACCCCCCCTTCCTGCCTCCGCAGGGCCAGCCCCCGGGATCTGACCCCCCCTTCCCGCCTCCGCAGGGCCAGCCCCCGGGATCTGACTCCCCCTTCCCGCCTCCGTAGGGCCAGCCCCCGGGCTGTGACCCCCCCTTCCCGCCTCCGCAGGGCCAGCCCCCGGGATCTGACTCCCCCTTCCCGCCTCCGTAGGGCCAGCCCCCGGGCTGTGACCCCCCCTTCCCGCCTCCGCAGGGCCAGCCCCCGGGCTGTGACCCCCCCTTCCCGCCTCCGCAGGGCCAGCCCCCGGGATCTGACTCCCCCTTCCCGCCTCCGTAGGGCCAGCCCCCGGGCTGTGACCCCCCCTTCCCGCCTCCGCAGGGCCAGCCCCCGGGATCTGACCCCCCCCTTCCCGCCTCCGCAGGGCCAGCCCCCGGGATCTGACCCCCCCCTTCCCGCCTCCGCAGGGCCAGCCCCCGGGATCTGACCCCCCCTTCCCGCCTCCGCAGGGCCAGCCCCCGGGCTGTGACCCCCCCTTCCCGCCTCCGCAGGGCCAGCCCCCGGGATCTGACCCCCCCCTTCCCGCCTCCGCAGGGCCAGCCCCCGGGATCTGACTCCCCCTTCCCGCCTCCGCAGGGCCAGCCCCCGGGATCTGACCCCCCCCTTCCCGCCTCCGCAGGGCCAGCCCCCGGGATCTGACCCCCCCTTCCCGCCTCCGCAGGGCCAGCCCCCGGGATCTGACCCCCCCTTCCCGCCTCCGCAGGGCCAGCCCCCGGGATCTGACCCCCCCCTTCCCGCCTCCGCAGGGCCAGCCCCCGGGATCTGACTCCCCCTTCCCGCCTCCGCAGGGCCAGCCCCCGGGATCTGACCCCCCCCTTCCCGCCTCCGCAGGGCCAGCCCCCGGGCTGTGACCCCCCCCTTCCCGCCTCCGCAGGGCCAGCCCCCGGGATCTGACTCCCCCTTCCCGCCTCCGCAGGGCCAGCCCCCGGGATCTGACCCCCCCCTTCCCGCCTCCGCAGGGCCAGCCCCCGGGATCTGACTCCCCCTTCCCGCCTCCGCAGGGCCAGCCCCCGGGATCTGACCCCCCCCTTCCCGCCTCCGCAGGGCCAGCCCCCGGGATCTGACCCCCCCTTCCCGCCTCCGCAGGGCCAGCCCCCGGGATCTGACCCCCCCCTTCCCGCCTCCGCAGGGCCAGCCCCCGGGATCTGACCCCCCTTCCCGCCTCCGCAGGGCCAGCCCCTGGGATCTGACCCCCCCTTCCCGCCTCCGCAGGGCCAGCCCCCGGGATCTGACCCCCCCCTTCCCGCCTCCGCAGGGCCAGCCCCCGGGATCTGACCCCCCCTTCCCGCCTCCGCAGGGCCAGCCCCCGGGATCTGACCCCCCCCTTCCCGCCTCCGCAGGGCCAGCCCCCGGGATCTGACCCCCCCCTTCCCGCCTCCGCAGGGCCAGCCCCCGGGATCTGACTCCCCCTTCCCGCCTCCGCAGGGCCAGCCCCCGGGATCTGACCCCCCTTCCCGCCTCCGCAGGGCCAGCCCCCGGGATCTGACTCCCCCTTCCCGCCTCCGCAGGGCCAGCCCCCGTCCCCTGACTCCCTTCCTGCCCCCATCCCTCGGGCACAGCCAGACCCACAGCCCATCCCCCAGACTCTGAGCCTATTCTCATCTGTGTGGGGCTAGCTCCCCCAGGACGCCTGCCACTGGGGACACTGCTGTGAGGGGCAGGGCTGGGGGCCCACACGCCTGCAGTGAGGCTCAGCAGGCAGGGGGCGGCTCCGGTTTCTGGCTGCGTGTGGGCAGGAGGGGAGGCTGCCCCACCATGAGTGGCAGTGCTCAGCCCCCTTCCCACTTATCTCTGCAGACCCAGGTGCTCCCGCCGGCTTCCGGCAGCCACCAGGCAATGGGGAGGGGGTACGCGGGGGGGGGGGCACAGCATGGGGGACTCTCCCTGCTGAAGCTGCCACTCCTCTTCCCGGCAAAACCGCAAAAGGCCTGGCAGGAGCATGGGCAAGGGCTGGCATGAGACACCGTCTGTGCAGGACCCCGGAGCCCTGACCCCCACCCAGCCCCCAGCGCCTTCCCAGAGCTTCTCCTCGGCCCGCAAGCCAGTGGGGAGCCAGGAGCCAGGGCCCTGGGGCTGTCCTGGGGAGGCCCATGGCTGCTCTCCCGTAGGCCACTGCCCCACCCCGTGCTGGGCAGGACCCTGCCCCAGAGGCAGGGAGAATTCTGGGCCAGGAAGGCTCAGCACAAGGGGCCCGGCCCAGTGGGTGCCCAGCCCAGCCAACAGTGGTAGGAGCTGAAGCTATTTCACCCCCCACCCCACCGCACCCCCGGGAGCTTCTGCTGAGCCCTCTCCCCCTGCCAGGCGCAGGTCAAAGGCACCAGGCCAGGGGCTCAGACAGCCTGAGCAGAGGGGGCCTGCCCCAGGGACTGTCCACACCAGAGCAGAAACTGCGAGGCCAGTGGCCAGCAAAGCACTTCCACAGGGGCGGCACTGGCTCAGGGCCCAGCATCGTGCTGGGGGCACTGGGGGGGGGGCGGGGCTGGCTCAGGGCCCAGCATCGTGCTGGGGGCACTCGGGGGGGCGGGGCTGGCTCAGGGCCCAGCATCGTGCTGGGGGCACTGGGGGGGCGGGGCTGGCTCAGGGCCCAGCATCGTGCTGGGGGCACTGGGGGGCGGCACTGGCTCAGGGCCCAGCATCGTGCTGGGGGCACTGGGGGGCGGGGCTGGCTCAGGGCCCAGCATCGTGCTGGGGGCACTGGGGGGGGCGGGGCTGGCTCAGGGCCCAGCATCGTGCTGGGGGCACTGGGGGGGGGCGGGGCTGGCTCAGGGCCCAGCATCGTGCTGGGGGCACTCGGGGGGGCGGGGCTGGCTTCAGGGCCCAGCATCGTGCTGGGGGCACTCGGGGGGGCGGGGCTGGCTCAGGGCCCAGCATCGTGCTGGGGGCACTGGGGGGGGGCGGGGCTGGCTCAGGGCCCAGCATCGTGCTGGGGGCACTGGGGGGGCGGGGCTGGCTCAGGGCCCAGCATCGTGCTGGGGGCACTGGGGGGCGGGGCTGGCTCAGGGCCCAGCATCGTGCTGGGGGCACTGGGGGGGGCGGGGCTGGCTCAGGGCCCAGCATCGTGCTGGGGGCACTGGGGGGCGGGGCTGGCTCAGGGCCCAGCATCGTGCTGGGGGCACTGGGGGGGGGCGGGGCTGGCTCAGGGCCCAGCATCGTGCTGGGGGCACTGGGGGGGGCGGGGCTGGCTTCAGGGCCCAGCATTGTGCTGGGGGCACTCGGGGGGGCGGGGCTGGCTCAGGGCCCAGCATCGTGCTGGGGGCACTGGGGGGGCGGGGCTGGCTCAGGGCCCAGCATCGTGCTGGGGGCACTGGGGGGCGGGGCTGGCTCAGGGCCCAGCATCGTGCTGGGGGCACTGGGGGGGGGCGGGGCTGGCTCAGGGCCCAGCATCGTGCTGGGGGCACTCGGGGGGCGGGGCTGGCTCAGGGCCCAGCATCGTGCTGGGGGCACTGGGGGGGCGGGGCTGGCTCAGGGCCCAGCATCGTGCTGGGGGCACTGGGGGGCGGGGCTGGCTCAGGGCCCAGCATCATGCTGGGGGCACTGGGGGGGCGGGGCTGGCTCAGGGCCCAGCATCGTGCTGGGGGCACTGGGGGGCGGGGCTGGCTCAGGGCCCAGCATCATGCTGGGGGCACTGGGGGGGGCGGGGCTGGCTCAGGGCCCAGCATCGTGCTGGGGGCACTGGGGGGGGCGGGGCTGGCTCAGGGCCCAGCATCGTGCTGGGGGCACTGGGGGGGGGGCGGGGCTGGCTCAGGGCCCAGCATCGTGCTGGGGGCACTCGGGGGGGCGGGGCTGGCTCAGGGCCCAGCATCGTGCTGGGGGCACTGGGGGGCGGGGCTGGCTCAGGGCCCAGCATCGTGCTGGGGGCACTGGGGGGGGCGGGGCTGGCTCAGGGCCCAGCATCGTGCTGGGGGCACTGGGGGGGGCGGGGCTGGCTCAGGGCCCAGCATCGTGCTGGGAGCACTGGGGGGCGGGGCTGGCTCAGGGCCCAGCATCGTGCTGGGGGCACTGGGGGGCGGGGCTGGCTTCAGGGGGGAGCAGTGCGCAATAAATGCTAACAGATGCTTTGGTTTCTGTTGGTGGTGCCAGCTCCTAACGCCAGAGACACAGCGAGTGCCGGGGTGGTGGAGAATTTGGGGTTCATTCCTCCTACCCCTGGCAAGCAGTAAAGCACATACAGCCCATAGGGGCTAGACGCAGAGAGAGAGAAGCAGGACTGCTCATCAGTAGAGCCCTGCAAATCCCTGGGTATCCGCATCTGTGGTTGCCAATATCAGTATCCCCTTAACATCTCCGGGCAGCCGCACCTGTGGCTGCCAATGTGGGTATCTGCTTTATATCCCCAGGTATCCATATCCACCAACGCGGGTATCCTCTTTATATCCCCGAGTGTCCGTACCCACCAACGCGGGTATCCTCTTTATATCCCCGGGTATCCGTACCCACCAACGCGGGTATCCTCTTTATATCCCCGAGTGTCCGTACCCACCAACGCGGGTATCCTCTTTATATCCCCGAGTGTCCGTACCCACCAACGCGGGTATCCTCTTTATATCCCCGGGTATCCGTACCCACCAACGCGGGTATCCTCTTTATATCCCCGAGTGTCCGTACCCACCAACGCGGGTATCCTCTTTATATCCCCGAGTATCCCTACCCACCAACGCGGGTATCCTCTTTATATCCCCGAGTGTCCGTACCCACCAACGCGGGTATCCTCTTTATATCCCCGGGTATCCGTACCCACCAACGCGGGTATCCTCTTTATATCCCCGAGTGTCCGTACCCACCAACGCGGGTATCCTCTTTATATCCCCGAGTGTCCGTACCCACCAACGCGGGTATCCTCTTTATATCCCCGGGTATCCGTACCCACCAACGCGGGTATCCTCTTTATATCCCCGAGTGTCCGTACCCACCAACGCGGGTATCCTCTTTATATCCCCGGGTATCCGTACCCACCAACGCGGGTATCCTCTTTATATCCCCGGGTATCCGTACCCACCAACGCGGGTATCCTCTTTATATCCCCGGGTGTCCGTACCCACCAACGCGGGTATCCTCTTTATATCCCCGAGTGTCCGTACCCACCAACGCGGGTATCCTCTTTATATCCCCGAGTGTCCCTACCCACCAACGCGGGTATCCTCTTTATATCCCCGAGTGTCCGTACCCACCAACGCGGGTATCCTCTTTATATCCCCGAGTGTCCCTACCTACCAACGCGGGTATCCTCTTTATATCCCCGAGTGTCCGTACCCACCAACGCGGGTATCCTCTTTATATCCCCGGGTATCCGTACCCACCAACGCGGGTATCCTCTTTATATCCCCGAGTGTCCGTACCCACCAACGCGGGTATCCTCTTTATATCCCCGAGTGTCCGTACCCACCAACGCGGGTATCCTCTTTATATCCCCGAGTGTCCGTACCCACCAACGCGGGTATCCTCTTTATATCCCCGAGTGTCCGTACCCACCAACGCGGGTATCCTCTTTATATCCCCGAGTGTCCGTACCCACCAACGCGGGTATCCTCTTTATATCCCCGGGTGTCCGTACCCACCAAAGCGGGTATCCTCTTTATATCCCCGGGTGTCCGTACCCACCAAAGCGGGTATCCTCTTTATATCCCCGGGTGTCCGCACCCACCAACGCGGGTATCCTCTTTATATCCCCGGGTATCCGCACCCACCAACGCGGGTATCCTCTTTATATCCCCGAGAGTCCGTACCCACCAACGCGGGTATCCTCTTTATATCCCCGAGTGTCCGTACCCACCAATGCGGGTATCCTCTTTATATCCCCGAGTGTCCGTACCCACGAACGCGGGTATCCTCTTTATATCCCCGGGTATCCGTACCCACCAACGCGGGTATCCTCTTTATATCCCCGAGTGTCCGTACCCACCAACGCGGGTATCCTCTTTATATCCCCGGGTATCCGTACCCACCAACGCGGGTATCCTCTTTATATCCCCGAGTGTCCGTACCCACCAACGCGGTTATCCTCTTTATATCCCCTGGTATCCATATCCACCAACGCGGGTATCCTCTTTATATCCCCGGGTATCCGTACCCACCAACGCGGGTATCCTCTTTATATCCCCCAGCTACCCCCCGCCCGCTCCTACAGCCCCCAGGGCCTGCTCCCTCCCCCAGCCCCCCCCCCCGCCTGCTCCTACAGCCCCCAGGGCCTGCTCCCTCCCCCAGCCCCCTCCCGCCTGCTCCTACAGCCCCCAGGGCCTGCTCCCTCCCCCAGCCCCCCCGCCTGCTCCTACAGCCCCCCCCCGCCTGCTCCTACAGCCCCCCCCCGCCTGCTCCCTCCCCCAGCCCCCCCCCGCCTGCTCCTACAGCCCCCAGGGCCTGCTCCCTCCCCCAGCCCCCCCCCCGCCTGCTCCTACAGCCCCCAGGGCCTGCTCCCTCCCCCAGCCCCCCCCCCCGCCTGCTCCTACAGCCCCCAGGGCCTGCTCCCTCCCCCAGCCCCCAGGGCCTGCTCCCTCCCCCAGCCCCCCCGCCTGCTCCTACAGCCCCCAGGGCCTGCTCCCTCCCCCAGCCCCCAGGGCCTGCTCCCTCCCCCAGCCCCCCCCCCCCGCCTGCTCCTACAGCCCCCAGGGCCTGCTCCCCCCCCGCCTGCTCCTACAGCCCCCAGGGCCTGCTCCCTCCCCCGCCCCCCCCGCCTGCTCCTACAGCCCCCAGGGCCTGCTCCCTCCCCCGCCTGCTCCTACAGCCCCCAGGGCCTGCTCCCTCCCCCGCCCCCCCCCCCGTGTGCTCCTACAGCCCCCAGGGCCTGCTCCCTCCCCCAGCCCCCCCGCCTGCTCCTACAGCCCCCAGGGCCTGCTCCCTCCCCCGCCCCCCCCCGCCTGCTCCTACAGCCCCCAGGGCCTGCTCCCTCCCCCAGCCCCCCCCGCCTGCTCCTACAGCCCCGAGGGCCTGCTCCCTCCCCCAGCCCCCCCGCCTGCTCCTACAGCCCCCCCCCCCCTGCTCCCTCCCCGCCCCCCCCCCCCCGCCTGCTCCTACAGCCCCCAGGGCCTGCTCCCTCCCCCGCCCCCCCCGCCTGCTCCTACAGCCCCCAGGGCCTGCTCCCTCCCCCAGCCCCCCCCCCTGCTCCTACAGCCCCCAGGGCCTGCTCCCTCCCCCAGCCCGCCCCCGCCTGCTCCTACAGCCCCCAGGGCCTGCTCCCTCCCCCGCCCCCCCGCCTGCTCCTACAGCCCCCAGGGCCTGCTCCCTCCCCCAGCCCCCCCCCGCCTGCTCCTACAGCCCCCAGGGCCAGCTCCCTCCCCAGCCCGCCCCCGCCTGCTCCTACAGCCCCCAGGGCCTGCTCCCTCCCCCGCCCCCCCCGCCTGCTCCTACAGCCCCCAGGGCCTGCTCCCTCCCCCAACCCCCCCCCGCCTGCTCCTACAGCCCCCAGGGCCTGCTCCCTCCCCCAACCCCCCCGCCTGCTCCTACAGCCCCCAGGGCCTGCTCCCTCCCCCAGCCCCCCCCCCGCCTGCTCCTACAGCCCCCAGGGCCTGCTCCCTCCCCCAACCCCCCCCCGCCTGCTCCTACAGCCCCCAGGGCCTGCTCCCTCCCCCGCCCCGCCCCCGCCTGCTCCTACAGCCCCCAGGGCCTGCTCCCTCCCCCAGCCCCCCCGCCTGCTCCTACAGCCCCCAGGGCCTGCTCCCTCCCCCGCCCCCCCCCGCCTGCTCCTACAGCCCCCCCCCGCCTGCTCCTACAGCCCCCAGGGCCTGCTCCCTCCCCCAGCCCGCCCCCGCCTGCTCCTACAGCCCCCAGGGCCTGCTCCCTCCCCCAGCCCCCCCGCCTGCTCCTACAGCCCCCAGGGCCTGCTCCCTCCCCCGCCCCCCCCGCCTGCTCCTACAGCCCCCCCCCCCCCGCCTGCTCCTACAGCCCCCAGGGCCTGCTCCCTCCCCCAGCCCGCCCCCGCCTGCTCCTACAGCCCCCAGGGCCTGCTCCCTCCCCCAGCCCCCCCGCCTGCTCCTACAGCCCCCAGGGCCTGCTCCCTCCCCCGCCCCCCCCCCCCCGCCTGCTCCTACAGCCCCCAGGGCCTGCTCCCTCCCCCGCCCCCCCCCCGCCTGCTCCTACAGCCCCCAGGGCCTGCTCCCTCCCCCAGCCCCCCCGCCTGCTCCTACAGCCCCCAGGGCCTGCTCCCTCCCCCAGCCCCCCCCCGCCTGCTCCTACAGCCCCCAGGGCCTGCTCCCTCCCCCGCCTGCTCCTACAGCCCCCAGGGCCTGCTCCCTCCCCCGCCCCCCCCCGCCTGCTCCTACAGCCCCCAGGGCCTGCTCCCTCCCCAGCCCCCCCCGCCCGCTCCTACAGCCCCCAGGGCCTGCTCCCTCCCCCAGCCCCCCCCCCGCCTGCTCCTACAGCCCCCAGGGCCTGCTCCCTCCCCCAGCCCCCCCCCCGCCTGCTCCTACAGCCCCCAGGGCCTGCTCCCTCCCCCAGCCCCCCCCCCGCCTGCTCCTACAGCCCCCTGGGCCTGCTCCCTCCCCCAGCCCCCCCCCCGCCCGCTCCTACAGCCCCCAGGGCCTGCTCCCTCCCCCGCCCCCCCCCCCCGTTCCTACAGCCCCCAGGGCCTGCTCCCTCCCCCGCCCGCTCCTACAGCCCCCAGGGCCTGCTCCCTCCCCCGCCCCCCCCGCCCGCTCCTACAGCCCCCAGGGCCTGCTCCCTCCCCCAACCCCCCCCCGCCTGCTCCTACAGCCCCCAGGGCCTGCTCCCTCCCCCGCCCCCCCCCCGCCTGCTCCTACAGCCCCCAGGGCCTGCTCCCTCCCCCGCCCCCCGCCCGCTCCTACAGCCCCCAGGGCCTGCTCCCTCCCCCAGCCCCCCCCCCCGCCTGCTCCTACAGCCCCCAGGGCCTGCTCCCTCCCCCGCCCCCCCCGCCTGCTCCTACAGCCCCCAGGGCCTGCTCCCTCCCCCAGCCCCCCCCCCCGCCTGCTCCTACAGCCCCCAGGGCCTGCTCCCTCCCCCGCCCCCCCCCGCCCGCTCCTACAGCCCCCAGGGCCTGCTCCCTCCCCCGCCCCCCCCGCCTGCTCCTACAGCCCCCCCCCGCCTGCTCCTACAGCCCCCAGGGCCTGCTCCCTCCCCCAGCCCGCCCCCGCCTGCTCCTACAGCCCCCCCCCCCTGCTCCTACAGCCCCCCCCCCCGCCTGCTCCCTCCCCCCCCCCCCCCGCCCGCTCCTACAGCCCCCAGGGCCTGCTCCCTCCCCCAACCCCCCCCCGCCTGCTCCTACAGCCCCCAGGGCCTGCTCCCTCCCCCGCCCCCCCCCGCCTGCTCCTACAGCCCCCAGGGCCTGCTCCCTCCCCCGCCCCCCCCGCCTGCTCCTACAGCCCCCAGGGCCTGCTCCCTCCCCCGCCCCCCCCCGCCTGCTCCTACAGCCCCCAGGGCCTGCTCCCTCCCCCGCCCCCCCCGCCCGCTCCTACAGCCCCCAGGGCCTGCTCCCTCCCCCGCCCCCCCCGCCTGCTCCTACAGCCCCCAGGGCCTGCTCCCTCCCCCAGCCCCCCCCCCGCCTGCTCCTACAGCCCCCAGGGCCTGCTCCCTCCCCCGCCCCCCCCGCCTGCTCCTACAGCCCCCCCCCGCCTGCTCCTACAGCCCCCAGGGCCTGCTCCCTCCCCCAGCCCCCCCCCCGCCTGCTCCTACAGCCCCCAGGGCCTGCTCCCTCCCCCGCCCCCCCCCGCCTGCTCCTACAGCCCCCAGGGCCTGCTCCCTCCCCCAGCCCCCCCCCGCCTGCTCCTACAGCCCCCAGGGCCTGCTCCCTCCCCCAGCCCCCCCCCCGCCTGCTCCTACAGCCCCCAGGGCCTGCTCCCTCCCCCAGCCCCCCCCCCGCCTGCTCCTACAGCCCCCAGGGCCTGCTCCCTCCCCCAGCCCCCCCCCCGCCTGCTCCTACAGCCCCCAGGGCCTGCTCCCTCCCCCAGCCCCCCCCCGCCTGCTCCTACAGCCCCCAGGGCCTGCTCCCTCCCCCGCCCCCCCCGCCCGCTCCTACAGCCCCCAGGGCCTGCTCCCTCCCCCGCCCCCCCCCGCCTGCTCCTACAGCCCCCCCCCGCCTGCTCCTACAGCCCCCAGGGCCTGCTCCCTCCCCCAACCCCCCCCCGCCTGCTCCTACAGCCCCCAGGGCCTGCTCCCTCCCCCGCCCCCCGCCTGCTCCTACAGCCCCCAGGGCCTGCTCCCTCCCCCGCCCCCCCCCGCCTGCTCCTACAGCCCCCAGGGCCTGCTCCCTCCCCCGCCCCCCCCGCCTGCTCCTACAGCCCCCAGGGCCTGCTCCCTCCCCCGCCCCCCCCGCCTGCTCCTACAGCCCCCAGGGCCTGCTCCCTCCCCCGCCCCCCGCCTGCTCCTACAGCCCCCCCCCGCCTGCTCCTACAGCCCCCCCCCGCCTGCTCCCTCCCCCGCCCCCCCCGCCCGCTCCTACAGCCCCCAGGGCCTGCTCCCTCCCCCGCCCCCCGCCTGCTCCTACAGCCCCCAGGGCCTGCTCCCTCCCCCAGCCCCCCCCCCCGCCTGCTCCTACAGCCCCCAGGGCCTGCTCCCTCCCCCGCCCCCCGCCTGCTCCTACAGCCCCCAGGGCCTGCTCCCTCCCCCGCCCCCCCCCGCCTGCTCCTACAGCCCCCAGGGCCTGCTCCCTCCCCCAGCCCCCCCGCCTGCTCCTACAGCCCCCAGGGCCTGCTCCCTCCCCCGCCCCCCGCCTGCTCCTACAGCCCCCAGGGCCTGCTCCCTCCCCCGCCCCCCCCCGCCTGCTCCTACAGCCCCCCCCCGCCTGCTCCTACAGCCCCCAGGGCCTGCTCCCTCCCCCGCCCCCCCCGCCCGCTCCTACAGCCCCCAGGGCCTGCTCCCTCCCCCGCCCCCCCCCCGCCTGCTCCTACAGCCCCCAGGGCCTGCTCCCTCCCCCGCCCCCCGCCTGCTCCTACAGCCCCCAGGGCCTGCTCCCTCCCCCAGCCCCCCCCCCGCCTGCTCCTACAGCCCCCAGGGCCTGCTCCCTCCCCCGCCCCCCGCCTGCTCCTACAGCCCCCAGGGCCTGCTCCCTCCCCCGCCCCCCCCCGCCTGCTCCTACAGCCCCCAGGGCCTGCTCCCTCCCCCAGCCCCCCCCCGCCTGCTCCTACAGCCCCCAGGGCCTGCTCCCTCCCCCGCCCCCCGCCTGCTCCTACAGCCCCCAGGGCCTGCTCCCTCCCCCAGCCCCCCCCCGCCTGCTCCTACAGCCCCCAGGGCCTGCTCCCTCCCCCAGCCCCCCCGCCTGCTCCTACAGCCCCCAGGGCCTGCTCCCTCCCCCGCCCCCCCCGCCTGCTCCTACAGCCCCCAGGGCCTGCTCCCTCCCCCGCCCCCCCCCGCCTGCTCCTACAGCCCCCCCCCGCCTGCTCCTACAGCCCCCAGGGCCTGCTCCCTCCCCCGCCCCCCCCGCCCGCTCCTACAGCCCCCAGGGCCTGCTCCCTCACCGGTCTCGGCTGCTCCGGGCGCCTCCGAGTCGCTCTCGATCCTGCGGATCCGCCCCGCCCGAGGGAGAGGCCCCGCCCCTCAGCCCCGGCCCCGCCCCATCCGGTCCCCGCCCAGCTCACTTCCGGCCTCTCTAGGCGCCGCGTCTGGCAGCTCTATGGTGCCCGAGCGTCCACGTGAGTGAGGGGCCCGGCGGGGGGGCGGGTCTGTGGCGGAGCGAGGTGCGGGCTGAGCGCCCCGGGGTCTCCCCCCCCCACACACGGACGGGAGGGTATCTCCCCCCCCCCCACACACACACGGTCGGGAGGGTATCTCCCCCCCCCCACACACACACGGTCGGGAGGGTATCTCCCCCCCCCCCCACACACACACGGACGGGAGGGTATCTCCCCCCCCCACACACACGGACGGGAGGGTATCTCCCCCCCCACACACACACGGACGGGAGGGTATCTCCCCCCCACACACACACGGTCGGGAGGGTATCTCCCCCCCACACACACACGGACGGGAGGGTATTCCCCCCCCCCACACACACGGACGGGAGGGTATCTCCCCCCCACACACACACGGACGGGAGGGTATCTCCCCCCCCCACACACACGGACGGGAGGGTATCTCCCCCCCACACACACACGGACGGGAGGGTATCCCCCCCCCACACGGACGGGAGGGTATCCCCCCCACACACACACGGACGGGAGGGTATCCCCCCCACACACACACACGGACGGGAGGGTATCCCCCCCCACACACACACACGGACGGGAGGGTATCCCCCCCCACACACACACACGGACGGGAGGGTATCCCCCCCCCCACACACACACGGACGGGAGGGTATCCCCCCCCCCACACACACATGGACGGGAGGGTATCTCCCCCCACACACACACGGACGGGAGGGTATCTCCCCCCACACACACACGGACGGGAGGGTATCCCCCCCCACACACACACACGGACGGGAGGGTATCCCCCCCCCCACACACACATGGACGGGAGGGTATCTCCCCCCACACACACACGGACGGGAGGGTATCTCCCCCCCCCACACACACACGGACGGGAGGGTATCTCCCCCCCACACACACACGGACGGGAGGGTATCTCCCCCCACACACACACGGACGGGAGGGTATCTCCCCCCCCACACACACACGGACGGGAGGGTATCTCCCCCCCACACACACACGGACGGGAGGGTATCTCCCCCCCCACACACACACGGACGGGAGGGTATCTCCCCCCCACACACACACGGTCGGGAGGGTATCTCCCCCCCACACACACACGGACGGGAGGGTATCCCCCCCACACACACACGGACGGGAGGGTATCCCCCCCACACACACACGGACGGGAGGGTATCCCCCCCACACACACACACGGACGGGAGGGTATCCCCCCCCACACACACACACGGACGGGAGGGTATCCCCCCCCACACACACACACGGACGGGAGGGTATCCCCCCCCCCACACACACATGGACGGGAGGGTAACCCCCCCCCACACACACGGACGGGAGGGTATTCCCCCCCCACACACACGGACGGGAGGGTATCCCCCCCCCCACACACACACGGACGGGAGGGTATCCCCCCCACACACACACACATACGGGAGGGTATCCCCCCCACACACACGGACGGACGGGAGGGTATCCCCCCCACACACACACACGGACGTGAGGGTATCCCCCCCCACACACACACACGGATGGGAGGGTAACCCCCCCCACACGGACGGGAGGGTATTCCCCCCCCACACACACACGGACGGGAGGGTATGCCCCCCACACACACACGGACGCGAGGGTATCCCCCCCCACACACGGACAGGAGGGTATCCCCCCCACACACACGGACCGGAGGTTATCCCCCCCCCACACACACACGGACGGGAGGGTAACCCCCCCCACCACACACACACACGGACGGGAGGGTATCCCCCCACACACACACGGACGGGAGGGTAACCCCCCCACACACACACACACACGGACGGGAGGGTATCCCCCCCCCCACACACACACGGATGAGAGGGTATCCCCCCCCACACACACGGACTGGAGGGTAACCCCCCCCACACACACACATGGACGGGAGGGTATCCCCCCACACACACACGGACGGGAGGGTATCCCCCCCACACAGACACGGACGGGAGGGTATCCCCCCCACACACACGGACGGGAGGGTATCCCCCCACACACACACGGACGGGAGGGTAACCCCCCCCACACACGGACGGGAGGGTATCCCCCCCACACTCGGATGGGAGGGTATCCCCCCCCCCCCACACACGGACGGGAGGGTAACCCCCCCACACACACGCGGACGGGAGGGTAACCCCCCCCACACACACGGACGGGAGGGTATCCCCCCCACACTCGGACGGGAGGGTATCCCCCCCACACACACACGGACGGGAGGGTATCCCCCCCACACACACGGACGGGAGGGTATCCCCCCCACACACACACACGGACGGGAGGGTAACTCCCCCCCACACACACACGGACGGGAGGGTATCCCCCCCACACACATGGACGGGAGGGTATCCCCCCCACCACACACACACGGACGGGAGGGTATCCCCCCCCCACAGGGACAGGAGGTTATCCCCCCCCCACACACATGGACGGGAGGTTATCCCACCCCCCCCACACACACGGACGGGAGGGTATCCCCCCCCCACACACACACACACGGACGGGAGGGTATCCCCCCCCCACACGGACTGGCGGGTAACCCCTCCCCCCACACACACATGGACGAGAGTTATCCCCCCCCACACGGACGGGGGGGAACCCCCCCACACACACGGACGGGGGGGAACCCCCCCACACACACGGACGGGAGGGTATCCCCCCCCCCACACACACTGACGGGAGGGTATCCCCCACACACACACACGGACGGGAGGGTATCCCTCCCCCCACACAGACGGCCGGGAGGGTATCCCCCCCCACACACACACGGCCGGGAGGGTATCCCTCCCCCCACACAGACGGCCGGGAGGGTTTCCCCCCCCCCACACACACACACGGACGGGAGGGTATTCCCCCCCCACACACACATGGACGGGAGGGTATTCCCCCCCCCACACACGGACGGGAGGTTATCCCCCCCCACACACGGACGGGAGGGTATCCCCCCCCACACACACGGACGGGAGGGCATCCCCCCCACACACGGACGGACGGGAGGGCATCCCCCCCACACACGGACGGACGGGAGGGCATCCCCCCCACACACGGACGGACGGGAGGGCATCCCTCCCCCACACGGACGGGAGGGTATCCCCCCCCACACACACGGACGGGAGGGTATCCCCCCCCTCCACACACACGGACGGGAGGGTATCCCCCCCCCCACACACACACGGACGGGAGGGTATCTCCCCCACACACACACGGACGGGAGGTTATCCCCCCCCCCCACACACAGACGGGAGGGTATCTTCCCCACGCGCGCACACATACACACTCCCAGAGCAGGGGTCGGTGGGCAGGAGAATTCTGGTGGGTGGAGCAGGTGCGGGGTGAAGTGGGGTTGCTCAGCTTGGCTACCTGGGTGGGCCAGGCCTGTGATGCTGTGGCATCGTGCAGGGGTTGGTCAGGTCGGCCCTGCCATCCCTGCGCTGACTGGATTCTTCGCCCACCAAGAGACACAGACGGGGGGCCCCTGGCCCTTTGGGCACTGCTGGAGGCCTGGTGGACGGGGGAGCTGAGGCCGTGCTCTCCTCGTGAGCACAGGGAGGAGCCTGGGCGTAGGGGCTGAAGGGTGGCTCCCGACAGAGCCCACACACACAGACAGATGGGAGGGTAGTTCCCCCCCCCGCACACACAGACGGGAGGGTGTCTCCTCCCCCCCGCACACACAGACGGGAGGGTGTCTCCTCCCCCCCCTGCACACACAGACGGGAGGGTGTCTCCTCCACCCCCGCACACACAGACGGGAGGTTGTCTCCTCCCCCCCCTGCACACACAGACGGGAGGGTGTCTCCTCCCCCCCCGCACACACAGACGGGAGGGTGTCTCCTCCCCCCCCCGCACACACAGACGGGAGGGTGTCTCCTCCCCCCCCCCGCATACACAGACGGGAGGGTGTCTCCTCCCCCCCCCGCACACACAGACGGGAGGGTGTCTCCTCCCCCCCCTGCACACACAGACGGGAGGGTGTCTCCTCCACCCCCGCACACACAGACGGGAGGGTGTCTCCTCCACCCCCGCGCACACAGACGGGAGGGTGTCTCCTCCCCCCCCCCCGCACACACAGACGGGAGGGTGTCTCCTCCCCCCCCCCGCGCACACAGACGGGAGGGTGTCTCCTCCCCCCCCGCGCACACAGACGGGAGGGTGTCTCCTCCCCCCCCGCGCACACAGACGGCAGGGTGTCTCCTCCCCCCCCTGCACACACAGACGGGAGGGTGTCTCCTCCCCCCCCCCGCGCACACAGACGGGAGGGTGTCTCCTCCACCCCCGCACACACAGACGGGAGGGTGTCTCCTCCCCCCCCTGCACACACAGATGGGAGGGTGTCTCCTCCCTCCCCCGCACACACAGACGGGAGGGTGTCTCCTCCCCCCCCCGCGCACACAGACGGGAGGGTGTCTCCTCCCCCCCTCCCCGCACACACAGACGGGAGGGTGTCTCCTCCCCCCCTCCCCGCACACACAGACGGGAGGGTGTCTCCTCCCCCCCCCGCGCACACAGACGGGAGGGTGTCTCCTCCCCCCCCCGCGCACACAGACGGGAGGGTGTCTCCTCCCCCCCTCTCCGCACACACAGACGGGAGGGTGTCTCCTCCCCCCCTCCCCGCACACACAGACGGGAGGGTGTCTCCTCCCCCCCCCGCACACACAGACGGGAGGGTGTCTCCTCCCCCCCCCGCATACACAGACGGGAGGGTGTCTCCTCCCCCCCCGCACACACAGACGGGAGGGTGTCTCCTCCCCCCCCCCCCTGCACACACAGACGGGAGGGTGTCTCCTCCCCCCCCTGCACACACAGACGGGAGGGTGTCTCCTCCCCCCCCCGCACACACAGACGGGAGGGTGTCTCCTCCCCCCCCCCCGCATACACAGATGGGAGGGTGTCTCCTCCCCCCCCGCACACACAGACGGGAGGGTGTCTCCTCCCCCCCTCCCCGCACACACAGACGGGAGGGTGTCTCCTCCCCCCCCCGCGCACACAGACGGGAGGGTGTCTCCTCCACCCCCGCACACACAGACGGGAGGGTGTCTCCTCCCCCCCCTGCACACACAGATGGGAGGGTGTCTCCTCCCTCCCCCGCACACACAGACGGGAGGGTGTCTCCTCCCCCCCGCACACACAGACGGGAGGGTGTCTCCTCCCCCCCCTGCACACACAGACGGGAGGGTGTCTCCTCCACCCCCGCACACACAGACGGGAGGGTGTCTCCTCCCCCCCCGTGCACACAGACGGGAGGGTGTCTCCTCCCCCCCCTGCACACACAGACGGGAGGGTGTCTCCTCCCCCCCCCGCGCACACAGACGGGAGGGTGTCTCCTCCCCCCCCGCGCACACAGACGGGAGCGTGTCTCCTCCCCCCCCCGCGCACACAGACGGCAGGGTGTCTCCTCCCCCCCCTGCACACACAGACGGGAGGGTGTCTCCTCCCCCCCCCGCGCACACAGACGGGAGGGTGTCTCCCCCCCCCGCGCACACAGACGGGAGGGTGTCTCCTCCCCCCCCCGCACACACAGACGGGAGGGTGTCTCCTCCCCCCCCTGCACACACAGACGGGAGGGTGTCTCCTCCACCCCCGCACACACAGACGGGAGGGTGTCTCCTCCCCCCCCCCCGTGCACACAGACGGGAGGGTGTCTCCTCTCCCCCCTGCACACACAGACGGGAGGGTGTCTCCTCCCCCCCCCGCGCACACAGACGGGAGGGTGTCTCCTCCCCCCCCCGCGCACACAGACGGGAGCGTGTCTCCTCCCCCCCCGCGCACACAGACGGCAGGTGTCTCCTCCCCCCCCCGCGCACACAGACGGGAGGGTGTCTCCTCCCCCCCCGCGCACACAGACGGGAGGGTGTCTCCTCCCCCCCTCTCCGCACACACAGACGGGAGGGTGTCTCCTCCCCCCCTCCCCGCACACACAGACGGAAGGGTGTCTCCTCCCCCCCCGCACACACAGACGGGAGGGTATCTCCCCCCCACATGATCAGAGCCAGGTGCTTGGAGCGTTCCACAGTGTCTCTGGCCTGTGTGGACCTTCGGAAGGAGGGGCCTAGCTGTCAGCGGTGGGCTGCTCACCTGTCTGTGTCCAGCAGCCTGTCGGACTCAGGAGGGGAAATGGGGTCTCCCTCCGAGTTCTGTTTCTCCTGGGAACGTAGCCTGGGGGGGGCTCCAATGTTATTTTGTTCTAGGCCAGCGGGAGCTACCCTGGGAGAGGGACTGCTGGGCCATGTTTGATGAAGGCGAATGGAAGGACACAGATGGTGGGGCTCTCCTACCCCCTCAGCAGCACCTGCGGGTGAGAGCACCCCCCCAGAGAGGGGGCAGTGGGCTCCGTGGGTGGGAGGCCCTTTGCCTCCGGGGAGGTGGGGACTAGTGGGGACAGCATTGACGCACACATCGCCATCTCCAGGCTCCTGCAGGCTCCTTGCCAAAGCAGCACAGACAGATCCTTGGCTCCTCCAGCTGCACAGAGTCTCCTCAGCGTCCCAGACCCCTGCCTGGGGCCAGTGAATCCGAGTCAGGCTTGGCAGGCCGGCCAGGGAGGAACCGGAGACAAGGCCTGAAACGAAGAGCTGCCTCCTCTTCCCCCGTCATCGCGCCAGGGCCAGAGCCAGAGGGCAGGAGCCGGGGGAAAGGTACGAAGCAACATGCACAGCTCCCCTTCCAGTTAGTGGTTGAGGGGTCGGACCCAAGCTGTCTTACAGCCGAGGCTGGGGCATCTCCCTGGGTCTCAGGAGGTAGGGGGAACTGGGCGAGAGGCAGCAGGCCCAGGGGAACAAGCCAGCACTGTAACACCTGACCTGCAAGCCATGTGCGCCAAGCGGGTGTCTGACAGGTCAGCCCATCATGGCATAGCTGCGTGCACGGAGGCGGGAAGTGCAGGCAATTACCCCAGCCTGGCCTGCGGAGCCAGTGCCGCTGGCAGGGCTGCTGCTCCCCTCGGGCTGGATCCTTTGCAATGAGCATCCTCGGCAGAGCTCCAGGGGCGTGGGTGCCACTGGGCCAGTGCAGCATTGTCAGCAGAGACCTGCCTTGGCCCCTAGGTTCTTCAGCCACGGCCCCCGGGGTGAGCAAAGAGCAGCCGAGCCAGGAGCTGGGGGCAGCCGTTGCTCCGTCGCTCAGCAGGAAGCAGTGGAGGAACAAACAGAAGAATAAAAGGCGCCAGAAAAACAAATTTAAAGTGGGGGCAGGGCAGGGCCCGAACGCGGGGCCAGAGCAGGTGACCCCAGTGCAGCCCCAGTCGGAGCTCTCGGGGGCGCTGCGGGCCCGGATGGAGGAGCGGCTCCAGTCTGCCCGTTTCCGCTACATCAATCAGCAGCTCTACACATCCAGCAGTCAGGAGGCAGCCCAGTTCTTCCAGCAGGACCCCGAGGCCTTCGCCATCTATCACCGCGGCTTCTCCCAGCAGGTGGGACGCTGGCCCGAAAACCCGGTTCACCGCATTATCCAGTACCTGCGGGCCCGGTGAGTGCTGCCCCTGGGGTTCTGGCCCTGCCTGGGGGGGGGGAACTAAGCCTGGCAGAGCCCTGCACCTGGGGCCCCTGGCCTGACACCCACTCTCTGCTCCCCCTAAGGCCAGCCTCGCTGGTGGTGGCAGATTTTGGGTGTGGCGACTGCAAGATTGCGACCAGTGTCAGGAACAAGGTGCACTCGTTCGACCTGGTGGCCCTGAACCCCTGCGTCACGGTGTGTGACATGGCTAAGGTAGGTGTGGGCAGGGAGGGCACCCAGGGGCTATGTAGGGAGAGGGGGTCTCCTTGCATCACGTTAGCTGCTCCCCATTATCGTGACCAGCCTGCCGGGTGCCTTGCAGGTGCCGCTGGCTGACGAGTCCGTGGACGTTGCCGTGTTCTGCCTGGCACTGATGGGCACCAACCTGCGAGAGATTCTGGAAGAGGCCAACCGGGTGCTGAAGCCAGGGTAACACAGGGGTGGGGGTGAAAGATGAAAGCATCCGGGGGTGATGCAGCAGGGGGCACACCCCACTTTACCAGCCTTGCCACAGTGTCCCAGCCCACTGCTCCCCCCAGCACAGCGTGTCTCTCACCCCATGAGTCCCAGCAGGGCACCAAGGAGGCAGTGTTTTTCTGGGACACTGGAGGGTCTTGGCCAGCCCTCAGGAAGGGCTGAGTGCTGCTTGAAAACTGGTCCCCCTCTCCAAGAGCTGGGCTCTTCCCAGCCAGTCTCTGTAGCTGCAGACACTGCCAGCCATGCCCCCCCACCAGCAGTCAGGCTACGCTGGGCTCAAAGGACCCGTCACCAGCCCCAACTCCACTGTGCCTGGTGCTTCATGCCACCAAAAAGGCTCCTGGCCAGCCTGAAACAGGAAACAATATTTGCGATTGGGCAGGTGCAAGCCACAGGGTGCATTACAGTCGCCGATTCCACAGGGTGCTATAGGCACCTGTAGGCAGTTGGCAGGCTCTGCAGTGGGGCTCCCTGGCTAATGCCTAGACCCCACCCCACTGGCCCCGGCAGCAAGGTGTGACTTTGGGTAATTGCCTTGGGATCAGTTTTCCCAGAGTGCTTGGGCTGCTGCCCAGGAGAGATTCCAGTGGAGCCCAGCTGACTGGCAGAGTGCCCCAAGCCAGCAGCATGTGTTTTTATAGGTGGTGCGCAACTACACATGCTTCAGTGCATGGAACAACATTTATTCTGCACATGGAGGCAAAATTAGAGGGGCACAGCAGCCTTACGCCTCTTGTTCGGGGTGGGCACGATGCGGCCCGCCAAGCCATTTGATCTGGTCCGCAGCCTGCCTTTGAGGAGCGGTTGGGGGAACGCCAAGCCTCCCGCCCCCAGGCCCTGATTGGCTTGGGTGTGGGGTAGCATAAGAAGTCTCCCTCTCCCCCTCCCCCTCCCACCACCAGGCTGGAGCTGTGAGCTGTTAAAAATGGCTGGTAGTCCCCTCTACACACCGCACTTCCCTAGCTGCAGTGGGGGAGATTTTGGGTGTTCCCCTGCCCCCAGGCCAATCATTGTAGCTGGAGGCAGAGGAGCATGCAAACTCTCTCACTCCCACCAGGGTTGTGTGGCACATGGAGGGAACTGCCAGCTGTTTTGAACAGCTGGCGGTTCCATTATGTGCCACATGCCCCAGTGGTGAGCAAGAGACTTTGCGTGCTCCCTGACCTAGGGATAGTGACAGAGATGCAGCCCTGTTAGTCTGATCTTGCTGAAACAAAAGACAGGACTATGCAGCACTTTAAAGATTAACAAGATGGTTTATTAGGCGATGAGCTTTCGTGGGCCAGACCCACTTCCTCAGATCAAATTCTGGAAGAGAACTGGCATGGCCATATATACCAAAGGATACAGTGAAAAAAAGCAAACATTATAAAATTGACCAATCAGATTCAGAACAGAAGGGGGATGAGGAGGAGGAGGAGGGCTAGTATCTATGAGATGATACAAGGGGTGATAATTGGGGGAGCTATCTTTGTAATGGGTAAGGTAATTAGCATCTTTGTTAAGGCCCATTTGTAAAGTGTCACATTTAAGCATGAATGACAGTTCTGAGGTTTCCCTTTGTAGTCTTTGAAGTAAGATACATGTAGTAAGGTTGTTAAGACTATGCTCAGGCTGGTTGAAATGAAAAGAAACTGGTTTATCTTTGTGAAGGTGTATGATGTCTGATTTGTGGGCATTGATTCTTCAGCGAAGTGTCTGAGAAGTTTGTCCAATATACATAGCAGAAGGACACTGTTGGCACATGATAGCATAAATTATATTTCTGGATGAACAGGAATATGTTTTCTTGATCTTGTAACTGACATGGTTAGGTCCAGTGACGGTGTCAGAGTAAATATGCAGACAAAGTTGGCAACGGGGCTTGTTGCAAGGGAAAGTTCCAGGGTTGGTACTGGTGTGGTATGTCCTGTGGTTGTTGGTAAGAATCATCCTGAGGTTAGGTGGTTGTCTATAGGATACTATGGGTCTGTCTTCCAGAGGCTCTCGGTGTAGTATCCTGTTCCAGTATAGGCTGTAGGTTATTGATAATGCATTGGAAGGGTTTAAGTTGGGGGCTGTAGGTGATAAGTGGTGTTCTATTGTTGGTTTTCTTGGGCCTGTCTTGAAGTAGATGGCTTCTGGGTATTCGTCTGGCTCTTTCAATTTGTTTTTTTATTTCCCCTGGTGGGTAATTGAGATTTACAAATGCTTGGTAGAGATCCTGAGGATTAGAGCAGATGCAGTTGTACCTAGGGCTTGACTATAGATGATGGATTGTATGGTCTGTCCTGGATGGGAGCTGGAGGCATGTTGGTAACTGTAGTATCATTATCTAATACAGTGGTCCCCAACCTTTTTGTGGCCAATAGCACATTCATGTTTTCAGAAGAGTGTGGCGTGCGCCAACAATTTTTCAAGGCTTATTTTGTATTTGTATATTAAATAATACAAAAAACATCATATTTAATATATGAATCGTAAGATAAAAAAGGTAATTTTACATGTAAAAGGTATTAATTAAATTATTCGGCAATTACTCTTTCATCTTACCATGTGAATTTGCTATTTTCATATTAAATGTGAACTGGGTAAATTTGAAAGAAACTTAATTTAGTTGGATAATTTTTATGTTAATTATGTTTAATTCATTTTTAAACAAAATTCTGCATGAATAAAAAAGGGGGGATGTCCAAATGTTGAGCAAAAAAACACCCTCCCCCCAAAAAAATCATGGCACATTTAAATCTCACTCCCCATCCCCAGCATGTCTCCTCCGCTTGTTCCATCAGCTCCCCTAGTGCCTGCTGCCCCCAACCTCTCACCCTCCTCTGCTGTCCTGACTCCTGCCCTTCTCACTGCCCTCAGCCTTCCTGAGACCTGCCCCCCTCCACCAGCCCTTCTCTCCTCCCTGTGCCCACTCCTCCAGTAGCCCCACTCTGATCGTGTGAGCTACCCTCCTCATCCCCTCTCCTAACACCTCCCTCTACACACCTGCCCTGCCTCTCTCCTCTGGTGCTGGTCCCTCCCCTGCAGGTGTCTGCCCTTCTGCTTCACCCCCAGAATCCCCTGGCATGTTCCCTTACCCCTGCACCCTCCTGGTGCCTCCCCCTTCCCTCACTGCCCCTGCCCCCTTTGCCCTCTTTTTCCCTGATGCCCACCCCCTCACCACCCTCTGCCCCCGTTCCCCTCATTTCCCTGTGCCCTCACACGACTTGCTCCATCTCCGCCTTCCTCATGCCCTCCCCTTCTTTCAAGCCTTCTCCCAGCACCTCCCCACTCTAGCCCCAACGCCCTTACCCTCTCCTCTCCCAGCATCACCCTGTCCCCACTCCCACTGACACCTCCCCTCCTGCCCTTTTTCTCATTGTCTCCATTTGCCCCCCTCCCCCAGCATTTGTATCTCCTCCACCCTGTCCCTTGGTGCCTTCCCCTTCTTCTCCTGACCTACCCCCCTCCCATCAGCACAAGCCCCTTCCTCTCCCACCCTTTCCCCCTATTCTTCCCCTCCCCTCTGCCTTCCAGTTTGCAGGGCTGGAGTCTGCTGCGATCGGGCCCCAGAAGTCCCTGCAGCCTGGGCTCCAGACCACGTGCCGGATCTGGAGCTGGGCTGCTTGGCGTTCAGAGCCCCGGCCCATCACAGCATGACCGCCCTGCCAGGTGCGCTCACCACTGTCCTGCCTCTAGCCAGGCGCTGCTCCCCCACGCGGCACATCTCCTTCCCCGATCCACAGCTGGCTGTTCTAAAAAACAGCACCGCAACGCCATACCAACGTGACACCACCCCCTCCGGTGCGCTGCAAGTGACTTCACCCCCGGTGCAGCCCTGGCTCCACCTGTGTTGACAGCGCATGCTCGTTTTCCTTTCCCCGGCCAGGGTCAGCTTGCCGGCCTCCTTGTCGGAGTCCCTCGGCCCGGTGGGGTCTTCTGGCAGGGCTGTAAGTGCCAGCGGCGCCCCTATGGGCTCCGGGGCAGGAGTGCGGAGCCCAGTGGCTCTGTTGCGCCGGCCCAGTGTCCCTGCATTAGGGTGTGCCTAATGCAGACTCGGCGGGCGCACATAAATGCCCCCGCGGGCACCATAGCGGCTGCAGGCACCGCGTTGGGGACCATGATCTAATAGATACTAGCCATCCCCCTCACCTGCCTTCTCTTTTAAATCTGATTTGTCAGTTTTATAATGTGTTCCTTTTTTTAATTGTATTCCTTTGGTATCTATGGCCATGCCAATTCTCTTCCAGAATTTGGTCTGAGGAAGTGGGTCTGGCCCAGAAAAGCTCATCACCTAATAAACCATCTTGTTACTCTTTAAAGTGCTGCATAGTCCTGTCTTTTCATAGAATCATAGAATAATAGGACTGGAAGGGACCTTGAGAGGTCATCGAGTCCAGCCCCCCACCCTCAAGGCAGGACCAAGCTCCGTCTACACCATCCCTGACAGATGTCTATCTAACCTGTTCTTAAATATCTCCAGAGAGGGAGATTCCACCACCTCCCTTGGCAATTTATTCCAATATTTGACCACCCTGACAGTTAGGAATTTTTTCCTAATGTCCAATCTAAACCTCCCCTGCTGCACTTTAAGCCCATTACTCCTTGTCCTGTCCTCAGAAACCAAGAGGAACAAATTTTCTCTTTCCTCCTTGTGACACCCTTTTAGATATTTGAAAACCGCTATCATGTCCCCCCTTAATCTTCTTTTTTCCAAACTAAACAAGCCCAGTTCATGAAGCCTGGCTTCATAGGTCATGTTCTCTAGACCTTTAATCATTCTTGTCGCTCTTCTCTGTACCCTTTCCAATTTCTCCACATCTTTCTTGAAATGTGGTGCCCAGAACAGGACACAGTACTCCAGCTGAGGCCTAACTAGTGCAGAGTAGAGCGGCAGAATGACTTCACGAGTTTTGCTTACAACACACCTGTTGATACAACCTAGAATCATATTTGCTTTTTTTGCAACAGCATCACACTGTTGACTCATATTCAACTTGTGGTCCACTATGACCCCTAGATCTCTTTCCGCCATGCTCCTTCCTAGACAGTCGCTTCCCATCTTGTATGTATGGAACCTAGGGATGTGAGGGACTTGTTGATTAGCCGATAAGCAAATGCTTATCGGATAGTCGACAAGCTAGTCCAGTAGTCACTTCTTCTTTTGCTGCTCTATCAGAAAGAGGCAGCAAGGCGGGGGAGGGTGTTTCAAAGTGGCATGGATCCTGAGGCCAGACCCCGGGCTCCACACAGCGCTGTTGCCTTGAAACGCCACGGGGAGCCTCCACGCAGCACTTTCACTGTTGGGCTGTTGCTACACTTCAGAGGCCCTGGAAGTGCCCTATCGACTAATGCAGCAACTATTCGATTAGTTAGTCAGTCAATATTTAACATCCTTAGGCTGACCCCAGTGTGATGATTGGCCTGGTGCCAGGGCAATGTGCATAATCTCCTCCCTTCCCCCCCAGTGGGGGCAGTGGATGGAGGGTTTAGTGCTCACCTCTCCTCTCCTCTTACAGGGGTGTACTGAAGTTGGCAGAGGTGGCCAGCCGCTTCGTAGACATCCAGGCCTTTATCAATGCCATGGCTCAGCTGGGCTTTCAGATTGCCTCCAAGGTGTGTCCTAAGCGCCGCCCCCCAGCTGCAGCAGGGCCTGGGGGGGGGGGGCAGTCCCTGTGTGCTCTTGCCAGGGGCAGCCTCCAAGGTGTGTCCTAAGCGCCGCCCCCCAGCTGCAGCAGGGCCTGGGGGGGGGGGCAGTCCCTGTGTGCTCTTGCCAGGGGCAGCCTCCAAGGTGTGTCCTAAGCGCCGCCCCCCAGCTGCAGCAGGGCCTGGGGGGGGGGGGGGGCAGTCCCTGTGTGCTCCTGCCAGGGGCAGCCTCCAAGGTGTGTCCTAAGCGCCGCCCCCCAGCTGCAGCAGGGCGGGGGGGGGGGGCAGTCCCTGTGTGCTCTTGCCAGGGGCAGCCTCCAAGGTGTGTCCTAAGCGCCGCCCCCCAGCTGCAGCAGGGCGGGGGGGGGGGGGCAGTCCCTGTGTGCTCTTGCCAGGGGCAGCCTCCAAGGTGTGTCCTAAGCGCCGCCCCCCAGCTGCAGCAGGGCGGGGGGGGGGGGCAGTCCCTGTGTGCTCTTGCCAGGGGCAGCCTCCAAGGTGTGTCCTAAGCGCCGCCCCCCAGCTGCAGCAGGGCGGGGGGGGGGCAGTCCCTGTGTGCTCTTGCCAGGGGCAGCCTCCAAGGTGTGTCCTAAGCGCCGCCCCCCAGCTGCAGCAGGGCCTGGGGGGGGGGGGGGCAGTCCCTGTGTGCTCTTGCCAGGGGCAGCCTCCAAGGTGTGTCCTAAGCGCCGCCCCCCAGCTGCAGCAGGGCGGGGGGGGGGGCAGTCCCTGTGTGCTCTTGCCAGGGGCAGCCTCCAAGGTGTGTCCTAAGCGCCGCCCCCCAGCTGCAGCAGGGCCTGGGGGGGGGGGGGCAGTCCCTGTGTGCTCTTGCCAGGGGCAGCCTCCAAGGTGTGTCCTAAGTGCCGCCCCCCAGCTGCAGCAGGGCGGGGGGGGGGGGCAGTCCCTGTGTGCTCTTGCCAGGGGCAGCCTCCAAGGTGTGTCCTAAGCGCCGCCCCCCAGCTGCAGCAGGGCCTGGGGGGGGGGCAGTCCCTGTGTGCTCTTGCCAGGGGCAGCCTCCAAGGTGTGTCCTAAGCGCCGCCCCCCAGCTGCAGCAGGGCCTGGGGGGGGGGGGGCAGTCCCTGTGTGCTCTTGCCAGGGGCAGCCTCCAAGGTGTGTCCTAAGCGCCGCCCCCCAGCTGCAGCAGGGCGGGGGGGGGGGCAGTCCCTGTGTGCTCTTGCCAGGGGCAGCCTCCAAGGTGTGTCCTAAGCGCCGCCCCCCAGCTGCAGCAGGGCCTGGGGGGGGGGGGGCAGTCCCTGTGTGCTCTTGCCAGGGGCAGCCTCCAAGGTGTGTCCTAAGTGCCGCCCCCCAGCTGCAGCAGGGCGGGGGGGGGGGCAGTCCCTGTGTGCTCTTGCCAGGGGCAGCCTCCAAGGTGTGTCCTAAGCGCCGCCCCCCAGCTGCAGCAGGGCGGGGGGGGGGGGGCAGTCCCTGTGTGCTCTTGCCAGGGGCAGCCTCCAAGGTGTGTCCTAAGCGCCGCCTCCCAGCTGCAGCAGGGCCTGGGGGGGGGGGGGGGGGCAGTCCCTGTGTGCTCTTGCCGGGGCAGCCTCCAAGGTGTGTCCTAAGCGCCGCCCCCCAGCTGCAGCAGGGCCTGGGGGGGGGGGGGCAGTCCCTGTGTGCTCTTGCCAGGGGCAGCCTCCAAGGTGTGTCCTAAGCGCCGCCCCCCAGCTGCAGCAGGGCCTGGGGGGGGGGGGCAGTCCCTGTGTGCTCTTGCCAGGGGCAGCCTCCAAGGTGTGTCCTAAGCGCTGCCCCCCAGCTGCAGCAGGGCCTGGGGGGGGGGGCAGTCCCTGTGTGCTCTTGCCAGGGGCAGCCTCCAAGGTGTGTCCTAAGCGCCGCCCCCCAGCTGCAGCAGGGCCTGGGGGGGGGGGGGGGCAGTCCCTGTGTGCTCTTGCCAGGGGCAGCCTCCAAGGTGTGTCCTAAGCGCCGCCCCCCAGCTGCAGCAGGGCCTGGGGGGGGGGGGGCAGTCCCTGTGTGCTCTTGCCAGGGGCAGCCTCCAAGGTGTGTCCTAAGCGCCGCCTCCCAGCTGCAGCAGGGCCTGGGGTGGGGGGGGGCAGTCCCTGTGTGCTCTTGCCAGGGGCAGCCTCCAAGGTGTGTCCTAAGCGCCGCCCCCCAGCTGCAGCAGGGCGGGGGGGGGCAGTCCCTGTGTGCTCTTGCCAGGGGCAGCCTCCAAGGTGTGTCCTAAGCGCCGCCCCCCAGCTGCAGCAGGGCCTGGGGGGGGGGGGGCAGTCCCTGTGTGCTCTTGCCAGGGGCAGCCTCCAAGGTGTGTCCTAAGCGCCGCCCCCCAGCTGCAGCAGGGCCTGGGGGGGGGGGGGCAGTCCCTGTGTGCTCTTGCCAGGGGCAGCCTCCAAGGTGTGTCCTAAGCGCCGCCCCCCAGCTGCAGCAGGGCGGGGGGGGGGGGCAGTCCCTGTGTGCTCTTGCCAGGGGCAGCCTCCAAGGTGTGTCCTAAGCGCCGCCCCCCAGCTGCAGCAGGGCGGGGGGGGGGGGCAGTCCCTGTGTGCTCTTGCCAGGGGCAGCCTCCAAGGTGTGTCCTAAGCGCTGCCCCCCAGCTGCAGCAGGGCCTGGGGGGGGGGGCAGTCCCTGTGTGCTCTTGCCAGGGGCAGCCTCCAAGGTGTGTCCTAAGCGCTGCCCCCCAGCTGCAGCAGGGCCTGGGGGGGGGGGGCAGTCCCTGTGTGCTCTTGCCAGGGGCAGCCTCCAAGGTGTGTCCTAAGCGCTGCCCCCCAGCTGCAGCAGGGCCTGGGGGGGGAGGCAGTCCCTGTGTGCTCTTGCCAGGGGCAGCCTCCAAGGTGTGTCCTAAGCGCCGCCCCCCAGCTGCAGCAGGGCCTGGGGGGGGGGGGGCAGTCCCTGTGTGCTCTTGCCAGGGGCAGCCTCCAAGGTGTGTCCTAAGCGCCGCCCCCCAGCTGCAGCAGGGCCTGGGGGGGGGGGGGGCAGTCCCTGTGTGCTCTTGCCAGGGGCAGCCTCCAAGGTGTGTCCTAAGCGCCGCCCCCCAGCTGCAGCAGGGCCTGGGGGGGGGGGGGGGGCAGTCCCTGTGTGCTCTTGCCAGGGGCAGCCTCCAAGGTGTGTCCTAAGCGCCGCCCCCCAGCTGCAGCAGGGCCTGGGGGGGGGGGCAGTCCCTGTGTGCTCTTGCCAGGGGCAGCCTCCAAGGTGTGTCCTAAGCGCCGCCTCCCAGCTGCAGCAGGGCCTGGGGGGGGGGGCAGTCCCTGTGTGCTCTTGCCAGGGGCAGCCTCCAAGGTGTGTCCTAAGCGCCGCCCCCCAGCTGCAGCAGGGCCTGGGGGGGGGGGGGGGGCAGTCCCTGTGTGCTCTTGCCAGGGGCAGCCTCCAGGGTGTGTCCTAAGCGCCGCCCCCCAGCTGCAGCAGGGCGGGGGGGGGGGCACTCTCCGGGCTGGGGGCTGGCGGGGGAGGGGCGAGGGGCACGTGGGGTGCACGAGGGACGGGAAGGGGGGGGCCAGCACAGGGGTCACGTGGGGGAGGGGCGGGGCCGGGCCGCTCCCAGCCTCTCTCTCCCCGCAGGCGCTGGGGAACCGCTACTTCGCGGCGCTGGATTTCCGGAAGCGGGAGCCGCCGCGCGCGGGGGGGGCGGCCCCCGGCCTGAGGCTCCGCCCCTGTCGCTACAAGCCGCGCTGAGCCTCGCCCCGGCCAATAAAGCCTTTTGCCTCGCGCTGCCTCCTGGGAAGTGGTGTTCTGTACGCGCATGCGCAGCGGCCCGATGACTTCCCGTCGGCTCAGTCTAGTCCGGGGCGCCTGCGCAGTGCGGCGGGGGGGGAACTGGGCGGTCCCGGGGCGCCTGCGCAGTGCGGCGGGGGACTGGGCGGTCCCGAGGCGCCTGCGCAGTGCGGGGGGGGTACTGGGCGGTCCCGGGGCGCCTGCGCAGTACGGGGGGGGTACTGGGCGGTCCAGGGGCGCCTGCGCAGTGCGGGGGGGGTACTGGGCGGTCCAGGGGCGCCTGCGCAGTGCGGGGGGGGGGGTACGGGGCGGTCCCGGGGCGCGTGCGCAGTGCGGGGGGGGTACTGGGCGGTCCCGGGGCGCCTGCGCAGTACGGGGGGGTACTGGGCGGTCCAGGGGCGCCTGCGCAGTGCGGGGGGGGTACTGGGCGGTCCCGAGGCGCCTGCGCAGTGCGGGGGGGGGGGTACTGGGCGGTCCAGGGGCGCCTGCGCAGTGCGGGGGGGGTACTGGGCGGTCCCGAGGCGCCTGCGCAGTGCGGGGGGGGGTACTGGGCGGTCCCGAGGCGCCTGCGCAGTACGGGGGGGTACTGGGCGGTCCCGAGGCGCCTGCGCAGTGCGGGGCGGGTACTGGGCGGTCCCGAGGCGCCTGCGCAGTGCGGGGGGGGGTACTGGGCGGTCCCGAGGCGCCTGCGCAGTGCGGGGGGGTACTGGGCGGTCCCGAGGCGCCTGCGCAGTGCGGGTGGGGTACTGGGCGGTCCCGGGGCGCCTGCGCAGTGCGGGGGGGGGTACTGGGCGGTCCCGGGGCGCCTGCGCAGTGCGGGGGGGGGTACTGGGCGGTCCCGGGGCGCCTGCGCAGTGCGGGGGGGGGCACTGGGCGGTCCCGGGGCGCCTGCGCAGTGCGGGGGGATACTGGGCGGTCCCGGGGCGCCTGCGCAGTGCGGGGGGGGGTACTGGGCGGTCCCGGGGCGCCTGCGCAGTGCGGGGGGGGGTACTGGGCGGTCCCGGGGCGCCTGCGCAGTGCGGGGGGGTACTGGGCGGTCCCGGGGCGCCTGCGCAGTGCGGGGGGGTACTGGGCGGTCCCGGGGCGCCTGCGCAGTGCGGGGGGGCCTGCGGGGCCGCGCTGTTTCCTGCCCCGCGATGTCGGGCCCGGGGGGCGCCGGCCCCGGCGGGGGGAAGCTGGACATCAACCGCGCCGGCGTGTCCGAGCTGCAGGGCGCGCTCAGCGGCATCGGCCGGCGCCGGGCCCGCGGCATCGTGCGCAAGAGAGAGGTGCGGGGGGGGCGCGCGGGGGGGTGCGGGGGGTGACTGAGGGGGGGTGCGCGGGGGGGGCCCTCCTCTCCTCTCCTCTCCTCCCGGGCGGGGCTGCCCGCTCCGGGAGACTCCCGGCTCCTGCCCAGTGTCACCTGCCTGCGGCGGGGCCCGTCGGACGCTCTGTCTGGGCTGTGCTCAGCGCCTGGGGCAGCGCGGGGGGGCCAGGAGGGGGGGCCGGGAATGGCCCGGGCGGGGATGGCGCGGGACAGGTGGGGGCCAGGGATGGCGCGGGACAGGTGGGGGCCGGGAATGGCCCGGGCGGGGATGGCGCGGGACAGGTGGGGGCCGGGAATGGCCCGGGCAGGGATGGCGCGGGACAGGTGGGGGCCGGGAATGGCCCGGGCGGGGATGGCGCGGGACAGGTGGGGGCCGGGAATGGCCCGGGCGGGGATGGCGCGGGAGAGGTGGGGGCCGGGAATGGCCCGGGCGGGGATGGCGCGGGACAGGTGGGGGCCGGGAATGGCCCGGGCGGGGATGGCGCGGGACAGGTGGGGGCCGGGAATGGCCCGGGCAGGGATGGCGCAGGGCAGGTGGGGGCCGGGAATGGCCCGGGCGGGGATGGCGCGGGAGAGGTGGGGGCCGGGAATGGCCCGGGCGGGGATGGCGCGGGACAGGTGGGGGCCGGGAATGGCCCGGGCAGGGATGGCGCGGGACAGGTGGGGGCCGGGAATGGCCCGGGCAGGGATGGCACAGGGTGGGGGTGGGGCAGGGATGGCGCAGGAGAGGTGGGGGCCGGGAATGGCCCGGGCAGGGATGGCGCAGGACAGGTGGGGGCCGGGAATGGCCCGGGCAGGGATGGCGCAGGGTGGGGGTGGGGCAGGGATGGCGCAGGACAGGTGGGGGCCGGGAATGGCCCGGGCGGGGATGGCGCGGGACAGGTGGGGGCCGGGAATGGCCCGGGCAGGGATGTTACGGGACAGGTGGGGGCCGGGAATGGCCCGGGCAGGGATGGCGCGGGACAGGTGGGGGCCGGGAATGGCCCGGGCAGGGATGGCGCGGGACAGGTGGGGGCCGGGAATGGCCCGGGCAGGGATGGCACAGGGTGGGGGTGGGGCAGGGATGGCGCAGGACAGGTGGGGGCCGGGAATGGCCCGGGCAGGGATGGCGCAGGGCGGGGGCAGAGCACAGGAGAGGTTGAAGAGCAAGGAGCCAGCGTCCGTCAAGGTGCACGCTCAGGGCACACAGGAAGAGTCCCAGCTCTCTGCTTGTGCTGTGCACCTCTCGCTTGCCAGGTTTCAATGAGATGGGAGCATAGGTCATAGGCCTGGGGCTCCTGCCTGCCCTGTGAAGCACCTGGGGGCTGGGCAGGTGCAGGTATGGGCACAGCCCGTCTAGTACAGGTTTTAAGGGCTACGAGTCCCTGCTTGTGGCTTGAGTAGAGCAAGGTGTATCTCTCGCGGCTAAAGTCAGGTCCGTTCTGCCTTTGGCTGGCTGACTCTGCTTGCCAGAGTGCCCAGGTCTGCCAGGTGACATGTAGAGCAAACACCAGAGTGTGTTCACAAGGGTATGGGCCTATGGGGCAGTCAGTAAATGCGAGGTGAAAGGCGTCCCATGGCAGCAGTAATTGATCTTAGGGTGAGATCTTAGAGCCCCGTTGTACAGGAGGCGGCACAAGCTCACAAGTGCGGTTTCAAAGGGCTGGAGGGCCCTCCTACATGCAGGAGTGCTAGTGGACCAGGGCAGGAACCCATGGCTGGTAAGGCCTGGTGTTTGCCAGGGAGCTGACACCCAAGGAAAGTGATGGAGTCTCTCACTCTTCATGTCTTCCAATCCAGACTAGACACCTTGCGGAAGTTAGAGCCAACCATGTTGCATTCAATATAGGGGTGCCTGGGTGGGGTTTTCTGGCCTGTGCTGTCTAGGGTCAGACTGCCTGATCCAGTTATCCCAGCTGGCCTTACATTCTCTGAATCTATGCTGATTTAGTGCAGAGGAGAATGTAAGTGGACAGCTGCTGAAACCTGCCCTCTTGCTGTCCACAGGATTCCTCTGCTTGGCTTATTTCACTTCCTTGACTGGCTGTAGGAGTGTTAACCATGAGCCATTGGGCTAGCGCAGTGTCACTGAAGTATGGGGAGACATGGGCCCTGCATCCCCATCTCAGCCAGCAGGTAGAACAGGAAGGTTACTAGTTGACAGTAGGAATGTGTTAGTGTACGTGTGTAAACAGTTAACCAGTGAGCCTGGTATCAGAGGCAGCAGCTCGGGCCTCCCCCTCCGCATGTATTCATGTAACAGCTGAAAATTTCAGCATCTGTCATTGTTTATGTGGGGGAGACAGTCACCGAAATTCCCACCACCATCTAGGGATTGGTGCTGTGCCCAGCGGAAACTAAGGCACGCATACAGGGTTACTGTAGCACAGTAGAAATCACATGCAACATCATAAGCAAGCAGCAAACACAGGCCCCACTGCATCACAACTCTCCCCCTTTCGAGAACAAACTGATTGGGATGACTCAGCCAGTGACTTGGGGAAGCTCGGTGCCGTCTCTCCACATTAGCTAGAAGAGAGGTGGGGAATCTAAGGCCTGGGGGCTGGACGCAGGCCTCAGCTTGTCTGGATCTGGCCCCTGAGACTCAGGACTCCCCACCTAGCCTTGGGGGTGGGGCCCATGCTCATCTCCAGCTCCTCTGCCATCTCACTATGGGGCTGGAACACACAAAATATACTACCCGCCCCCCCCCCCCCCGGGCTCTGGTGTGCAAGGAGGCTGTGGGGAGTGTCTTTCTGCTTCTCAGTCAGGTGCAGCCCCCGACTGATTTTTCTGTGGGTCAGCAGCTCCCGATCCAAAAAGGTTTCCCACCCCGGGCTAAAACATTGGTGCTCCACGTTGTGGTCCTGCAGGAGCAGACGCCATCTCAGCAGCTTGAAATTGGGCCCTTTCATTTGTGGAGCTGTTGGGTTGCTCTGAGCTGGGACAGGAACCGGCTCCATGGAGTGATAGTTTTTCAGATTGGAAATTAGCTGGGCTTTGGTGAACTTTCCCATTATCAGCCCTCTCTCCTTGTACAGCTCAACAGTGTCCTCAAGGAGGTGAGCTTAAAACACAACCAATGGTCTGGTAGCACTTTATAGACTAAGAAACATGTTGATGGGATCGGGAGCTTTTGTGGGCACAGCCCTCTTCTTCAGATGACCCGAGTTTCTGAAGAAAGTCGTCCGGTCATCTGAAGAAGAGGGCTGTGCCCACGAAAGCTCCCGATCCCATCAACATGTTTCTTAGTCTATAAAGTGCTACCAGACCATTGGCTGTGTCTTAAGTTTCTCCTGTACAGACTAACCCAGCTACCCCCTGAAGCTCAAGGAGATGGTTATTGGCCATCTTCCTGCTGTCCCTCGGGGTGCAGACTCATAGGCCCATGCTTGGAGCACCCCACGCTTCCCAGGGAGAACCCCTTCAGCGTGCCAGCCTCCTTGAGGGTCACAACTGCCCGCCTCCCCTGCCTCCTGGAACCACTTCCTATGGCCCCCAGAAGGAACCCCTCCTTGAGCGGACAGCCCTTCTCAAGGACCACACTCCCAGGTAAAACCGCAGGCTCCTCTTCCTGGAAACACACCTCACTGGCCTTCAGGATGCCTGGCTCCTGCTAGTCCCCTTCCTTCTACTGCGCCTGATCACTTTCTGCTGGGTACTCTGTCCATTCCACCGCTGCCACCAGACCCTAGAACCCCATTCACTGCCAGTTGTGAAACTCGGCCGGCAGGTAGAACAGAAGGGTTACTAGTCCACAGGGACACAGTGTAGAACAGGCGTGTCAGCACAGGAGCAGTGAGTACAACCCATCTTGGGAGAGGGGGGCTCAGAGTCGATGCCATGGCCCTCCCCAGTCAGCCAAGACTGACTCATTGCCAGCTCCTTGTCCCAGGCCCCCAGCCAGGCCCCTCCTCCTGCCCTTGTCCTGCTTCCCTGGCAAAAGGTATCACATCCCCTCCTGGCCTTTATGTATGGGGGGGGGGAAGGCTGTTGCACCAAAATTCCCATCCCCATTGAGGTATTGGTGCAGTGCCCGGGGAAACTGAGGCACACACGTGCTTACTGCAGGACAGTGGAACTCGCATACAAAGCAAGTACAATCCCCACTTCATCACACACCTGCCCAAAGGCAGTGGCTGGGACCAAAATAAAGATGCCTCATTTTCCCAGTGCTGTACAAAGACCCCAGGGGCCTGCCAGACATCCCCAGCTGGTACCAAGCATTGAGTTTGCATGAGATGGGAAGGGGATCATGCAGGTGGAGGCAGGGGTCCCTGCTGAGATCAGCATCTCCAGTGCAGACGGTCCTGTGCAGACGGTCCTGTCTCTGAATAGACAGGAGCAGAGGCCCTAGAGGTGAGGGGACTTGCCAAAGGCAGTGCAGAGCCTGCTCTCGCAGGGTTGAAAGACAGAAGGGCGCATTCAGCCATCTTGTTTGGCCACCTGCATCTCATGGGCCATCGTGTTCCATCCAAATGCCTGTGCACAGTGCTCAGGGGATGCCTTTCCCTCTTCAGAAGACTGCGTTGCTGGGCACAGGCAGAGAGCAGGGTGGACCACAGTGCCACCAACGTCTAAGGTGGGGTGGGCAAGATCCCTCTGGTGAGGCAGATGTGGCCGACACCCTGCTGGGACTCAGGCACACACAACTGCTGTTTTAAGCACAGGGATGCTCTGTGTGACTCTGCTGTGCAGTGTGGGGTGGGGGGGAGGCTTCCTGTGATCGCCCTGCTCCCAGCCCAATCCTCAGCTTCTATTGGCCAGAAACAGCCAGCCTATAGGAGCTGAGAGATTGGCCTGGGGGGCAGGAGCAGCACAGGCCTCTCCCCCTCCCAGAGCTGAGGGCCTCATGGAGGGAGCAGCCTGCAGTTTTAAGCATCTGGGGCTGCAGCAGGCAGGGAGCCCAGCATACCTTTGGGGTGCTGCAGGGCTGCTTGCCAGGAGATGTTCTGGTAGGTGCCTCTCAGCCAGACTGCATGGGATAAGAACGGCCGTACTGGGTCAGACCAAAGGTCCATCTAGCCCAGTATCTTGTCTGCCGACAGTGGCCAGCACCAGGTGTCCCAGAGGGGGTGGACCGAAGACAATGATCAAGCGATTTGTCTCCTGCCATCCCTCTCCAGCCTCTGACAAACAGAGGCCAGGGACACCATTTTATCCCCTGACTAATAGCCTTTTATGGACCTAACCTCCATGAATTTATCCAGCTTCTCTTTAAACTCTATTATAGTCCTAGCCTTCACAGCCTCCTCTGGCAAGGAGTTCCACAGGTTGACAACACGCTGTGTGAAGAAGAACTTCCTTTTATTAGTTTTAAACCTGCTACCCATTAATTTCATTTGGTGTCCTCTAGTTCTTCTATTATGGGAACTAATAAATAACTTTTCTTTATCAGCCCTCTCCACACCACTCATGATTTTATAGACCTCTATCATATCCCCCCTCAGTCTCCTCTTTTCTAATCTGAAAAGTCCCAGTCTCTTTAGCCTCTCTTCATATGGGACCCGTTCCAAACCCCTAATCATTTTAGTTGCCCTTTTCTGAACCCTTTCCAAGGCCAAAATATCTTTTTTGAGATGAAGCGACCACATCTGTACACAGTATTCAAGATGTGGGCGTACCATAGTTTTATACAGGGGCAGTAAGATGTTCTGGGTCTTATTTTCTATCCCTTTCCTAATAATTCCTAGCATCCTATTTGCCTTTTTGACCGCCGCTGCACATAGTGTGGAAGTTTTCAGAGAACTGTCCACGATAACTCCAAGATCTCTTTCCTGATTTGTCGTAGCCAAATTAGCCCCCATCATACTGTACGTATAGTTGGGGTTATTTTTCCCGATGTGCATTACTTTACACTTATCCACATTACATTTCATTTGCCATTTTGTTGCCCAATCACTCAGTTTGGTGAGATCTTCTTGGAGTTCCTCACAGTCTGCTTCTGTCTTGACTATCCTAAACAGTTTGGTATCATCTGCAAACTTTACTACCTCACTGCTTACCCCTTTCTCCACATCATTTATGAATAAGTTGAAAAGGATTGGTCCCAGGACTGACCCTTGGGATACACCACTAGTTACCCCTCTCCAATCTGAAAATTTACCATTTATTCCTACCCTTTGTTTCCTGTCTTTTAGCCAGTTCTCAATCCAAGAAAGGACCTTCCCTCTTATCCCATGGCCATGTAATTTAAACAAGAGCCTTTGGTGAGGGACCTTGTCAAAGGCTTTCTGAAAATCTAAGTATACTATATCTACTGGATCCCCCTTGTCCGCATGTTTGTTAACCCCTTCAAAGAACTCTAACAGATTAGTAAGACAGGATTTCCCTTTACAGAAACCATGTTGACTTTTGTCCAACAAATTATGTTCTTCTACATGCCTGACAATTTTATTCTTTACTATTGTTTCGACTAATTTGCCCGGTACTGAAGTTAGACTTACCGGTCTGTAATTGCCAGGATCGCCTCTAGAGCCCTTTTTAAATATTGGTGTCACGTTGGCTACCTTTCAGTCATTAGGTACGGAAGCCGATTTAAAGGATAGGTTACAAACCACAGATAATAGCTCAGCAATTTCCCATTTAAGTTCTTTTAGAACCCTTGGATGAATGCCATCCGGTCCCGGAGATTTGTTAACATTAAGTTTTTCTATTTGTTCCAAAACCTCCTCTAATGACACTTCAATCCGGGACAGTTCCTCAGATTCATCACCCACAAAGGACGGTGCAGATTCAGGAATCTCCCCAACGTCCTCAGCCATGAAGACTGAAGCAAAGAAATCATTTAGTTTCTCTGCAATGGCTTTATCGTCCTTGATTGCTCCTTTTATAGCTCGATCATCTAGGGGACCCACAGGCTTTTTAGCAGGCTTCCTGCTTCTAATGTACTTAAAAAACATTTTGTTATTTCTTTTTGAGTTTTTGGTTAGCTGTTCCTCAAAATCTTTTTTTGCTTTTCTTATTACATGTTTACACTTGATTTGACAGTGTTTATGTTCCTTTCTATATGATCTTTCAGGGGGGCAAGGCAAAACGCCACGTTTATTGGTAATACATACAGCAATCATGCATGTGATGTAGCACACTGCGTCTTGTTACCAGTAGTTGCTCCCCCTAACTGCACTGGCCAGGTGAGTTAGATGGGGGTGGGGTGAAGCTGGGCTTCTGTCGACCCGGATTGGTGCTCTTATAGTGACAAGACAAAACCCAGGGTCCTCTTACAAGATGCCTTCCCTCTCTGGGACCCCGTGGGTGCCTGTGACTGGTGAGTGCATAGATGAGAAACTGGGCCAGTTCTGGCAAGGAGGCTCTCTGGCAGTGGCTGCACATGAGATCTCTATCTCCAGCAGCGCCAATACAGGCTCCTGATCCTCATGGAGACTCACTTGACCTCCCAGTGTTGGGTACCATTCTTGATGGTCCGCCAGGTTGGTCCACCTGTCACCTGCCTCGCCCAGGTGTCAGCGTTAATGTCGTGCTTTACCAGGGTGTTTAAGAACATCCCTGTAGCGCTTCTGCCCACCATGAGAGCTCGTCCTGGTCCTCAGCTGAGTGTAGAAAATCTGTTTAGGCAAGCGTGTGTCAGGCATCCTGCCCACATGACCAGACCATCATAGCTGCCTGTGGGCGACTATTGCCTCAATGCTACGAGAGTCAGCCTCTGCGAGGACACTAACGTTGGTCCGTCTGTCCTGCCACATGAGGCCCAATATTCTCCTCAGGTACCTTTGGTGGAATTTCTCCAGATCTTTAAGAGGCTGTTTACAGGGGATCCAGGCTTCAGCTCCATCCAGCAACGTTGGGATGACTGCGGCATGGTAGAGGTTAATGTTGAGCGGCATCAAACTTTGGTGAACAACCAAAGTGACACAAATACGTCAGCGAGATCCCTTAGATTTATAGTAGCTCCCCCTCATGCAAATCAGTCATCTGATGCATATGCGAAATCTCGGAGAGTCCTTCTTCTGGGTGTTGTCTCTATGCTGCCACGTTCCCCTTCAGAGAAGGGATTCCCAAAGCAGGCCCTTGCTGCTGACTCCCAAGGCGTCCATAAGCCCAGTCTTCTTTCCATGAGTCCACTTCTCAGGTCCCATTGTCCTTGGATCTGGCATCCGTCCCCTCTCCGACCTTTGCAACTGTCCGCAGGTGCTTGTCTTCCGCCTTATCCAGTCACTCCTCATTCATTCAACAAGGCAACACTCAGCAAACGGGCTAAAAGTTCTGTTCCAGCAGAAAGACCTTCTCTCTGCCTGGCTTATTCTTGGAGACTGTTCTACAAGACACAAAGTTTCTATGTAAATGGATTTACTACAAAGCTATTATAAATGGACTTGGTACAAAGTTAAAAACTTCTATGGGAAAATGATTAATACAGAGATGTATCTACATGAGCTATGAGGGAAGACACAGAATTGGGTGGTTTAGTTTAGAAAGGAGAAGACTGAGAGGGGGACATGATAGCAGCTTTCAAGTACTTAAAAGGGTATGACAAGGAGCCCCTCCTCATTCCCAAACTCGCACTCCCCACATCCCCAGCCCTTTTACCCTGAGCTCATCCTCAAACTCCCACCCTGACTCCTGTACACTCCCTGCTCCAGATTCTCAAAGCCCTGCCATAGAATCATCATAGAATCCTAGGGTCAAGAGATCTCAGGAGTCAAGTCCGGCCCCCTGCCCAGAGCAGGACCAACCCCAACTAAATCAACCCAGCCAGGGCTTTGTCAAGCTGGGACTTAAACACCTCTAGGGATGGAGATTCCACCACATAAGAACGTAAGAACGGCTGTACTGGGTCAGACCAAAGGTCCATCTAGCCCAGTATTCTGTCTACCGACAGTGGCCAGCACCAGGTGCTCCAGAGAGGGTGGACTGAAGACAATGATTAAGCGATTTGTCTCCTGCCATCGCTCTCCAGCCTCTGACAAACAGGCCAAGGACACCATTTTATCCCCTGGCTAATAGCCTTTTATGGACCTAACCTCCATGAATTTATCCAGCTTCTCTTTAAACTCTATTATAGTTCTAGCCTTCACCGCCTCCTCTGGCAAGGAGTTCCACAGGTTGACAACACGCTGTGTGAAGAAGAACTTCCTTTTATTAGTTTTAAACCTGCTACCCATTAATTTCATTTGGTGTCCTCTAGTCCTTATGTTATGGGAACTAATAAATAACTTTTCTTTATCAGCCCTCTCCACACCACTCATGATTTTATAGACCTCTATCATATCCCCCCTCAGTCTCCTCTTTTCTAAACTGAAAAGTCCCAGTCGCTTTAACCTCTCCTCATATGGGACCCGTTCCAAACCCCTAATCATTTTAGTTGCCCTTTTCTGAACCCTTTCCAAGGCCAAAATATCTTTTTTGAGATGAAGCGACCACATCTGTACACAGTATTCAAGATGTGGGCGTACCATAGTTTTATACAGGGGCAGTAAGATATTCTGGGTCTTATTTTCTATCCCTTTCCTAATAATTCCTAGCATCCTATTTGCCTTTTTGACCGCCGCTGCACTCTGTGTGGAAGTTTTCAGAGAACTGTCCACAATAACTCCAAGATCTCTTTCCTGATTTGTCGTAGCCAAATTAGCCCCCATCATACTGTACGTATAGTTGGGGTTATTTTTCCCGATGTGCGTTACTTTACACTTATCCACATTACATTTCATTTGCCATTTTGTTGCCCAATCACTCAGTTTGGTGAGATCTTCTTGGAGTTCCTCACAGTCTGCTTCTGTCTTGACTATCCTAAACAGTTTGGTATCATCTGCAAACTTTACTACCTCACTGCTTACCCCTTTCTCCACATCATTTATGAATAAGTTGAACAGGATTGGTCCCAGGACTGACCCTTGGGGTACACCACTAGTTACCCCTCTCCAATCTGAAAATTTACCATTTATTCCTACCCTTTGTTTCCTGTCTTTTAGCCAGTTCTCAATCCAAGAAAGGACCTTCCCTCTTATCCCATGGCCATGTAATTTACACAAGAGCCTTTGGTGAGGGACCTTGTCAAAGGCTTTCTGAAAATCCAAGTATACTATATCTACTGGATCCCCCTTGTCTGCATGTTTGTTAACCCCTTCAAAGAACTCTAACAGATTAGTAAGACAGGATTTCCCTTTACAGAAACCATGTTGACTTTTGTCCAACAAATTATGTTCTTCTACATGCTTCACAATTTTATTCTTTACTATTGTTTCGACTAATTTGCCCGGTACCGAAGTTAGACTTACCGGTCTGTAATTGCCAGGATCGCCTCTAGAGCCCTTTTTAAATATTGGTGTCACGTTGGCTACCTTCCAGTCATTAGGTACGGAAGCCGATTTAAAGGATAGGTTATAAACCACAGATAATAGCTCAGCAATTTCCCATTTAAGTTCTTTTAGAACCCTTGGATGAATGCCATCCGGTCCCGGAGATTTGTTAACATTAAGTTTTTCTATTTGTTCCAAAACCTCCTCTAATGACACTTCAGTCCAGGACAGTTCCTCAGATTCATCACCCACAAAGGACGGTGCAGATTCAGGAATCTCCCCAACGTCCTCAGCCGTGAAGACTGAAGTAAAGAAATCATTTAGTTTCTCTGCAATGGCTTTATCGTCCTTGATTGCTCCTTTTATAGCTCGATCATCTAGGGGACCCACAGGCTTTTTAGCAGGCTTCCTGCTTCTAATGTACTTAAAAAACATTTTATTTCTTTTTGAGTTTTTGGCTAGCTGTTCCTCAAAATCTTTTTTTGCTTTTCTTATTACATGTTTACACTTGATTTGACAGTGTTTATGTTCCTTTCTATTTATCTCACTAGGATTGGACTTCCACTTCTTAAAAGATACCTTTTTGTCCCTCACTGCTTCTTTTACATGGTGGTTAAGCCATGGTGACTCTTTTTTAGGTCTCCCTAGGGAACCCAGCCCAGTGCTTCACCACCCGCCTAGGGAAATCGTTTTTCCTAATATCCAACCTAGACCTCCCCCACTGTAACTTGAGACCATTGCTCCTTGTTCTGCCATCTGTCAATACTGAGAACAGCCTCTCTCCATCCTCTTTGCAACCTCCCTTCAGGAAGTTGAAGGCTGCTCTCAAATCCCTCCTCACTCTTCTCTTCTGCAGACTAAACAGACCCAAATCCCTCAGCCTCTCCTCGTAGGTCATACGCTCCAGCCCCCTAATTATTTTGGTTGCCCTCCGCTGGACCCTCTCCGCTGCGTCCACATCTTTTCTGTAGTGGGGGGGCCCCCCCAAAACTGGACACAATACTCCAGATGTGGCCTCACCAAAGCCGAATAAAGGAGAATAATCACTTCTCTGGATCTGCTGGCAATGTTCCTTCTAATGCCCCCTAATATGCCATTAGCTTTCTTGGCTACAAGGGCACACTGTTGACTCATGTCCAGCTTCTCATCCACTGTAATCCCCAGGGCCTTTTCTGCAGAACTGCTACTTATCCAGTCGGTCCCCAGCCTGTAACAATGCTTGGGATTCTTCCGTCCCAAGTGTAGGACTCTGCACTTGTCCTTGTTGAACCTCATCGGATTTCTTTTGGCCCAATCCTCTAATCTGTCCAGGTCACTCTGGACCCTGTCGCTGCCCTTCAGCATAGCTACCTCTCCGCCTAGCTTAGTGTCATCTGCAAACTGGCTGAGGGTGCAATCCATCCTCTCATCCAGGTCATTAATGAAGATGTTGAACAAAACCAGCCCTAGAGCCAACCCTTGGAGCACTCCACTTGAAACCAACCAGAAGTCGAACCATTGATCACGAGCCGTTGGGCCCGATAATCTAGCCGGCTTTCTATCCACCTTACAGTCCATTTATCCAATCCATACTTCTTCAACTTGTTGGCAAGAATATTGTGGGAGACCAGACTATTCTGTCCCGACTCCTGCACCTCCTCGCATTGCAAGTCCCTGCCCTGAAGGACCCAAGCATGCTGCATGAGTCTTCTAGTTTTGTATACATAGGTGGGATGATGTTTTCCTTAGTTTGTATTTATCAACGTTGAATTTCATCTGCCATTTGGTTGCCCAGTCACCCATTTTTTGAAATTCTTTTTTAGCTCTTGCCTGGGACTTAACTATCTTGGATAGTTGTGCAACATCTGCAGATTTTGCCACTTCACTGGTCACCTCCTTTTCCAGATCCTTTATGAATATGTTGAATAGGATTGACCTAGTGCAGACCCCTGGGGGACAACACTTACTTATTTCTGGTCTGTCAACTGACCGTTTACACCTTCTTTCTTATCTTTTCACCAGTTTTCATTCCCTCTTGTCCCATAACAACTTACTTTGCTTAGGAGTCTTTGGCGAGGGACCTTGCCAAAAGCTTTATGAAAATCTAAATGCTCTATGTCCATTGGATCCCCCATGTCCACATGCTTGTTGACCCTCCTGAAAGAACTCTAGTAGACTGTAAATCATGCTTCACCAAAAAACATTGTGTGTCTTCCCCAAAAATCATGTTTATCCGTGTGTCTCACAGTAAGGCTTCCTGGCATGTCATTGCCAAGATAACCTCTGGAGCCCTTTTAAAAATTGTCATCCCATTAGCAACCCTCCAGTTGTTTGGCTACGAAGCTGACTTAAACAGTAGGTTGCATACTACAGTTAGTAGTTCTGCAGTTTTACGTTTCGGTTCTTTCAGAACTCTTATGTACATACCCGTCTGGTCCTGGTGACTTATTACTGTTTCTTCCAAACACTCCTCAATGGCACCTCAATTTACATAAGAACATAAGGACGGCTGTACTGGGTCAGACCAATAGCCCTGTCTGCCCACAGTGGCCAATGCCAGGTGCCCCGGAGGAAGGGAACAGAACAGGGAATCCTCACGTGATCCCTCCCCCATCACCCAAACAGAGGCTAGGGACACCATTCCTACCCACCCTGGCTAATAGCCGTGGATAGACCCAACCTCCATGAATCTATCCAGCTCTTTTTTTAAACCCTGATAATTTGAGACATCCACAGATTTGTCCGCTATAAAGAATGGCTCAGGTTCGGGAATCGCCCTGACGTCCTCAGCCGTGAAGACTGATGCAAAGAATTCCTTTAGTTTCTCCACAGTCCCCTTATCCTCCCATATGAAGAGAGATTAAATATTAGACTGAGACTTTGCAGTTTAGAAAGGAGGAGACTAAGGGGGGATCGGCTAGAGGTCTATAAAGTCACCACTGGTGTAGAGAAACAAATAAGGAAAAGTTATTTACTTGTTCTCATAACATAATAACCAAATGAAATTAATAGGTAGCAGGTTTAAAACAAACAGAAGAAAGTTTTTCTTCACCCAGTGCACAGTCAACCTGTGGAACTCCTTGCCAGAGGATGTTGTAAATACTTTAACCAGGTTCAAAAAAGAACTAGATAAATTCATGGAAGACAGGTGCGTTAATGGCTGTTAGCCAGGATGGGCAGGCATGGGGTCCTTAGCTTTTGTTTGTCAGAAGCTGGGAATGGGCAAACGGATGAGATCACTTGACGATTCCCTGCTTTGTTCATTCCCTCTGAGGCACCTGGCATTGGCTACTGATGCAAGACAGAATACTGGGTTAGATGGACCTTGGGTTGTTCTTATGATGTTCTTGTGTCCTTGAGTTCTCCTTCAGCATCTTGATCATCCAGTGTCCCTACTAGACGCTTAATAGGTTTCCTGCTTCTGATGTATTTTAAAAAATTGCTGTTACTTTTTGAGTCTCTGGCTAGCTGGTCTTCAGGTCTTGTTTGGCCTTCCTTGTGACATTTTTACACTCCATCTGAAGAATGTGCGCTCCTTTTTATTTCTCTACATAGGCTTTAACTTCCACTTTTCAAAGGATGCTCTTTTGCCTCTCACTGCTTCTTTGACTATGTTCTTTAGCACAGGTGTCCCTTTTAGTCCATTTACTCTGGTTTTCAAGTTCTGGTGTATATTTGTAGTTCAGTCTCTATTATCGTGCCTTGGAAAAGATTCCATGCAGCCTGCAGGGATTTCAGTGTTGTTGCTTTACCTTTTAATTTCTATTTACCTAACTGCCTCATTACCAGGCAGTTCCCCTTTCTGGCGGGCTGCTGTGGGGTCTCCTCACCCCACAAGGGTATTGCACTTGATTGTTTTCATGGTCACCAGGATCAGGTGCTTGTGCTATATTTGTCTCTTGGACCAGGCTGCGACAGGCAGTGAAACAGGATTCCTGCTGCTCCTCTTAGAACTAAATCAGGAATTGCCCCTCCCCATATGGGTTCCAGTATTAGATGCTCCAAAAAGCAGTCGTTTGAAGTGCCAAGAAACTTTCTTTCTGCGTCCTGCCTTGAGATGCCGTGTACCCAGTCAGTATGAGGACTGGTGGAATTTTGTATATTTGTGGCCTTTCTAATCTCCCTGAGCATTTCAGTCTCTGTCCCCATCCTGGTTTGGTGATTGGCAGGTTATTTCTATTCCTGTAGTCTTCTTAGCAAAGCCTGGAGTCGCTGGACATAGAGATTCTATGGCACCCTCTGTAGATAAGCTGGGGGCAGGTTTAAACTATTCCATTACACTGGTCTGTCCTCTATGGAAGCATTCTTTCGACTTCGATTTTGTCCCAGGGAAAGGGATTCAAGGTAAACCGAATAAAGCCACCTTTGTACTGGAGTGAGAGTGTCCCTTGGGTGTTCATGCTGCTATAACTTGATCCACTGCATGGATACATCTGGTAAAAATGTCCTGTGTGGACACAGCTCCCCTTCCTGCTACATGTTCATCCCCTGAGCAGTCATCTAGTCCCTTGTGCATCTCGGCCAATCCCTGGGAGCTGTGGAAGGCCTGTCCCTTTGCTCTTCCCCAGGCCCTGTGTCTATGAGGTGGGCGAAAGCACTGGCGTGAGCAGCAAGGGAGGGAAAGCCAATACGATGTAAGGATACTGCTGCTGAGGTTGGGAGCAGATGGACCGACAGCAGCAGGCAGTGAAGCAAGGGAGCCGGAGACCCTGGAGGGTTGGTGTCTCCAGCGGCAGAAGTGTCCGTGAGGAGCTGAGAGAGTAGGATGGCTGCCAGTGCCCTGCTTCGCTCTGCTGGGAATTGTCAGGGGCTCAGTGCAGTTCTGACCGCGTCTCTCTTGATGCAAGGCCTGCTCGTCCCTGCTGCGCTCATGCTCCTGCCTGCTTGGCTCTACCCCTCCTCCAGGACCTTCCGCAGAGCTCCTGGGGGCCAGTGCTGTGGTCACTGCACACCACACTGGCTGCAGTCCTGTCACTAGACTGCAGGTGTGCGGGGGAGCCGGGCAGACACGGTGCAGAGGCAGCATTCCCACTGGGCTAGCTGCACAGTCTGCTGTGTGTGCTGACAGACCGGCGGCAGGACAGTGGAGCATGGGGTGGGGCGCTGTGCCAGGGCCCACTCTCTGATGCTGTAAGGCACCAAAGGCCCTGCAGCCAAGTGAGAGCTGAGTTGAGGGAATGCCACAAACTTTCGTGCTTTAGCCGCTTTTCCACTGGCAGGGAGCTTTCCCGGGGCGTCGTACCCTGTGCCTGCCTCGCACTCATTAGGCTCTTGTGCCACCAGAGGCAGGAGGCCGTGTTAGTTGGGTCCTTGAATGGATCCTGGCTAGCTACTCCTGTGGGGACAGACCCTGCTACCAAGAGACCCCATCAGATGTTCCTTAGCTGCAAGAAACATCAGAGAGTCAGGCTCTGTGGTCCCTCTGGTGGAGACGCTTCCTGTTTCAGGCCCTGCCGACCCTGGATCTCTGGTCCCAAAGCACGGGGCACCAGGGATTTGGAGCAATCACATTTTTGAATTGCTCTGCTTCGACTCCGCTCCACGCTCTGACTCCGCTCCGCACTCCGACTCAAATTAATTTTTAACTAAATAAAAAAGCGCATACTGTAATTTTGAAAAAACATTATTTGTATTCGGTTTTAAAACAATTTAAATGTCATCAATAATGATACAAACTAGAATCATTCATAATTCAATCTGTAAAAAATTATTGCAGCAATCAAGTCGTCTTTCATAGCTTGCCGCAGATCATTTAAAATTAACTTTAAAGCTGAAAACAGGCGCTCTACACTAGCTTGAGTTGTTGGCATGCTCGAAGCAATTCTACAGGCAGCCTGAATGCGGTGTGGGTAGCTGTGAATGGCCTCAAAAACAGACTTAACTTTTAGCCTACCAATAGACTCCATCGCCTCACAATCTTCCCAAAAGTTTCTCTCGAATAATGCTTCATTACAATTATGAATCGCAGAAACTTGCCGGTGTCTTTCTTGTTTATCCAATTCCATTTCGAAGTCGTCATCTTCTGAAGAATTGGTGCTTGAATTGTCTCCGTTTCCCTGTGATGGTTGAAGACGTCTCAGGGATGGACGCTCGAACAAGTTCAGAATGGAGACGGAAGTTTGAGAACAGCCTTCTATTTCTGAAGGATGTGAACTTTCCGAAACTGCAGATTCGATTGTTGATGACTCCTTTTGTTGTGTTTCATTTTCTTCAACTTCTTTCGCTGAATTCAAATGTAGCAATAGATTTTGTTTTTCGAGTCCTCGAGCAATATCAAGGAGCCTTTTCTTTGCCTTTAGTATTTCCCTTGAGGTAAGAAGAATCTGATACCGTGGGTCAACATAAATTCCAGCAAGGAAATGAATATTGTCAAAAAGCTTCTCTTCACGTTTCTGAATGGAGGATAGAATTCCTTCTGCAATTTTCTTGTAAGAATTTTGACAGTTTTTACCGTTCCTTCATTAAAACTCCCGGGGTTACATCGACAGTTTGAAGATTCACAGTTGTTTGGTTTGGCTTTGCCAAGAGGTCTCACAGGTTCTTCACTTTGTCCCATTCAGCTTTTGTTAACTTGAGTTCTCTTGTTCCAGCAGCAGCCACTTGTTCACGGTAAGATTAAAAAACGAGAAGCCAATCAATTATCGCAAATGTTGAACCCCAGCGAGTCACAGCATCCAACGATTGAGTTACCCCATGTAGATCAAGCAGAACACTGAATACTTGGAATTTGTAGTTTGACAAGGACTTGTCGAATTTTTGCCAGTAATTTCTTCGCATGTTCTTTGTTCAGTCCATCCCAGATTGCCAACTGAAGAGCGTGAATACCACACCTCATCAGAGACTTTTGAGTCATCCTCATGAGGCCATGTTGGAAGTATGAGGCTAGGGTCATTAAACCATTGCGCAGCAGCATCCATGTTGAGTTTGATTTCATCCATTTCTTTAGTTCCTTCATCAGGCAAAATAGCTTCAGTTCTGTCCACATCCCTGTTCTCAGCGGTAGAAATGGTTTCATTGTCGTCGCTGAAATTTTTGACAGCACACATCATGTTTGCTGCATTGTCAACGCAGATGCTCAGCACTTGCATTTCACTGATCCCAAATTTTTCTAAAGTGGGTTTTACTTGACCTTTCATGTCGGCAGAATTGAGATGCCCTTCACTGTCGATTATGTCCAAGGTTTTTACCACAGCTTTATCTTTTCCTTCTTCGTAGTACTGAGCATTGATTGCAAGGAAATTTCTGTTTCCACGGGTTGCCGCATCCATTTTCAAGTAGCACAATTTTTGCTCCAAAGCTTTTTTTGAGCTCTTCGCGCCCAGATTCAGCTGTGCTGACAACTAACCACATGGTGCCCCATTGAAATGCCAAGCTGCCGACCCATTTCGCCTGCAATTTTTTGGAATCCTTTGTTTTTTAGCCTGAAGGTAGTGAGCGGTGTTGAACTCAAGCAAAACATTTCGATCAGCCCTTCACGGAAAGTATTGGCATCCATGATGACTGTAACATTTGAGGACTTCAAATATGAGTCAAGTTTTGTTTGCTCAATTTTGGGTTTCTTTTCAGATGAAGCTCCGCAAAAAAATTTTTCTCCAGGAGTTTTCAAAGAGCCAGATGAACGTCGTTTAGTCACGTCAGCTTTCTGTTTTGCCTCATCTTCCTGGTCCTTTTTTGTAACCAGAGCCACATAGTTTTCAGGATGGTTATGTTTTACAGGCTGCCAAAGGTTGAAACTTTTCACGGCATTGCTTCACTTGTCTTGAAGCTACATGGTTTGAGCTTGCCATTCTCTTCCTTTTCCACCTTGCATGTTGCTGATTTCTTCTTTGCTTTTCCCAAAAGCCCAAATTTTCAAATTCAAAAGTAAAGATGTCATAAATCAGCTATCAGTCATGGGGGGCAGATCTGATTTTTTTGTTACAGCCATGGCCAAATCTTCTTGTGCTGCTACCGCATCCAAATGTTTCTTGTTATGATCTTCGAAAAGCAATGAACAAAAGCATTAAAAAATTTTTATAATGTACCTGCTTGTGATATCTTAACCACTTAAGGTACTTCAAATTTATTTTGGATTTTCTGGACAAAAATGATCACATTTTCTTTTTACACAAAATTATTATTAAAGTATATTTTAATATTGTAACATGTTTCTTGCAGTTTTAATGAAGTAAAGTATTTTAATGTACATAATTAATGTACATTTTTATTTATAAATTGCAAGTTAGTTTTTCTTATGAAATTTTGCGGTAAAAATATTGAAAATATTTTCCAAGTTTTTAATTAATATCTCAAAAACACTTTAATATAGATATATCAATGAAATTTGGTATGTGCCGTAACGTTAGTACATGCTGTCACTGTTCTACAACATTAATTATTGGGAAGTAACGAGGCTACATGTTACAAGGTTGAAAATAAACACATACTAATCTACACGAGTACCTACTCGCCTAACCTCGGCACAAGAGTGGGAGCAGTCTGCAGTCTGCCGGATGTCTGATAATTATCTGATTCTTTAATAAAACATATCTCCAAAAAACTTTGTAATTTTGTATCTGTACTTTAAATCTTGATTTCGGCCGACGTGAGAATAACTGTGACATACTATGTAAAGTGGTAAAGTAGATGTTAATATCAATTGTTATACAATCTGAAACTTTGGCACATTTAGGACTTTCTTGCTAAAATATCATTCATTTTGGATTGAAAATGAAAAAAAACAAAACTGGAGCCGTGGAGCAGTCAAGATTTTCTGTGCTCTGGCTCCGCTCCAGCTCCAGGCAAAAACCTGCAGCTCCACTTCTCTGTGCTTCAGCTCCGAGCTCCGCTCCAAAGCCCTGTGGGGCATAGCGGGTTGGCAACCCCAAAGACAGGTGGAGTTTGGCCCTGAGCTGTAGAGTCTCGGCTGCTAGCTGAGGAGTTCCCTTAGCACAGCTCAACTTGGCTAGTGGCCTGATGGGTGGGAAGTCCCTGCAGGCCAAGTACACAGTGGGTGAGCAGTGCAGAGGTGAGGGCCTGCAGCCCTGAGTCAGAGCTCTGTAGGTCCTGGCCGACCCCCTCTCTGAGTGGCAGTAATGGGGCTAGGCTAGGCTGTGCTAAGGATGTTAAGGACTAGTCAGCTATCTGATAAGCAAATGTTTATTGGATAGTCGAGTCGACTAGTCAGTTCCCCTCCCCTCCCCTCCCCCCTGAGGAGGTGCATGCCTGATACTCTGGAGACAATGGCATGAGGGTGAGAAGCAAAGGTGGGGAGGGAGAGAGGGGTACTTCAGCGCGGCTGTGCTGCACAGAGCCTGGGATCAGCTGGGGACTCCCTAGCTAACCCCAGGCTCCCTGTGGCATTTCCGTGGAACCCAGAGTCAGCTGTGGAGACCCCAGCTAATGCTGGGCTCCGTGCGGCGCTGCCACTTTGAAATGCTGAACAGAGCCCAGGATCAGCTGGGGGTCCCTAGCTGACCCCAAGTTCTGCAGAAATGCCACGCAGAGCCCAGGGTCAGCTGTGTCCCCAGCTGACCCCGGGTGCTGTGTGGCATTTCAAAGCAGCAGTGCAGCATGGAGCCTGGGATCAGCGGGGACCCCAGGCTGCACGCGGGCACTTCTGCTTTGAAATGCACAAGAGCCCCCAGGGTTCCACCCCAGCGGGGGCTCTTGTGCATTTCAAGGGGTAAGCGCCCTGGCGGAGCCCGGAGTCGGCGGGACTGGCCCCGGGCTGCACGCAGAGTTCCACCCCAGCGGGGGCTCTTGTGCATTTCAAGGGGTAAGCGCCCTGGCGGAGCCCGGAGTCGGCGGGACTGGCCCCGGGCTGCACGCAGAGTTCCACCCCAGCGGGGGCTCTTGTGCATTTCAAGGGGTAAGCGCCCTGGCGGAGCCCGGAGTCGGTGGGACTGGCCCCGGGCTGCACGCAGAGTTCCACCCCAGCGGGGGCTCTTGTGCATTTCAAAGGCGGAATGCGGAAGTGCCTATCGACTAGTTGAACCGTCAATGGAAATTCTCTCGACGACTCGACTAGTCAGTTACTCGTTAGTTAACATCCTTAGGCCGTGCGTCCTGACTGGCGGGGCCTTGCAGGGCAGACAGTGCGGGCTGTTTGAGCGACCCTGGCGCAGTCTGTGAGTGGGAGGGGGCCTGCCTGGCTGTCAGCGTGGGGAGCTCGGGCCCGGATCCCTGCTGGCTCCAGGCAGAGATGAAGGCAGGCCCTGTTCAGTTTGAGTCCTCTGAGGGAACTGATCAGTTCAGCCAGGCAGTGCCTGATACTCTGGAGACAATGGCATGAGGGTGAGAAACAAGCTGCAAATGCCTCATTCTGGTGTCACCAGGGACCAGTCAGCACGTGCCCCCAGCCAGCACAAGGCTGGCTGAACTGATCCGTTCCCCCAGGGGGCTCAAGTCGCTGAGTGTGGTAAGACCATTGGGAAGCTCTGCACGGGCTGCTTTGGTCTGAACTACCTTGAGCAGTTTGGGATCATCTGCTCTTTCCCCCTTTCTCCAGAACACGTGTAGATAAGTTGACTGGGATGGTCCCCGGACAGACCCTTGGGGGACCCCACTCGTTACCTCTCTCCTCTCAGAAAACGAATTGTTTATTCCTACCCTTTGTCTCCTGTCGTTTGACCAGTTCCCAGTCCACGAGAGGCCCTTCCCCCTACCCTATGACAGCTTACTTGCCTTAAGAGCCCGTCGAGGGGCATGGGTGTCCTGAGCTCAGTGCGTGGGCCCATCTCCCTCTCCCTGTCTCAGTGAAGGCACTTGAGCCCATGCGGGGCGGGGGCTGGTGATAGATTGAGGCTTTGGGAGACGTTACAGATGCGTAGATTAGTCTGCCCTGTCTAGGCACGCAGCTGCCATCTGCCTAGAGCTTTCCCTGTATTCTGGGAGGTCCCTTTCTGCCCTCGAAGTAGACCCCTTTTCCCCCATCCCGTGGGGTCTCTCCCCCTCTGCTGCTGGATCCAATTTGGAAACCCTCCTGCTCCGCTCAGCTTGGGCAGGGCAGAGGAAGGGAGCTTGCACCCAGCTGGGTCAGTGTGGGCCCCAGTTCTGGGGGCTTGGGGAGTTGGTTCCTGTCCCCGAAAGGCAGAGACAAGGGTGGAAGGCCTGGTGTGTGGTTCAGGGGCTGTGAGGTAGCCGTCAAAATTCCTCTTCCCAGGTGTTTCAGTCCCTTGTGTTCTCCCATCCCTAGCACAGTCCCAGCTCCTGGTACCCCAGAGGTGCATGCAGCCGGTGGGCACGGCAGCCGGCCTCTGCGGAGGGGGCTGGGCCATGGATGGCAAGGTGTGAGCTGAGCTGCGACTGCAAGCATGTCAATGGCAGGAGGCCAGCAAAAAATATGCTAATGAGGGACTCATTTGCATGAGTCGCGATCTCATTTGCATATTTTCTGCCAATCCGTTTTTGTGCAAAAACAAACAGTGTGGATGTTTTCTTTTTGCACAAAAAACCCTTTTTCCGCAAGATCGTTAACCTCGGAGCATAAGGATCTTGCGGAAAAGGGGGGGTTTGCAAAAAGGAAACATCCCCACTGCTTGTTTTTGCGCAAAAACCGATGGGCAGAAAATATGCAAATGAGATCGTGCTTCATGCAAACGAGTCCCTCATTAGCATATTTTTTGCCGAAAAAACTCGTTGTGTAGACATAGCCCAGAGAGGCGCCTGGAGCTGGGAAGGGGCCGCAGAGAGCCCCAGGTGGAGAGGTGCGGGGAGGTCCCAGCCCTCGCTGAGTCCTGCTTGTTTCTTGGCAGGAGCTCAAGGGCTTCAGTTCCCTGGATGACCTGCTGCACGTCAAGGGCATCACCACACGCATCCTGGAGCTGAACAGCCAGCGTATGACCTGCAGGAGGAGGCCAAGCAGCGAGGCTGTCCCCAGCGGGAGTGTGAGCCAGCAGGGGCTCCAAGCCCACGTGTCTCAGGTAGGGACCCGTGCTTCCGGGGGGCTGTTGCCCCCAGTGGGGGAGAGGGCTCTGCCTAGCCCCGAGACCACAGCTCCATCTGTAAGATACCAGGGCGCTACCCTGCTCTCTGGCATGACACCGCGGCCAAGTCACTGCCTGGGCAGCAGAGCGCATGGGATGCCATGGGCTGTGCCAGCTGCCCCATGCCAGCCTACTCCGGCCACAGGGAACTGGTGTAACTGAGGGAGGGGCTACTGAGCACCCGTTCTGCCAGTCCCCAAGCATCAGACACTCCCCCAGCCCACCCAGACATCCCTCTCTCAGCCAGACCTGAGCAGTTAACTACAGAGGCATGGAGGAGAGAAAAGTTGGGAGCCGCGACTTTCCAGGCTCACAGAGCGGGCCCCCAGCAGGTGCGGTCTGTTTGCTGCTTGTGCGAGTCTCTGGAACCATCCCCAAAGGTTGCCCCCAGTGCAGCTTCGCTGGGGAGTCTGACAGTCTTGCCGTGCCTTGTCTGGGGTGTGCAAGTGACTTCGGAAGAGCTCAGTCCTGCAGCTTGCACTTCTGGCTCAAAGCTCAGCAGGCTAGAGATGTAGGATCAGGCCCAAGGCTCTAGCGGACAAGCCACCTCCCAGCAGGGCTTTCCTCTGAGGAAGACTAGGCCATGCAGATCGCTTTCAGACCCTCGCTCTGATGCTAGTCTTCTGCGCCCTATGCAGATGCAGGTAAAAGTAGCTGCACTCATTTACGTGAGGCAGTGAACGGTTCCTCCTGTGACAGAGCGTGAGGCTGAAGACCGTGTCCCGCGAACTCTCGGTTCTCTGCAGTATCGTACGGCTCTGCTCTCGAGCTGCGCTGACCCCGCCTGCGTACATAACGTATGGCACTTAGGGTATGTCTGCACTGCACTCCTCTTTCCAGAGAGGAACGAAATTGCAAATGAAGTGAGGATTTGGATTTCCTATGCTTCATTTGCATAATCGCGTCCGGGCGCTATTTCGAAATACCCTATTTTGAAAAAAGAAACGCTGTCTAGACGTGGTTGTTTAGAAAGAAAACCCTTCTTTCAAAATTACCCTTCTTATAAAATGAAGGTTAAAGGTAATTTCGAAAGAAGGATTTTCTTTCAAATTAACTGCGTCTAGATACCCTATTTTGAAAAAAGAAATGCTATTTCGAAATAGCGCCCGAACGCAATTATGCAAATGAAGCGTGGGAAATTTAAATCTGCGCTTCATTTGCAATTTCGTTCCTCTGTATTTGCGTTCCTCTCTCAAAAGAGGAGTGCAGTGTAGACATATCCTAAGACTGGAAAGGGACTTAGAATCTACAAGCTAATTTGGTTACGTTGTTAAACTCTATAGCCGTGGTCCCCAACCCGGTGCCCGCGGGCACCATGGCGCCTGCCGGGCCCTTTACATGCGCCCGCAGAGCAATCTGGGCTGGCCCCGCCCCCGGGCGTGCGGCAGGTGCCAGCCTCGGGCGCATGGCTGGCCCCGGCCCCGGGTGTGCTGCGCGTGCTGGTGCTGACCCTGACCCCCGCCCCCAGGGGCGCCGCGCCAGCCCTGGCCCCAGCCCCAGCCCCGGCGGCGCCGTGCGGAACCTGGGCAGCCCCTGCCCAGGATCGCAGCACATGCCGGTGCCGACCTTGGGCGTGCGGCGCATGCTTGGCCCCGCCCCCAGTCACGTGGCCTGTGAGCGGCCCCGCCCCCAGGCACCCGGCAGCCCCAAAACGGGGAAAGTGGTCAAGGGCCGCGCTTCTCTGTGGAGGAGATGCAGGGTCTAGGATGGAGGTTGGGTGCAGAAGGGTGCACAGGGTAAGGGACGGGGGTGCAGGAGGTGGTGTGAGGTCTGAGGAGGAATTTGGGTGAAGGATGATTTGGCCTGTGGGTGTTCAGAGGATTGGGGTGCAGGAGAAGATTCTGGCCTGGGTGAGGGGTTACAGAGTCTGGGAGGGAGCTGTGACCTGGGGCAGGGGGGTGCAGAGGGTTTGGAGGGTGACCTGGGGGAGGGAGTTGGGGTGCAGGAGGGGCAGGGGTGCCAGAGACAGGCTCTGGCTGGGAGGTGCCTACCTAAATATCTCCGACCTGCAGCAGCCCCAAGGCAGGCTGGGCTCCCTGCCTGCTGCAGCCCCAGATGCTTAAAACTGAGGCTGCTCCCTCCAAGTGGCTCTCAGCTCTGGGAGGGGGGAGAGGCCTGTGCTGCCCCTGGCGTCTCTCAGCTCCTATTGGCTGGTTGTTTCAATCCAATAGGAGCTGAGGATTGGGCTTGGGGTGGGGAGATCAGAGAACCCAAGACTGCACTTCAAACCGCAGCAGCTGGGTGCCTGAGGGTCCTGTCCGGGTGCTCCGCAGGCCGGTTCTGGCCCCTGGGCATATTTTTCCAAGACCTGTGTTAGTACATGGGCGCCTCCTGATGGTGGGCTCATCTCAGTGAGTGGCGGGACTCCCTACTGCCCTGTAGGCCGGACAAGGAGGCTGCATCTGTATTGACAGATACCAGCAAGTTACGCGTCACTGCTGGCATGTCGGGATCAAAACATCCCTGCGCATCGCGCTCCCTTCTGCCGTCTTCCAGAGCCTCTCTTGCCAGCCGTGCGCTAGCAAACATTTCCACTGGCTCCTGCCCGCGTGACTGCTTCCCACGTTTGGCTCCTGCCCGCGTGACTGCTTCTCACGTTTCCACTGGCTCCTGCCCGCGTGACTGCTTCCCACGTTTGGCTCCTGCCCGCGTGACTGCTTCCCACGTTTCCACCGGCTCCTGCCCGCGTGACTGCTTCCCACGTTTGGCTCCTGCCCGCGTGACTGCTTCCCACGTTTCCACTGGCTCCTGCCCGCGTGACTGCTTCTCACGTTTCCACTGGCTCCTGCCCGCGTGACTGCTTCCCACGTTTCCACTGGCTCCTGCCCGCGTGACTGCTTCCCACGTTTGGCTCCTGCCCGCGTGACTGCTTCCCACGTTTCCACTGGCTCCTGCCCGCGTGACTGCTTCCCACGTTTCCACTGGCTCCTGCCCGCGTGACTGCTTCCCACGTTTGGCTCCTGCCCGCGTGACTGCTTCCCACGTTTCCACTGGCTCCTGCCCGCGTGACTGCTTCTCACGTTTCCACTGGCTCCTGCCCGCGTGACTGCTTCTCACGTTTGGCTCCTGCCCGCGTGACTGCTTCCCACGTTTCCACTGGCTCCTGCCCGCGTGACTGCTTCCCACGTTTGGCTCCTGCCCGCGTGACTGCTTCCCACGTTTCCACTGGCTCCTGCCCGCGTGACTGCTTCCCACGTTTGGCTCCTGCCCGCGTGACTGCTTCTCACGTTTCCACTGGCTCCTGCCAGCGTGACTGCTTCCCACGTTTGGCTCCTGCCCGCGTGACTGCTTCCCACGTTTCCACTGGCTCCTGCCCGTGTGACTACTTCTCACGTTTCCACCGGCTCCTGCCCGCGTGACTGCTTCTCACGTTTCCACTGGCTCCGGCCCGCGTGACTGCTTCCCACGTTTGGCTCCTGCCCGCGTGACTGCTTCCCACGTTTGGCTCCTGCCCGCGTGACTGCTTCCCACGTTTCCACTGGCTCCTGCCCGCGTGACTGCTTCCCACGTTTCCACTGGCTCCTGCCCGCGTGACTGCTTCCCACGTTTGGCTCCTGCCCACGTGACTGCTTCTCACGTTTCCACTGGCTCCTGCCCGCGTGACTGCTTCCCACGTTTGGCTCCTGCCCGCGTGACTGCTTCCCACGTTTCCACTGGCTCCTGCCCGCGTGACTGCTTCCCACGTTTGGCTCCTGCCCACGTGACTGCTTCTCACGTTTCCACCGGCTCCTGCCCGCGTGACTGCTTCTCACGTTTCCACCGGCTCCTGCCCGCGTGACTGCTTCCCACGTTTGGCTCCTGCCCGCGTGACTGCTTCTCACGTTTCCACCGGCTCCTGCCCGCGTGACTGCTTCTCATGTTTCCACCGGCTCCTGCCCGCGTGACTGCTTCCCACGTTTCCACTGGCTCCTGCCCGCGTGACTGCTTCCCACGTTTGGCTCCTGCCCGCGTGACTGCTTCCCACGTTTCCACTGGCTCCTGCCAGCGTGACTGCTTCCCACGTTTGGCTCCTGCCCGCGTGACAGCTTCCCACGTTTCCTCTGGCTCCTGCCCGTGTGACTACTTCTCACGTTTCCACCGGCTCCTGCCCGCGTGACTGCTTCTCACGTTTCCACTGGCTCCGGCCCGCGTGACTGCTTCCCACGTTTGGCTCCTGCCCGCGTGACTGCTTCCCACGTTTCCACCGGCTCCTGCCCGCGTGACTGCTTCTCACGTTTCCACTGGCTCCTGCCCGCGTGACTGCTTCTCACGTTTCCACCGGCTCCTGCCCGCGTGACTGCTTCTCACGTTTCCACCGGCTCCTGCCCGCGTGACTGCTTCTCACGTTTCCACTGGCTCCTGCCCGCGTGACTGCTTCCCACGTTTCCACCGGCTCCTGCCCGCGTGACTGCTTCTCACGTTTCCACCGGCTCCTGCCCGTGTGACTGCTTCTCACGTTTCCACTGGCTCCTGCCCGCGTGACTGCTTCTCACGTTTCCACCGGCTCCTGCTCGCGTGACTGCTTCTCACGTTTCCACCGGCTCCTGCCCGCGTGACTGCTTCTCACGTTTCCACCGGCTCCTGCCCGCGTGACTGCTTCTCACGTTTCCACTGGCTCCTGCCCGCGTGACTGCTTCCCACGTTTCCACTGGCTCCTGCCCGTGTGACTGCTTCTCACGTTTCCACTGGCTCCTGCCCGCGTGACTGCTTCTCACGTTTCCACTGGCTCCTGCCCGCGTGACTGCTTCTCACGTTTCCACTGGCTCCTGCCTGCGTGACTGCTTCCCACGTTTGGCTCCTGCCCGCGTGACTGCTTCTCACGTTTCCACTGGCTCCTGCCCGCGTGACTGCTTCCCACGTTTGGCTCCTGCCCGCGTGACTGCTTCTCACGTTTCCACTGGCTCCTGCCCGCGTGACTGCTTCTCACGTTTCCACTGGCTCCTGCCCGCGTGACTGCTTCTCACGTTTCCACTGGCTCCTGCCTGCGTGACTGCTTCCCACGTTTCCACTGGCTCCTGCCCGCGTGAGTGCTTCTCACGTTTCCACCGGCTCCTGCCCGCGTGACTGCTTCCCACGTTTCCACCGGCTCCTGCCTGCGTGACTGCTTCTCACGTTTCCACTGGCTCCTGCCCGCGTGACTGCTTCCCACGTTTGGCTCCTGCCCGTGTGACTGCTTCTCACGTTTCCACTGGCTCCTGCCCGCGTGACTGCTTCTCACGTTTCCACTGGCTCCTGCCCGCGTGACTGCTTCTCACGTTTCCACTGGCTCCTGCCTGCGTGACTGCTTCCCACGTTTGGCTCCTGCCCGCGTGACTGCTTCTCACGTTTCCACTGGCTCCTGCCCGCGTGACTGCTTCCCACGTTTGGCTCCTGCCCGCGTGACTGCTTCTCACGTTTCCACTGGCTCCTGCCCGCGTGACTGCTTCTCACGTTTCCACTGGCTCCTGCCCGCGTGACTGCTTCTCACGTTTCCACTGGCTCCTGCCTGCGTGACTGCTTCCCACGTTTCCACTGGCTCCTGCCCGCGTGAGTGCTTCTCACGTTTCCACCGGCTCCTGCCCGCGTGACTGCTTCCCACGTTTCCACCGGCTCCTGCCCGCGTGACTGCTTCCCACGTTTCCACCGGCTCCTGCCCGCGTGACTGCTTCCCACGTTTCCACCGGCTCCTGCCCGCGTGACTGCTTCCCACGTTTCCACCGGCTCCTGCCCGCGTGACTGCTTCCCACGTTTCCACCGGCTCCTGCCCGCGTGACTGCTTCCCACGTTTCCACCGGCTCCTGCCCGCGTGACTGCTTCTCACGTTTCCACCGGCTCCTGCCCGCGTGACTGCTTCCCACGTTTCCACCGGCTCCTGCCCGCGTGACTGCTTCTCACGTTTCCACCGGCTCCAGCCCGCGTGACTGCTTCTCACGTTTCCACCGGCTCCTGCCCGCGTGACTGCTTCCCACGTTTCCACCGGCTCCTGCCCGCGTGACTGCTTCCCACGTTTCCACCGGCTCCTGCCCGCGTGACTGCTTCCCACGTTTCCACCGGCTCCTGCCCGCGTGACTGCTTCCCACGTTTCCACCGGCTCCTGCCCGCGTGACTGCTTCCCACGTTTCCACCGGCTCCTGCCCGCGTGACTGCTTCTCACGTTTCCACCGGCTCCTGCCCGCGTGACTGCTTCCCACGTTTCCACTGGCTCCTGCCCGCGTGACTGCTTCCCACGTTTGGCTCCTGCCCGCGTGACTGCTTCTCACGTTTCCACCGGCTCCTGCCCGCGTGACTGCTTCCCACGTTTCCACTGGCTCCTGCCCGTGTGACTGCTTCCCACGTTTCCACTGGCTCCTGCCCGCGTGACTGCTTCCCACGTTTCCACTGGCTCCTGCCCGCGTGACTCCTTCCCACGTTTCCACCGGCTCCTGCCCGCGTGACTGCTTCCCACGTTTGGCTCCTGCCTGCGTGACTGCTTCTCACGTTTCCACTGGCTCCTGCCCGCGTGACTGCTTCTCACGTTTCCACCGGCTCCTGCCCGCGTGACTGCTTCCCACGTTTGGCTCCTGCCCGTGTGACTGCTTCTCACGTTTCCACTGGCTCCTGCCCGCGTGACTGCTTCCCACGTTTGGCTCCTGCCCGCGTGACTGCTTCCCACGTTTGGCTCCTGCCCGCGTGACTGCTTCCCACGTTTCCACTGGCTCCTGCCCGCGTGACTGCTTCCCATGTTTCCACTGGCTCCTGCCCGCGTGACTGCTTCCCACGTTTCCACCGGCTCCTGCCCGCGTGACTGCTTCCCACGTTTCCACCGGCTCCTGCCCGCTTGACTGCTTCCCACGTTTCCACCGGCTCCTGCCCGCTTGACTGCTTCCCACGTTTCCTCTGGCTCCTGCCCGCGTGACTGCTTCCCACGTTTCCACTGGCTCCTGCCCGCGTGACTGCTTCCCACGTTTCCTCTGTCTCCTGCCCACGTGACTGCTTCCCACGTTTCCACTGGCTCCTGCCCGCGTGACTGCTTCCCACGTTTGGCTCCTGCCTGCGTGACTGCTTCTCACGTTTCCACTGGCTCCTGCCCGCGTGACTGCTTCTCACGTTTCCACCGGCTCCTGCCCGCGTGACTGCTTCCCACGTTTGGCTCCTGCCCGTGTGACTGCTTCTCACGTTTCCACTGGCTCCTGCCCGCGTGACTGCTTCCCACGTTTGGCTCCTGCCCGCGTGACTGCTTCCCACGTTTCCACTGGCTCCTGCCCGCGTGACTGCTTCCCATGTTTCCACTGGCTCCTGCCCGCGTGAGTGCTTCCCACGTTTCCACCGGCTCCTGCCCGCGTGACTGCTTCCCACGTTTCCACTGGCTCCTGCCCGCGTGACTGCTTCCCACGTTTCCACCGGCTCCTGCCCGCGTGACTGCTTCTCACGTTTCCACTGGCTTCTGCCCGCGTGACTGCTTCCCACGTTTGGCTCCTGCCCACGTGACTGCTTCCCACGTTTCCACCGGCTCCTGCCCGCGTGACTGCTTCTCACGTTTCCTCTGGCTCCTGCCCGCGTGACTGCTTCCCACGTTTCCACTGGCTCCTGCCCGCGTGACTGCTTCCCACGTTTCCACTGGCTCCTGCCCGCGTGACTGCTTCCCACGTTTCCACTGGCTCCTGCCCGCGTGACTGCTTTCCACGTTTCCACTGGCTCCTGCCCGCGTGACTGCTTCTCACGTTTCCACCGGCTCCTGCCCGCGTGGCTGCTTCTCACGTTTCCACCGGCTCCTGCCCGCGTGACTGCTTCCCACCTTTCCACCGGCTCCTGCCCGCGTGACTGCTTCTCACGTTTCCACCGGCTCCTGCCCGCGTGACTGCTTCCCACCTTTCCACCGGCTCCTGCCCGCGTGACTGCTTCTCACGTTTCCACCGGCTCCTGCCCGCGTGACTGCTTCTCACGTTTCCACCGGTTCCTTCCCGCGTGACTGCTTCTCACGTTTCCACCGGTTCCTGCCCGCGTGACTGCTTCTCACGTTTCCATTGGCTCCTGCCCGCGTGACTGCTTCTCACGTTTCCACTGGCTCCTACCCACGTGACTACTTCTCACGTTTCCATTGGCTCTGAGATTTCTTCAGTGCCCTGGGGTGGGCGTACCAGTCCTGCTGACTCTGACGTGTTCTTTTCTTGCCCCGGTCATTTCTTTGAGTGCTTTGTCCTTTATTGGCTTTCACCCTGTTGCTCCCAGACGAGGTCCAGTTTGTCAAGGGTGTTTTGAATTCTAATCCTGCCCTCCAAAGTGCTTGCAACCCCTCTCAGCGTGGCATCCACAGGTTTTGTAAGTGTGCTCTGCACTCCATGAATGACTATTGAACAGTCTGGACCCTGGACTGACCCAGGCCAGACCTCACAGTGGCCCTTTGGTAACTGCTGTGTGAGTGTGGCCTTTGAAGCAGCTGTGTGCTCCCTTATCGTAACAGTCTAGAGCGCGTTTCCACTTTGCCAAAGCCTTCCTAAAATCCAGCTCTGTCGAGAGCATTCCACACCCACTAAGCCCGCGACTCTGGAAGAAGCAGATTGGGGTGGAATGGCAGGGTTTGTTCCTGACGAGTCCATGTTCACCAGTCCTTATGCCCGTTTTGTCCTCCAAATGCTAAGAGGGTTGATTGCGGAACAGTTTTTTCCACTGTCTTTCTGGCTGACTGATCGAGGGGTAATTCTTCAGGTCCCCTTCATTCCCTCTTTGCCTTTCTCTAGTCCTGTGGGTGGTCCCTTGTCCTCCTGGAGTTGGCAAAGATTGTCGCTGACATTCCAAGATGGCTTCAGCGGCTGCCTCAAGCGCACTAGTCTGAATTTCATCAGCCCCCGCCCAGCTGAATACATGTCACTTATCTAAACAGTCTTGAACCCGTTCCCTTGTTATCCTGGCTTGTCCCCCACCATTCCTTTGCTGCTGCTGCTGCTGCTGCTCCTTCTGTTGAAAATGTGGCCATCAGTCCCCTTTTACTGAGGTAGGTATTACATGTGTTCGCTTGGCTCTTGTGTAGAGAACCTTGTCTCACGGCCTGTTTTATCCCTTTGGGGTGGAGCCCTTCTCAGACTCTGTTCCTGCCTGCCTGTTGTCCAGGCTTCCTCCTTTGCTGGGATTCCCTTGTATTCCCGAGGGAGCCAAACTGGCACCTGACTGTTTTGTCTCGCTCAGAAACTGTCAGGTCTCCTGAACCCCTTGAGCCCTTAGATTTTCCTGCTACAGGCCCTCACCTGCCAGGTTCCTGAGGGAGTTCACGGCTGAGGTTGGAAGGCCATTGTCTTTATGCTGCTGCTCTCCTGCCTGCCTTCCCTTACCCCACTGAAACCAGCAAAGGGGGCTGGCGGCACTCTATGGACGACCAGATCCCACAGGGCTTGCGCTTTCATGAGCTGCCTCAGTGGCTGCCTCCCTGTGCTCTGTTGTGCAGCCCCGGCTGTCGGCAGGAGCCGCTGGTCCCCCCCCAGTGAGCTGCCAGGGCTGGGCAGCCTCCTGACCCCAGGCCGCTGTGTCTCGTAGGTGCTGGCTGAGGGAGAGAATGGCGCCCCGGCTGCCTGGGAGTCGGAGGAGTCGGATTGCTCAGGAGTCGAGGGGGGCTCTGGTCCGGAATCCGAAGGCCCCAGAGTGCAGGCGGGACGGGAGTCCGTGGAGCTGCCTGGCCTTGGAGAGCACGGGGGTCTGGAGCCCGCCAGCTCCAGAGCGTGTGGGGCACAGGAGGAGGAGGAGGAGGGCAGCTGCTGCAGCGACGAAGGGGAGGATGGCAGCGACGTCTATTTCTATTACACCATTGGCGAGCGCTGGATCGACTACCTGGAGAGGACCGAGGAGGGTAGCCTCATCCGCCACGTGCGGCCAAAGGTAACGGTGCGCCCGCCTGAGAACAAGGGCCCTCGCGCCAGGCCAGGCCAGCCTCTTCTCCAGGCCTGCCCCAGGAGGCTGCTGGAGCAGAGACTGAGGCTGGGTGAGGGCAGGGCTTAGGGGGTGGATCCATCTGGCGGGGGATGGAGGCGTATGGGTCGCGAGGTAGGGGTGGCATGTGCTTTGTCGGGGATGGGCGTGCCAGAGGGAGGGCTACAGGGCAGGGTTCCTGCTGAGATGTTCCATCCATGAGTGCAAGGAGTTTTGTCCTGTGAGCAGTATTGAGGCCCTGGGCACTTGTTTGGGGGAGTGCCCCCCCATGGCACCTGAGTAATTCACAGCTAGACATGGTTTTAAAGGCTAGGGAAGAAAGAATGCTAAAGCAAGGGACACAACTTGAAATGCTTATTTCATATGAAGTCAAATAAAGAAAATTAATACTGAAAACCTGTCAGTAGCCAACTCCCTCTGATTATAGCCCTCTCCCAGACCCTCCCCCGGGCTCTCCGTTCAGGGAACTATGTTCATTTGCGTTTCAGACTTACATTTCTGAGCCTAAAAAAACATAAAACAGCAAATAGTCCTGCAGTCCCTAAGGGTATGTCTACACTACAGCGCTATTTCGAATGATCTTAATTTGAAATAGTTCATTCGAATTTAGCTAATCCAAATTAATGCATCTACACACAAAATCTATTTTGAAATAGCGCATCCCCACTGAGTGGACCCTGAACTGAAGTTCAGGCTGGCCAGAACCAGTGCTGGCAGGGCGTCGGGTTAGGATTTAGCGTGTGGGGCTGCTGCCTGAGGCTAACTGAGCTCTGTGCTTAAAGGGACCCTAACCCCACCCCCGGACAGACAGTTCTCAGGGTTCCCCGCTTGCTTGTCTACCTCGATGAGGGACAGCAAAGCAGTCCTGGCTTGGAGTGCCCTGAGTGCCCGCACTTGGGACACCACAGCACTCGGCCACAGGGAGCCAGAGCTGCCCCATGGCACACCAGTGTGTCTTGTGGGGTCATTGCCCTCAGCCCGGCTGCACTTGCTGCAGGCTGCCATCCGGGGGCTGTCAGGATCCAGGAGGCCCTGAGGGAGAGCATCCACCCCGAGGAGCCCTCAGAGCCTCCCCAATCCTCCCCACCGGGGGCTCGTGCCACATTCCTCCCTCACGTCCTTCCACTTACCCCTCCCTAGCCCCCCTTCCTGATGTCAAGTAAGACACGTATGGTCAAAAATAGAAACTGGGTTTATTGAACAAAACTGGGGGGGGGGTGAACCTCTGGGGAGACTGGAAAAAGGAGGTGGGAGAGGGGAAGGGGGGGGTGGGGAAACCTGAGAAGAGGGTGCTGGAAGGGGGAAGCAAGGGGAAGAAGGGGGAGGGGAAGCTCAGGGCCCAGGGTTGCGGGTCTCACTGGACCACCCTGATTTTCATGCAAACCTGCTCCTGGGATCACGTGGCCTTTGGTGGCCAGGCTGGCAGCTATCCTGCCATAGACGGCCACTTTCCTCCATCTAGTGCGGAGATCATGGACGTTGGGGGCATCCCCCCCAAACCTGAATAAGGTCCATGATCTCCACCCTGGACCAGGAAGGCCCCCGCCTTCTCCAGCCCCTGTCAGGCTCCTGGGAGCTGGCAGACTGCTCCTGGGGAGCGGTGGAGGGCTGGCTGCCAGTGGCTTGTGGGCTCATGTTTTGGGGCCACTGGGTCAGGGGCCCCGGTGGCCACTGCTGGTTCTGGGCTGGCAGGCTTGGAGCTGGCACAGACACTGTGGCCTGGGTCTACCCCTTTAATGGCTCCAGGGCTGGAGGAGAGGAGAGGAAGTTTTCCTGGTTTGCCCGGAGTGGCCACCAGGGCTCCCTGGGAAGGGCTGGAGGCCCCCTATTTCGAATTAATTGTCTACACAGCACTTCATTCGAAATAGCTATTTCAAATTTGGCGTTACTCCTCCTAGAATGAGGTTTACCAAATTCAAATTAAGCGACCCGCTATTTTGAATTAATTTCAAACTAGCGGTTTGCCTGTGTAGACGCTAGGAAAGTGAATTGGAAATAACGGCTGTGATTTTGAATTAACTTTGCAGTGCAGACATACCCTTACAGACTAACAAAGCATGTAGATGGGATTGGGAGTTTTCATGGGCACAGCCCACTTCTTCGGAGGAATGAAGTTGAAGGGGTCCAGGTTCCAAATAAATAGCAGACAAGGGAAGGTGGTAGGGGAAATGGAACGAAGGGAAAACAGGAAAGAATAGTCAGAGTGTCCGTGCTAAATGAAGCGGACAGCGCGGGTTCTAAGTACTCGTAAGTACCTGGGGTTTGGCCTTTTCTGTCATTAGCTTGTGGGATGCAGCCAGTGATCCAGCTAAGGGCTCTGTGCAAACATCTTACTTGTAAATGAAATGAAGCTCTTCAGCTTTCCATTGCACACCTAGACAACAGCTGATTGGCTGTTTCTCCCCATTCACACTGGGTCTCAGGGCTTTTTCCTGTGGATCAGAGGTGAAGTCAATCCAGTTCATTAACAGTTCTTTTGATTACAGATCAATGGCCACCTTAACAAAGGGCTCCCCTGGAATGCTTGTTCTGCACACACGGCATGCGCCAGTGCTAAAACGCTCTGTTAATCAAGTGCACATCTCCCTTCATTCTTGTCCCAGCCGCCACGGTAGCAGCTGGGGTCGGGGCTGCGTGGCAACCGCTGGGGCTGGGACCACAGTACTGAACATGGCACCGCGGTCCCAGCCTCTAGGGTGCAGTCGCATGGCGGGTGGCCGCCCCTTGAGCTAGGACTGCGCTGCAGGGCTATTTTTAGTTCTGCAGCCCAGGCTACAGCTCCAGCAGCCATAGGGAGGGGTTGAAGCTAGGGCCAGGGCCACATGGTGACTGCCCAGCTGCTCCTGGGCTGGGGCAGCCACCCACCTCGCGGCCCCGCAGCTGAGCAGCCACCGTGTGGCCCTGCTGCGGAGGTGGGCGGGACTTAGACTCTAGGTTCAGGGCCATTTCGTCTGGGGTGCGAATGGCCCAGGCTCTGAGAGTCTGGGCTGCGGTGTGTGGGTCTCTGTTCACAGTCGCCCAGGGTCTGTATGTCTGGGGTGCAGTGTGTGGGTCTCTGTTCACAGTCGCCCAGGGTCTGTATGTCTGGGGTGCAGTGTGTGGGTCTCTGTTCACAGTCGCCCAGGGTCTGTGGGTGGGGTGCCGTGTGTGGGTCTCTGTTCACAGTCGTCCAGGGTCTATGTGTCTCGGGTGCGGTGTGTGGGTCTCTGTTCACAGTCGCCCAGTCTCTGTGTGTCTGGGGTGCGGTGTGTGGGTCTCTGTTCACAGTCGCCAGGGTCTGTGTGTCTGGGGTGCGGTGTGTGGGTCTCTGTTCACAGTCGCCCAGGGTCTGACTGTGGGGTGCGGTGTGTGGGTCACTGTTCAGTCGCCCAGGATCTGTGTATGGGGTGCGGTGTGTGATTCTCTATTCACAGTCGCCAGGGTCTGTGTGTGTGGGGTGCAGTGTGTGGGGTTCTGTTCACAGTGGCGCTGGCTCTGGATGTCAGTGGTGGCGGTGTGTGGGTCTCTGTTCACAGTCGCCCATGGTCCGTCTGTCTGGGGTGCGGTGTGTGAGTCTCTGTTCACAGTGGCCCAGGGTCTGTGTGTCTGGGGTGCGGTGTGTGGGTTTCTGTTCACAGTCGCCAGGCTCTTGTGTGTCTCGGGTGCGGTGTGTTGGTCTGTGTTCACAGTCGCCCACGGCCTGTGTGTCTGGGGTGCGGTGTGTGTGTCTCTGTTCACAGTCACCCAGGGTCTGTGTGTCTGGGGTGCGGTGTGTGGGTCTCTGTTCACAGTTGCCCAGGCTCCGTGTGTCTGGGGTGCAGTGTGTGGGTCTCTGTTCACAGTTGCCAGGGCCGGTGTGTCTGGGGTGCGGTGTGTGGGTCTCTGTTCACAGTCGCCCAGGATCTTTGTGTCTGGGGTGCGCTGTGTGGGTCTCTCTTCACAGTCTCCCATGGTCTCTGTGTGGGGTGCGGTGTGTGGGTCTCTGTTCACAGTCGCCTAGGCTCTGTGTGTCTGGCGTACGGTGTGTGGGTCTCTGTTCACAGTCGCCCAGGGTCTGTATGTCTGGGGTGCAGTGTGTGGATCTCTGTTCACAGTCGCCCAGGGTCTGTGTGTGGCGTGCGGTGTGTGGGTCTCTGTTCACAGTCGCCCAGGGTCTGTGTGTGGGGTGCGGTGTGTGGGTCTCTGTTCATAGTGGCCCAGGCTCTGTGTGTCTGGGGTGCAGTGTGTGGGTGTCTGTTCACAGTCACTCAGGGTCTGTGTGTGGGGTGCGGTACGTGGGTCTCTGTTCACAGTCACTCAGGGTCTGTGTGTGGGGTGTGGTGTGTGGGTCTCTTTTCACAGGCGCCCAGGATCTGTGTGTCTGGGGTGCGGTGTGTGGGTGTCTGTTCACAGTTGCGCAGGGTCTGTGTGTTTGGGGTGCGGTGTGAGGGTCTCTGTTCACAGTCGCCCAGGGTCTGTGTGTCTGGAGTACGGTGTGTGGGTCTCTGTTCACAGTCGCCCAGGCTCCGTGTGTCTGGGGTGTAGTGTGTGGGTCTATGTTCACAGTCGCCAGGTCCTGTGTGTCTGGGTTGCGGTGTGTGGGTCTCTGTTCACAGTCGCCCAGGCTCTGTGTGTCTGGCGTACGGTGTGTGGGTCTCTGTTCACAGTCGCCCAGGGTCTGTATATCTGGGGTGCAGTGTGTGGATCTCTGTTCACAGTGGCTCAGGGTCTGTGTGTAGGTCTCTTAACAGTCGCCCAGGGTCTGTGTGTGGGGTGCGGTGTGTGGGTCTCTGTTCATAGTGGCCCAGGCTCTGTGTGTCTGGGGTGCAGTGTGTGGGTCTCTGTTTACAGTCACCCGGGGTCTGTGTGTCTGGGGTACGGTGTGTGGGTCTCTGTTCACAGTCGCCAAGGTCTGTGTGTCTGGGGTGCGGTTTGTGGCTCTCTGTTCATAGTCGCCAAGGGTCTGTGTGTCTGGGGTGTGGTGTGTGGGTCTCTGTTCAGAGTCGCCCAGGGTCTGTGTGTCTGGGGTGCGGTGTGTGGGTCTCTGCTCACAGTCGCCCAGGGTTTGTGTGTCTGGGGTGTGGTGTGTGGGTCTCTGTTCACAGTCGCCCAGGGTTTGACTGTGGGGTGCGGTGTGCGGATTTCTGTTCACAGTCGCCCAGGGTCTGTGTATGGGGTGCGGTGTGTGGGTCACTGTTCACAGTCGTCCATGGTCTGTGTGTGGGGTGCGGTGTGTGGGTCTCTGTTCACAGTCGCCCACAGCCTGTGTGTCTGGAGTGTGGTGTGTGGGTCTCTGTTCACAGTCTCCCATGGTCTCTGTGTGGGTTGCGGTGTGTGGGTCTTTGTTCACAGTCGCCCAGGCTCTGTGTGTCTGGCGTACGGTGTGTGGGTCTCTGTTCACAGTCGCCCAGGGTCTGTATGTCTGGGGTGCAGTGTGTGGATCTCTCTTCATAGTCGCTCAGGGTCTGTGTGTAGGTCTCTTCACAGTCTCCCAGGGTCTGTGTGTGGCGTGCGGTGTGTGGGTCTCTGTTCACAGTCGCCCAGGGTCTCTGTGTGGAGTTCGGGGTGTGGGTCTCTGCTCACAGTCGCCTAGGCTCTGTGTGTCTGGCGTACGGTGTGTGGGTCTCTGTTCACAGTCGCCCAGCGTGTGTCTGTGGGGTTCGGGGTGTGGGTCTCTGTTCACAGTCGCCCAGAGTCTGTGTCTCTGGGGTGCGGTGTGTGGGTCTCTGTTCACAGTCGCCCAGGGTCTGTGTGTCTGGGGTGCGGTGTGTGGGTCTCTGTTCACAGTCGCCCAGGGTCTGTGTGTCTGGGGTGCGGTGTGTGGGTCTCTCTTCACAGTCGCTCAGGGTCTGTGTGTGGCGTGCGGTGTGTGGGTCTCTGTTCACAGTCGCCCAGGGTCTATGTGTCTGGGGTGCGGTGTGTGGGTCTCTCTTCACAGTCGCACAGGGTCTGTGGGTGGTGTGCGGTGTGTGGGTCTCTGTTCACAGTCGCCCAGGGTCTATGTGTCTGGGGTGCGGTGTGTGGGTCTCTGTTCACAGTGGCCCAGGGTCTGTGTGTCTGGGGTGCGGTGTGTGGGTCTCTGTTCACTGTCGCTAGGTTCTTGTGTGTCTCGGGTGCGGTGTGTTGGTCTGTGTTCACAGTCGCCCACGGCCTGTGTGTCTGCGGTGCGGTGTGTGGGTCTCTGTTTACAGTCTCCCATGGTCTCTGTGTGGGGTGCGGTGTGTGGGTCTCTGTTCTCAGTCGCCAGGCTCTTGTGTGTCTCGGGTGCGGTGTGTGGGTCTCTGTCCACAGTGGCCCAGGGCCTGTGTGTCTGGGGTACGGTGTGCAGGTCTCTGTTCACAGTTGCCCAGGCTCTGTGTGTCTGGGGTGCGGTGTGTGGGTCTCTGTTCACAGTGGCCCAGGATCTTTGTGTGTGGGGTGCGGTGTGTGGGTCTCCGTTCAGTCCCCCAGGGTCTCTGTGTGGGGTTCGGGGTGTGGGTCTCTGTTCACAGTCGCCCAGGGTCTGTGTGTCTGGGGTGCGGTGTCTGGGCCTCTGTTCGCAGTTGCCCAGGGTCTGTGTGTCTGGGGTGCGGTGTGTGGGTCTCTGTTCACAGTCGCCCAGGGTCTGTGTGTCTGGGGTGCGGTGTGTGGGTCTCTGTTCACAGTCGCCCAGGGTCTGTGGGTGGGGTGCGGTGTGTGGGTCTCTGTTTACAGTCGCCCAGGGTCTATGTGTCTGGGGTGCGGTGTGTGGGTCTCTGTCCACAGTCACCCGGGGTCTGTGTGTCTGGGGTATGGTGTGTGGGTCTCTGTTCACAGTCGCCAAGGTCTGTGTGTCTGGGGTGCGGTGTGTGGGTCTCTGTTCACAGTCGCCCAGGGTCTGTGTGTCTGGGGTGCGGTGTGTGGGTCTCTGTTCACAGTCGCCCATGGTCCGTGTGTCTCGGATGCGGTGTGCGGGTCTCTGTTCACAGTGGCCCAGGGTCTGTGTGTCTGGGGTGCGGTGTGTGGGTCTCTGTTCACAGTCGCTAGGTTCTTGTGTGTCTCGGGTGCGGTGTGTTGGTCTCTGTGCACAGTCGCCAAGGTCTGTGTGTCTGGGGTGCGGTGTGTGGGTCTCTGTTTACAGTCTCCCATGGTCTCTGTGTGGGGTGCGGTGTGTGGGTCTCTGTTCTCAGTCGCCAGGCTCTTGTGTGTCTCGGGTGCGGTGTGTGGGTCTCTCTTCACAGTGCCCCAGGGCCTGTGTGTCTGGGGTACGGTGTTCAGGTCTCTGTTCACAGTTGCCCAGTCTCTGTGTGTCTGGGGTGCGGTGTGTGGGTCTCTGTTCACAGTCGCCCAGGATCTTTGTGTGTGGGGTGCGGTGTGTGGGTCTCTGTTCACAGTCGCCCAGGGTCTATGTGTGGGGTTTGGGGTGTGGGTCTCTATTCACAGTCGCCCAGGGTCTGTGTGTCTGGGGTGTGGTGTCTGGGCCTCTGTTCATAGTTGCCCAGGGTCTGTGTGTCTGGGGTGCGATGTGTGGGTCTCTGTTCACAGTCACCCAGGGTCTGTGTCTGGGGTGCGGTGTGTGGGTCTCTGTTCACAGTCGCCCAGCCTCTGTGTGTTTGGGGTGCGGTGTGTGGGTCTCTGTTCACAGTCGCCCAGCCTCTGTGTGTCTGGGGTGCGGTGTGTGGGTCTCTGTTCACAGTCGCCCAGGGTCTGTGTGTCTGGGGTGCGGTGTGTGGGTCTCTGTTCACAGTCGCCCAGCCTCTGTGTGTCTGGGGTGCGGTGTGTGGGTCTCTGTTCACAGTCGCCCAGGGTCTGACTGTGGGGTGTGGTGTGTGGGTCACTGTTCAGTCGCCCAGGGTCTCTGTATGGGGTGCGGTGTGTGGTTCTCTGTTCACAGTCGCCCACGGTCTGTGTGTGGGGTGCGGTGTGTGGGTCTCTGTTCACAGTCGCCCAGGGTCTGTATGTCTGGGGTGCAGTGTGTGGGTCTCTGTTCACAGTCGCCCAGGGTCTGTATGTCTGGGGTGCAGTGTGTGGGTCTCTGTTCACAGTCGCCCAGGGTCTGTGGGTGGGGTGCGGTGTGTGGGTCTCTGTTCACAGTCGTCCAGGGTCTATGTGTCTCGGGTGCGGTGTGTGGGTCTCTGTTCACAGTCGCCCAGGGTCTGTGTGTCTGGGGTGCGGTGTGTGGGTCTCTGTTCACAGTCGCCAGGGTCTGTGTGTCTGGGGTGCGGTGTGTGGGTCTCTGTTCACAGTCGCCCAGGGTCTGACTGTGGGGTGCGGTGTGTGGGTCTTTGTTCACAGTCGCCCAAGGTCTGTGTGTCTTGGGTGCGGTGTGAGGGTCTCTGTTCACAGTCGCCAGGGTCTCTGTGTCTCGGGTGCGGTGTGTGGGTCTCTGTTCACAGTCGCCCAGGGTCTGTGTGTATGGGGTACGGTGTGCAGGTCTCTGTTCACAATGGCCCAGGGTCTGTGTGTATGGGGTACGGTGTGCAGGTCTCCGTTCACAGTCCGTCAGGGTCTGTGTCTGGGGTGCGGTGTGCGGGTCCCTGTTGACAGTCGCCCAGGGTCTGTGTGTGTGGGGTGCGGTGTGTGGGTCTCTGTTCACAGTGGCGCTAGCTCTGTGTGTGTGGGGTGCGGTGTGTGGGTTTCTGTTCACAGTCGCCCAGGGTCTGTGTGTCTGGGGTGCGGTGTGTGCGTTTCTGTTCACAGTGGCCCAGGGTGTGTGTGTCTGGGGAGCGGTGTGTGGGTCTCTGTTCATAGTCGCCAGGCTCTGTGTCTGGGGTGCAGTGTGTGGGTCTCTGTTCATAGTCGCCAGGCTCTTGTGTGTCTGGGGTTCGGTGTGTGGGTCTCTGTTCACAGTGGCCCAGGCTCTGTGTGTGTGGGGTGCGGTGTGTGGGTCTCTGTTCACAGTGGCGCTAGCTCTGTGTGTCTGGGGTGCGGTGTGTAGGTCTCTGTTCACAGTCGCCCAGGGTCTGTGTCTGGGGTGCGGTGTGTGGGTCTCTGTTCACAGTGGCCCAGGCTCTGTGTGTCTTGGGTGCGGTGTGTGGGTCTCTGTTCACAGTGGCGCTAGCTCTGTGTGTCTGGGGTGCAGTGTGTGGGTCTCTGTTCACAGTCGCCCAGGGTCTGTGTGTCTGGGGTGCGGTGTGTGGGTCTCTGTTCACATTCGCCCAGGGTCTGTGTGTCTGGGGTGCGGTGTGAGGGTCTCTGTTCACAGTCGCCAGGGTCTCTGTGTCTGGGGTGCAGTGTGTGGGTCTCTGTTCACAGTAGCCCAGGGTCTGTGTGTCTGGGGTGCGTCGTGTGGGTCTCTGTTCACAGTCGCCAGGCTTTTGTGTGTCTGGGGTGCGGTGTGTGGGTCTCTGTTCACAGTCGCCAGGCTCTTGTGTGTCTGGAATGCGGTGTGTTTGTCTCTGTTCACAGTTGCCCATGGCCTGTGTGTCTGGGGTGCGGTGTGTAGGTCTCTGTTCACAGTGGCCCAGGGTCTGTGTGTCTGAGGTGCGGTGTGTGGGTCTCTGTTCACAGTCGCCTAGGATCTGTGTGTCTGGGGTGTGGTGTGTGGGTCTCTGTTCACAGTCGCCCAGGGTCTGTGTGTCTGGGGTGCGGTGTGTGGGTCTCTGTTCACAGTCGCCCAGGGTCTGTGCGTCTGGGGTGCGGTGTGTGGGTCTCTGTTCACATTCGCCCAGGGTCTGTGTGTCTGGGGTGCGGTGTGAGGGTCTCTGTTCACAGTCGCCAGGGTCTCTGTGTCTTGGGTGCGGTGTGTAGGTCTCTGCTCACGGTGGCGCTATCTCTGTGTTTCCGGGGTGCGGTGTGTGGGTTTCTGTTCACAGTTGCTCAGGGTCTCTGTGTCTGGGGTGCGGTGTATGGGTCTCTGTTCACAGTGGCCCAGGCTCTGTGTGTCTGGGGTGCGGTGTTTGGGTCTCTGTTCACAGTGGCCCAGGCTCTGTGTGTCTTGGGTGCGGTGTGTGGGTCTCTGTTCACGGTGGCCCAGGCTCTGTGTGTGTGGGGTGCGGTGTGTAGGCCTCTGTTCACAGTAACTCAGGGTCTGTGTGTCTGGGGTGCGGTGTGTGGGTGTCTGTTCACAGTTGTCCAGGCTCTTTGTTTCTGGGGTGCGGTGTGTGGGTCTCTGTTCACAGTCGCCCAGGATCTTTGTGTTTGGGGTGTGGTGTGTGGGTCTCTGTTCACAGTCTCCCATGGACTCTGTGTGGGGTGCGGTGTGTGGGTCTCTGTTCACAGTCGCCTAGGCTCTGTGTGTCTGGCGTACGGTGTGTGGGTCTCTGTTCACAGTCTCCCAGGGTCTGTGTGTGTGGGGTGCGGTGTGTGGGTCTCTGTTCACAGGCGCTTAGGGTCTGTGTGTCTGGAGTGCGGTGTGTGTGTCTCTGTTCACAGTCGCCCAGGGTCTGTGTGTGTGGGGTGCGGTGTGTGGGTCTCTGTTCAAAGTCGCTCAGGTCCTGTGTGTGGGTCTCTTCACAGTCGCCCAGGGTCTGTATGTGGGGTGCGGTGTGTTGGTCTCTGTTCACAGTGGCCCAGGGTTTGTGTGTCTTGCGTATGGTGTGTGGGTCTCTTTTCACAATCTCCCAGGGTCTGTGTGTCTGGGGTGCGGTGTGTGTGTCTCTGTTCACAGTCGTCCAGTGTCTGTGTCTGGGGTGCGGTGTGTGGGTCTCTGTTCACAGTCACTCAGGTTCTGTGTGTGGGGTGCGGTGTGTGGGTCTCTTTTCACAGTCGCCCGGGATCTGTGTGTCTGGGGTGCGGTGTGTGGGTGTCTGTTCACAGTCGCCCAGGGTCTGTGTGTCTGGGGTGCGGTGTGTGGGTCTCTGTTCACAGTCGCCCAGGGTCTTTGTGTCTGGGGTGCGGTGTGTCGGTCTCTGTTCACAGTTGTCCAGGCTCTGTGTGTGGGGTGCGGTGTGTGGGTCTTTGTTCACAGTCGCCCAAGGTCTGTGTGTCTTGGGTGCGGTGTGAGGGTCTCTGTTCACAGTGGCCCAGGGCCTGTGTGTCTGGGGTACGGTGTGCAGGTCTCTGTTCACAGTTGCCCAGGCTCTGTGTGTCTGGGGTGCGGTGTGTGGGTCTCTGTTCACAGTGGCCCAGGATCTTTGTGTGTGGGGTGCGGTGTGTGGGTCTCCGTTCAGTCCCCCAGGGTCTCTGTGTGGGGTTCGGGGTGTGGGTCTCTGTTCACAGTCGCCCAGGGTCTGTGTGTCTGGGGTGCGGTGTCTGGGCCTCTGTTCGCAGTTGCCCAGGGTCTGTGTGTCTGGGGTGCGGTGTGTGGGTCTCTGTTCACAGTCGCCCAGGGTCTGTGTGTCTGGGGTGCGGTGTGTGGGTCTCTGTTCACAGTCGCCCAGGGTCTGTGGGTGGGGTGCGGTGTGTGGGTCTCTGTTTACAGTCGCCCAGGGTCTATGTGTCTGGGGTGCGGTGTGTGGGTCTCTGTCCACAGTCACCCGGGGTCTGTGTGTCTGGGGTATGGTGTGTGGGTCTCTGTTCACAGTCGCCAAGGTCTGTGTGTCTGGGGTGCGGTGTGTGGGTCTCTGTTCACAGTCGCCCAGGGTCTGTGTGTCTGGGGTGCGGTGTGTGGGTCTCTGTTCACAGTCGCCCATGGTCCGTGTGTCTCGGATGCGGTGTGCGGGTCTCTGTTCACAGTGGCCCAGGGTCTGTGTGTCTGGGGTGCGGTGTGTGGGTCTCTGTTCACAGTCGCTAGGTTCTTGTGTGTCTCGGGTGCGGTGTGTTGGTCTCTGTGCACAGTCGCCAAGGTCTGTGTGTCTGGGGTGCGGTGTGTGGGTCTCTGTTTACAGTCTCCCATGGTCTCTGTGTGGGGTGCGGTGTGTGGGTCTCTGTTCTCAGTCGCCAGGCTCTTGTGTGTCTCGGGTGCGGTGTTCGGGTCTCTGTTCACAGTTGCCCAGTCTCTGTGTGTCTGGGGTGCGGTGTGTGGGTCTCTGTTCACAGTCGCCCAGGATCTTTGTGTGTGGGGTGCGGTGTGTGGGTCTCTGTTCACAGTCGCCCAGGGTCTATGTGTGGGGTTTGGGGTGTGGGTCTCTATTCACAGTCGCCCAGGGTCTGTGTGTCTGGGGTGTGGTGTCTGGGCCTCTGTTCATAGTTGCCCAGGGTCTGTGTGTCTGGGGTGCGATGTGTGGGTCTCTGTTCACAGTCACCCAGGGTCTGTGTCTGGGGTGCGGTGTGTGGGTCTCTGTTCACAGTCGCCCAGCCTCTGTGTGTTTGGGGTGCGGTGTGTGGGTCTCTGTTCACAGTCGCCCAGCCTCTGTGTGTCTGGGGTGCGGTGTGTGGGTCTCTGTTCACAGTCGCCCAGGGTCTGTGTGTCTGGGGTGCGGTGTGTGGGTCTCTGTTCACAGTCGCCCAGCCTCTGTGTGTCTGGGGTGCGGTGTGTGGGTCTCTGTTCACAGTCGCCCAGGGTCTGACTGTGGGGTGTGGTGTGTGGGTCACTGTTCAGTCGCCCAGGGTCTCTGTATGGGGTGCGGTGTGTGGTTCTCTGTTCACAGTCGCCCACGGTCTGTGTGTGGGGTGCGGTGTGTGGGTCTCTGTTCACAGTCGCCCAGGGTCTGTATGTCTGGGGTGCAGTGTGTGGGTCTCTGTTCACAGTCGCCCAGGGTCTGTATGTCTGGGGTGCAGTGTGTGGGTCTCTGTTCACAGTCGCCCAGGGTCTGTGGGTGGGGTGCGGTGTGTGGGTCTCTGTTCACAGTCGTCCAGGGTCTATGTGTCTCGGGTGCGGTGTGTGGGTCTCTGTTCACAGTCGCCCAGGGTCTGTGTGTCTGGGGTGCGGTGTGTGGGTCTCTGTTCACAGTCGCCAGGGTCTGTGTGTCTGGGGTGCGGTGTGTGGGTCTCTGTTCACAGTCGCCCAGGGTCTGACTGTGGGGTGCGGTGTGTGGGTCTTTGTTCACAGTCGCCCAAGGTCTGTGTGTCTTGGGTGCGGTGTGAGGGTCTCTGTTCACAGTCGCCAGGGTCTCTGTGTCTCGGGTGCGGTGTGTGGGTCTCTGTTCACAGTCGCCCAGGGTCTGTGTGTATGGGGTACGGTGTGCAGGTCTCTGTTCACAATGGCCCAGGGTCTGTGTGTATGGGGTACGGTGTGCAGGTCTCCGTTCACAGTCCGTCAGGGTCTGTGTCTGGGGTGCGGTGTGCGGGTCCCTGTTGACAGTCGCCCAGGGTCTGTGTGTGTGGGGTGCGGTGTGTGGGTTTCTGTTCACAGTCGCCCAGGGTCTGTGTGTCTGGGGTGCGGTGTGTGCGTTTCTGTTCACAGTGGCCCAGGGTGTGTGTGTCTGGGGAGCGGTGTGTGGGTCTCTGTTCATAGTCGCCAGGCTCTGTGTCTGGGGTGCAGTGTGTGGGTCTCTGTTCATAGTCGCCAGGCTCTTGTGTGTCTGGGGTTCGGTGTGTGGGTCTCTGTTCACAGTGGCCCAGGCTCTGTGTGTGTGGGGTGCGGTGTGTGGGTCTCTGTTCACAGTGGCGCTAGCTCTGTGTGTCTGGGGTGCGGTGTGTAGGTCTCTGTTCACAGTCGCCCAGGGTCTGTGTCTGGGGTGCGGTGTGTGGGTCTCTGTTCACAGTGGCCCAGGCTCTGTGTGTCTTGGGTGCGGTGTGTGGGTCTCTGTTCACAGTGGCGCTAGCTCTGTGTGTCTGGGGTGCAGTGTGTGGGTCTCTGTTCACAGTCGCCCAGGGTCTGTGTGTCTGGGGTGCGGTGTGTGGGTCTCTGTTCACATTCGCCCAGGGTCTGTGTGTCTGGGGTGCGGTGTGAGGGTCTCTGTTCACAGTCGCCAGGGTCTCTGTGTCTGGGGTGCAGTGTGTGGGTCTCTGTTCACAGTAGCCCAGGGTCTGTGTGTCTGGGGTGCGTCGTGTGGGTCTCTGTTCACAGTCGCCAGGCTTTTGTGTGTCTGGGGTGCGGTGTGTGGGTCTCTGTTCACAGTCGCCAGGCTCTTGTGTGTCTGGAATGCGGTGTGTTTGTCTCTGTTCACAGTTGCCCATGGCCTGTGTGTCTGGGGTGCGGTGTGTAGGTCTCTGTTCACAGTGGCCCAGGGTCTGTGTGTCTGAGGTGCGGTGTGTGGGTCTCTGTTCACAGTCGCCTAGGATCTGTGTGTCTGGGGTGTGGTGTGTGGGTCTCTGTTCACAGTCGCCCAGGGTCTGTGTGTCTGGGGTGCGGTGTGTGGGTCTCTGTTCACAGTCGCCCAGGGTCTGTGCGTCTGGGGTGCGGTGTGTGGGTCTCTGTTCACATTCGCCCAGGGTCTGTGTGTCTGGGGTGCGGTGTGAGGGTCTCTGTTCACAGTCGCCAGGGTCTCTGTGTCTTGGGTGCGGTGTGTAGGTCTCTGCTCACAGTGGCGCTATCTCTGTGTTTCCGGGGTGCGGTGTGTGGGTTTCTGTTCACAGTTGCTCAGGGTCTCTGTGTCTGGGGTGCGGTGTATGGGTCTCTGTTCACAGTGGCCCAGGCTCTGTGTGTCTGGGGTGCGGTGTTTGGGTCTCTGTTCACAGTGGCCCAGGCTCTGTGTGTCTTGGGTGCGGTGTGTGGGTCTCTGTTCACGGTGGCCCAGGCTCTGTGTGTGTGGGGTGCGGTGTGTAGGCCTCTGTTCACAGTAACTCAGGGTCTGTGTGTCTGGGGTGCGGTGTGTGGGTGTCTGTTCACAGTTGTCCAGGCTCTTTGTTTCTGGGGTGCGGTGTGTGGGTCTCTGTTCACAGTCGCCCAGGATCTTTGTGTTTGGGGTGTGGTGTGTGGGTCTCTGTTCACAGTCTCCCATGGACTCTGTGTGGGGTGCGGTGTGTGGGTCTCTGTTCACAGTCGCCTAGGCTCTGTGTGTCTGGCGTACGGTGTGTGGGTCTCTGTTCACAGTCTCCCAGGGTCTGTGTGTGTGGGGTGCGGTGTGTGGGTCTCTGTTCACAGGCGCTTAGGGTCTGTGTGTCTGGAGTGCGGTGTGTGTGTCTCTGTTCACAGTCGCCCAGGGTCTGTGTGTGTGGGGTGCGGTGTGTGGGTCTCTGTTCAAAGTCGCTCAGGTCCTGTGTGTGGGTCTCTTCACAGTCGCCCAGGGTCTGTATGTGGGGTGCGGTGTGTTGGTCTCTGTTCACAGTGGCCCAGGGTTTGTGTGTCTTGCGTATGGTGTGTGGGTCTCTTTTCACAATCTCCCAGGGTCTGTGTGTCTGGGGTGCGGTGTGTGTGTCTCTGTTCACAGTCGTCCAGTGTCTGTGTCTGGGGTGCGGTGTGTGGGTCTCTGTTCACAGTCACTCAGGTTCTGTGTGTGGGGTGCGGTGTGTGGGTCTCTTTTCACAGTCGCCCGGGATCTGTGTGTCTGGGGTGCGGTGTGTGGGTGTCTGTTCACAGTCGCCCAGGGTCTGTGTGTCTGGGGTGCGGTGTGTGGGTCTCTGTTCACAGTCGCCCAGGGTCTTTGTGTCTGGGGTGCGGTGTGTCGGTCTCTGTTCACAGTTGTCCAGGCTCTGTGTGTGGGGTGCGGTGTGTGGGTCTTTGTTCACAGTCGCCCAAGGTCTGTGTGTCTTGGGTGCGGTGTGAGGGTCTCTGTTCACAGTCGCCAGGGTCTCTGTGTCTCGGGTGCGGTGTGTGGGTCTCTGTTCACAGTCGCCCAGGGTCTGTGTGTATGGGGTACGGTGTGCAGGTCTCTGTTCACAATGGCCCAGGGTCTGTGTGTATGGGGTACGGTGTGCAGGTCTCCGTTCACAGTCCGTCAGGGTCTGTGTCTGGGGTGCGGTGTGCGGGTCCCTGTTGACAGTCGCCCAGGGTCTGTGTGTGGGGGGTGCGGTGTGTGGGTCTCTGTTCACAGTGGCGCTAGCTCTGTGTGTGTGGGGTGCGGTGTGTGGGTTTCTGTTCACAGTCGCCCAGGGTCTGTGTGTCTGGGGTGCGGTGTGTGCGTTTCTGTTCACAGTGGCCCAGGGTGTGTGTGTCTGGGGAGCGGGGTGTGGGTCTCTGTTCATAGTCGCCAGGCTCTGTGTCTGGGGTGCAGTGTGTGGGTCTCTGTTCATAGTCGCCAGGCTCTTGTGTGTCTGGGGTTCGGTGTGTGGGTCTTTGTTGACAGTGGCCCAGGCTCTGTGTGTGTGGGGTGCGGTGTGTGGGTCTCTGTTCACAGTCGCCCAGGGTCTGTGTGTGGGGTACGGTGTGCAGGTCTCCGTTCACAGTCCGTCAGGGTCTGTGTCTGGGGTGCGGTGTGCGGGTCCCTGTTGACAGTCGCCCAGGGTCTGTGTGTGGGGGGTGCGGTGTGTGGGTCTCTGTTCACAGTGGCGCTAGCTCTGTGTGTCTGGGGTGCGGTGTGTAGGTCTCTGTTCACAGTCGCCCAGGGTCTGTGTGTGGGGTGCGGTGTGTGGGTCTCTGTTCACAGTGGCCCAGGCTCTGTGTGTCTTGGGTGCGGTGTGTGGGTCTCTGTTCACAGTGGCGCTAGCTCTGTGTGTCTGGGGTGCAGTGTGTGGGTCTCTGTTCACAGTCGCCCAGGGTCTGTGCGTCTGGGGTGCGGTGTGTGGGTCTCTGTTCACATTCGCCCAGGGTCTGTGTGTCTGGGGTGCGGTGTGAGGGTCTCTGTTCACAGTCGCCAGGGTCTCTGTGTCTGGGGTGCAGTGTGTGGGTCTCTGTTCACAGTAGCCCAGGGTCTGTGTGTCTGGGGTGCGTCGTGTGGGTCTCTGTTCACAGTCGCCAGGCTTTTGTGTGTCTGGGGTGCGGTGTGTGGGTCTCTGTTCACAGTCGCCCAGGGTCTGTGTGTCTGGGGTGCGGTGTGTGGGTCTCTGTTCACAGTCGCCAGGCTCTTGTGTGTCTGGAATGCGGTGTGTTTGTCTCTGTTCACAGTTGCCCATGGCCTGTGTGTCTGGGGTGCGGTGTGTAGGTCTCTGTTCACAGTGGCCCAGGGTCTGTGTGTCTGAGGTGCGGTGTGTGGGTCTCTGTTCACAGTCGCCCAGGGTCTGTGTGTCTGGGGTGCGGTGTGTGGGTCTCTCTTCACAATGGCTCAGTGTCTGTGTGTCTGAGGTGCGGTGTGTGGGTCTCTGTTCACAGTCGCCCAGGTTCTGTGTGTCTGGGGTGCGGTGTGTGGGTCTCTGTTCACTGTCGCTAGGGTCTGTGTGTGTGTCTCTGTTCACAGTCGTCCAGGATCTGTTTGTCTGGGGTGCGGTGTGTGGGTCTCTGTTCACAGTCGCCCAGGATCTGTGTGTCTGGGGTGCGGTGTGTGGGTCTCTGTTCACAGTGGCCCAGCCTCTGTGTGTCTGGGGTGCGGTGTGTGGGTCTCTGTTCACAGTGGCCTAGGCTCTGTGTGTGTGGGGTGCGGTGTGTGGGTCTCTGTTCACAGTCGCCAGGCTTTTGTGTTTCTGGGGTGCGGTGTGTGGGTCTCTGTTCACAGTCGCCCAGGGTCTGTGTGTCTGGGGTGCGGTGTGTGGGTCTCTGTTCACAGTCGCCCATGGTCTGTGTGTCTGGGGTGCGGTGTGTGCGTTTCTGTTCACAGTGGCCCAGGGTGTGTGTGTCTGGGGAGCGGGGTGTGGGTCTCTGTTCATAGTCGCCAGGCTCTGTGTCTGGGGTGCAGTGTGTGGGTCTCTGTTCATAGTCGCCAGGCTCTTGTGTGTCTGGGGTTCGGTGTGTGGGTCTCTGTTCACAGTGGCCCAGGCTCTGTGTGTGTGGGGTGCGGTGTGTGGGTCTCTGTTCACAGTGGCGCTAGCTCTGTGTGTTTGGGGTGCGGTGTGTAGGTCTCTGTTCACAGTCGCCCAGGGTCTGTGTGTGGGGTGCGGTGTGTGGGTCTCTGTTCACAGTGGCCCAGGCTCTGTGTGTCTTGGGTGCGGTGTGTGGGTCTCTGTTCACTGTCGCCCAGGGTCTGTGTGTCTGGGGTGCTGTGTGTGGGTCTCTGTTCACTTTCGCCCAGGGTCTGTGTGTCTGGGGTGCGGTGTGTGGGTCTCTGTTCACAGTCGCCCAGGGTCTGTGTGTCTGGGGTGCTGTGTGTGGGTCTCTGTTCACTGTCGCCCAGGGTCTGTGTGTCTGGGGTGCTGTGTGTGGGTCTCTGTTCACTGTCGCCCAGGGTCTGTGTGTCTGGCGTACGGTGTGTGGGTCTCTGTTCACAGTCGTCCAGTGTCTGTGTGTGTGGGGTGCGGTGTGTGGGTCTCTGTTCACAGTCGTCCAGTGTCTGTGTGTGTGGGGTGCGGTGCGTTTGTCTCTGTTCACAGTCGCCAGGGTCTGTGTGTCTGGGGTGCTGTGTGTGGGTCTCTGTTCACAGTCGCCCAGGTTCTGTGTGTCTGGGGTGCGGTGTGTGGGTCTCTGTTCACTGTCGCTAGGGTCTGTGTGTGTGTCTCTGTTCACAGTCGTCCAGGATCTGTTTGTCTGGGGTGCGGTGTGTGGGTCTCTGTTCACAGTCGCCAGGCTTTTGTGTTTCTGGGGTGCGGTGTGTGGGTCTCTGTTCACAGTCGCCCAGGGTCTGTGTGTCTGGGGTGCGGTGTGTGGGTCTCTGTTCACAGTCGCCCATGGTCTGTGTGTGTGGGGTGCGGTGTGTGGGTCTCTGTTCACAGTCGCCAGGCTCTTGTGTGTCTGGGATGTGGTGTGTTTGTCTCTGTTCACAGTTGCCCACGGCCTGTGTCTCTGGGGTGCGGTGTGTGGGTCTCTGTTGACAGTCGCCCAGGGTCTGTGTGTCTGAGGTGCGGTGTGTGGATCTCTGTTCACAGTGGCCCAGGCTCTGTGTGTCTGGGGTGTGGTATGTGGGTCTCTCTTCACAGTCGCCCAGGGTCTGTGTGTCTGGGGTGCGGTGTGCAGGTCTCTGTTCACAGTGGCCCAGGGTCTGTGTGTCTGGGGTGCGGTGTGTGGGTCTCTGTTCACAGTCTCCTAAGGTCTGTGTGTGGGGTGCAGTGTGTGGGTCTCTCTTCACAGTGGCCCAAGGTCTGTGTGTCTCAGGTGCGGTGTGTGGGTCTCTGTTCACAGTCGCCCAGGTTCTGTGTGTCTGGGGTGCGGTGTGTGGGTCTCTGTTCACTGTCGCTAGGGTCTGTGTGTCTGGGGTGCGGTGTTTGGGTCTCTGTTCACTGTCGCTATGGTCTGTGTGTGGGTCTCTGTTCACAGTCGCCCAGGATCTGTGTGTCTGGGGTGCTGTGTGAGGGTCTCTGTTCACAGTCGTCCAGGCTCTGTGTGTCTGGGGTGCGGTGTTTGGGTCTCTGTTCACTGTCGCTAGGGTCTGTGTGTGGGTCTCTGTTCACAGTCGCCCAGGATCTGTGTGTCTGGGGTGCGGTGTGTGGGTCTCTGTTCACAGTCGCCCAGGCTCTGTGTGTCTGGGGTGCGGTGTTTGGGTCTCTGTTCACTGTCGCTAGGGTCTGTGTGTGGGTCTCTGTTCACAGTCGCCCAGGATCTGTGTGTCTGGGGTACGACGTGTGGGTCTCTGTTCACAGTGGCGCAGGCTCTCTGTGTCTGTGGTGCGGTGTGTGGGTCTCTGTTCACAGTGGCCTAGGCTCTGTGTGTGTGGGGTGCGGTGTGTGGGTCTCTGTTCACAGTGGCCCAGGGTGTGTGTGTGTGGGGTGCAGTGCGTGTGTCTCTGTTCACAGTCGCCAGGGTCTGTGTGTCTGGGGTGCTGTGTGTGGGTCTCTGTTCACATTCGCCCAGGGTCTTTGTGTCTGGGGTACGGTGTGTGGGTCTCTGTTCACAGTCGCCCAGGGTCTGTGTGTCTGGGGTGCGGTGTGTGGGTCTCTGTTCACTGTCGCCCAGGGTCTGTGTGTCTGGGGTGCTGTGTGTGGGTCTCTGTTCACAGTGGCGCTAGCTCTGTGTGTGTGGGGTGCGGTGTGTGGGTTTCTGTTCACAGTCGCCCAGGGTCTGTGTGTCTGGGGTGCGGTGTGTGCGTTTCTGTTCACAGTGGCCCAGGGTGTGTGTGTCAGGGGAGCGGGGTGTGGGTCTCTGTTCATAGTCGCCAGGCTCTGTGTCTGGGGTGCAGTGTGTGGGTCTCTGTTCATAGTCGCCAGGCTCTTGTGTGTCTGGGGTTCGGTGTGTGGGTCTCTGTTCACAGTGGCCCAGGCTCTGTGTGTGTGGGGTGCGGTGTGTGGGTCTCTGTTCACAGTGGCGCTAGCTCTGTGTGTTTGGGGTGCGGTGTGTAGGTCTCTGTTCACAGTCGCCCAGGGTCTGTGTGTGGGGTGCGGTGTGTGGGTCTCTGTTCACAGTGGCCCAGGCTCTGTGTGTCTTGGGTGCGGTGTGTGGGTCTCTGTTCACTGTCGCCCAGGGTCTGTGTGTCTGGGGTGCTGTGTGTGGGTCTCTGTTCACTTTCGCCCAGGGTCTGTGTGTCTGGGGTGCGGTGTGTGGGTCTCTGTTCACAGTCGCCCAGGGTCTGTGTGTCTGGGGTGCTGTGTGTGGGTCTCTGTTCACTGTCGCCCAGGGTCTGTGTGTCTGGGGTGCTGTGTGTGGGTCTCTGTTCACTGTCGCCCAGGGTCTGTGTGTCTGGCGTACGGTGTGTGGGTCTCTGTTCACAGTCGTCCAGTGTCTGTGTGTGTGGGGTGCGGTGTGTGGGTCTCTGTTCACAGTCGTCCAGTGTCTGTGTGTGTGGGGTGCGGTGCGTGTGTCTCTGTTCACAGTCGCCAGGGTCTGTGTGTCTGGGGTGCTGTGTGTGGGTCTCTGTTCACAGTCGCCCAGGGTCTTTGTGTCTGGGGTACGGTGTGTGGGTTTCTGTTCACAGTCGCCCAGGGTCTGTGTGTCTGGGGTGCGGTGTGTGGGTCTCTGTTCACTGTCGCCCAGGGTCTGTGTGTCTGGGGTGCTGTGTGTGGGTCTCTGTTCACAGTGGCGCTAGCTCTGTGTGTGTGGGGTGCGGTATGTGGGTTTCTGTTCACAGTCGCCCAGGGTCTGTGTGTCTGGGGTGCGGTGTGTGCGTTTCTGTTCACAGTGGCCCAGGGTGTGTGTGTCTGGGGAGCGGTGTGTGGGTCTCTGTTCATAGTCGCCAGGCTCTGTGTCTGGGGTGCAGTGTGTGGGTCTCTGTTCATAGTCGCCAGGCTCTTGTGTGTCTGGGGTTCGGTGTGTGGGTCTCTGTTCACAGTGGCCCAGGCTCTGTGTGTGTGGGGTGGGGTGTGTGGGTCTCTGTTCACAGTGGCGCTAGCTCTGTGTGTGGGTCTCTGTTCACTGTCGCCCAGGGTCTGTGTGTCTGGGGTGCGGTGTGTGGGTCTCTGTTCACAGTCGCCCAGGGTCTGTGTGTCTGGGGTGCTGTGTGTGGGTCTCTGTTCACTGTCGCCCAGGGTCTGTGTGTCTGGGGTGCGGTGTGTGGGTCTCTGTTCACTGTCGCCCAGGGTCTGTGTGTCTGGGGTGCGGTGTGTGGGTCTCTTTTCACTGTCGCCCAGGGTCTGTGTGTCTGGGGTGCGGTGTGTGGGTCTCTGTTCACTGTCGCCCAGGGTCTGTGTGTCTGGGGTGCGGTGTGTGGGTCTCTGTTCACAGTCGCCCAGGGTCTGTGTGTCTGGGGTGCTGTGTGTGGGTCTCTGTTCACTGTCGCCCAGGGTCTGTGTGTCTGGGGTGCTGTGTGTGGGTCTCTGTTCACAGTCGCCCAGGGTTTGTGTGTCTGGGGTGCGGTGTGTGGGTCTCTGTTCACAGTCGCCCAGGGTCTGTGTGTCTGGGGTGCGGTGTGTGGGTCTCTGTTCACTGTCGCCCAGGGTCTGAGTGTCTGGGGTGCGGTGTGTGGGTCTCTGTTCACTGTCGCCCAGGGTCTGTGTGTCTGGGGTGCTGTGTGTGGGTCTCTGTTCACTGTCGCCCAGGGTCTGTGTGTCTGGGGTGCGGTGTGTGGGTCTCTTTTCACTGTCGCCCAGGGTCTGTGTGTCTGGGGTGCGGTGTGTGGGTCTCTGTTCACAGTGGCCCAGGCTCTGTGTGTGTGGGGTGGGGTGTGTGGGTCTCTGTTCACAGTGGCGCTAGCTCTGTGTGTGGGTCTCTGTTCACTGTCGCCCAGGGTCTGTGTGTCTGGGGTGCGGTGTGTGGGTCTCTGTTCACAGTCGCCCAGGGTCTGTGTGTCTGGGGTGCTGTGTGTGGGTCTCTGTTCACTGTCGCCCAGGGTCTGTGTGTCTGGGGTGCGGTGTGTGGGTCTCTGTTCACTGTCGCCCAGGGTCTGTGTGTCTGGGGTGCGGTGTGTGGGTCTCTTTTCACTGTCGCCCAGGGTCTGTGTGTCTGGGGTGCGGTGTGTGGGTCTCTGTTCACTGTCGCCCAGGGTCTGTGTGTCTGGGGTGCGGTGTGTGGGTCTCTGTTCAGTCGCCCAGGGTCTGTGTGTCTGGGGTGCTGTGTGTGGGTCTCTGTTCACTGTCGCCCAGGGTCTGTGTGTCTGGGGTGCTGTGTGTGGGTCTCTGTTCACAGTCGCCCAGGGTTTGTGTGTCTGGGGTGCGGTGTGTGGGTCTCTGTTCACAGTCGCCCAGGGTCTGTGTGTCTGGGGTGCGGTGTGTGGGTCTCTGTTCACTGTCGCCCAGGGTCTGTGTGTCTGGGGTGCGGTGTGTGGGTCTCTGTTCACTGTCGCCCAGGGTCTGTGTGTCTGGGGTGCTGTGTGTGGGTCTCTGTTCACTGTCGCCCAGGGTCTGTGTGTCTGGGGTGCGGTGTGTGGGTCTCTGTTCACTGTCGCCCAGGGTCTGTGTGTCTGGGGTGCGGTGTGTGGGTCTCTGTTCACAGTCGCCCAGGGTCTGTGTGTCTGGGGTGCGGTGTGTGGGTCTCTGTTCACAGTGGCCCAGGGTCTGTGTGTCTGGGGTGCTGTGTGTGGGTCTCTGTTCACAGTTGCCCAGGGTCTGTGTGTCTGGGGTGCGGTGTGTGGGTCTCTGTTCACAGTTGCCCAGGGTCTGACTGTGGGGTGCGGTGTGTGGGTCTCTGTTCACTGTCGCCCAGGGTCTGTGTGTCTGGGGTGCTGTGTGTGGGTCTCTGTTCACTGTCGCCCAGGGTCTGTGTGTCTGGGGTGCGGTGTGTGGGTCTCTGTTCACTGTCGCCCAGGGTCTGTGTGTCTGGGGTGCGGTGTGTGGGTCTCTGTTCACTGTCGCCCAGGGTCTGTGTGTCTGGGGTGCTGTGTGTGGGTCTCTGTTCACAGTGGCCCAGGGTCTGTGTGTCTGGGGTACGGTGTGTGGGTCTCTGTTCACTGTCGCCCAGGGTCTGTGTGTCTGGGGTGCGGTGTGTGGGTCTCTGTTCACAGTCGCCAGGGTCTGTGTGTCTGGGGTGCGGTGTGTGGGTCTCTGTTCACAGTCGCCAGGGTCTGTGTGTCTGGGGTGCTGTGTGTGGGTCTCTGTTCACTGTCGCCCAGGGTCTGTGTGTCTGGGGTGCGGTGTGTGGGTCTCTGTTCACTGTCGCCCAGGGTCTGTGTGTCTGGGGTGCGGTGTGTGGGTCTCTGTTCACTGTCGCCCAGGGTCTGTGTGTCTGGGGTGCAGTGTGTGGGTCTCTGTTCACTGTCGCCCAGGGTCTGTGTGTGGGGCGAGATGGGGGAGTCTGTTTGCAGCGGCACAGGGCTGTTCTGGGCTGGGATTGGGTCTGAGTGGGAGTGGGCAGGGGGCTGGGATGCGGTGGGGGTAGGTGGCCGGGGGAGCTCTCCCAGAGCCTGCTGGGTGGACCCTGTCTAGTTTGCAGCCTTGGGCTCCCTCCAGCGTCTGCTCTTTGTCTTTTGCTTCTTGTGCGGTGTCCTCCCAGCACAGAGCCGCCTGCCAAGCCTTGCTGTGGCTCCCAGCTGGGCCCGGTGTGGGTCCTAGTTCTCCAGACTCCTGTGCTGTCCTGGGCCAGCACCTCCTCCCCTGGGATCTGGGAGGCAGCCCCTGGGCTATCTTCGGCCTCCATGTGTCCCTGGCCACCCCTGTGCTGGAGACCCCCCAGGCCTCACCCCCGTCTGCTTGCAGATGAAGCGGAAGTCGGAGAATGGCCTGGATAGTAGGGCCCTGTCCCCGGGCAAGAAGCTCTGCAAGGGCTCCGAATACAGCAGGTGAGGGGAAGGGCTTGGGGGCAGCGGGCGAGGGCTTGGGGGGCAGGCTGCTCCGGAGCAGCAGGTGAGGGCGAGGGTTTGGGGGGCAGGCTGCCCCGGAGCAGCAGGTGAGGGCGAGGGCTTGGGGGGCAGGCCGTCTGGGACAGGCAGCATAGGGTTCCCTCACTGAGGGGGGCCGTGACTCTCAGCCAGGTCGGAGGGAAGCGTTGGGAGTGGACAGGGACGACGTCTCAGCACGGGAAGCAGGAGCAGGCAGTCAAGGCCTCCCCTGCACCCGCAGCCAGCCTGGAGCAACCCGTCTCCAGCTGTCTGCCCCCAGCCAGGCCCCTCCTCTGGCCTTTGGCCTACTTCCCAGGCAAAGGGCATTGGCCACTGAGTACGTGCAGCCACCCTCAGTGTAAGTTGCACCCAAAGGCCAATCACTGTCTAGGTGTAACCACCCCGGGGTGGATTTGAACCTGGAACCTCTGGAGCTTAGTGTAGGAGCTGCTACCGCGTGAGCTAAAAGCCAGCTGGCTCCCAGCCCAGGCTGTAGCGCTCCCTTGTTCTTATCTCTCCCTGTAAGCGGTCTAAGTGCCACTGCATGGGACAGCGACCCACACTCAGTGTGTGGGTTACATAGGCATTGGCGCAGTTCCCAGGGAAACTGAGGCACACACAGGGTTACTAAAAAGCAGTTTATTAGGTAAAGTCTTAGCAGTTACACCCTGCAGGCCCCCAGGGGCAGGACACCAGGAGCTGGCTGCTGGCCCCACTCCTGGGGAGCCAGCTGCGCTGCAGGCTCTGAGTGTGAGCTTGATACTGCAGTGCGGGCAGCCGGCTCCCAGCTCCGCTCCGGGGAGCCAAGTGAGCTGCAGGCTCTGCAGTGTGAGCTTGATACTGCAGTGCGGGCAGCCGGCTCCCAGCTCCGCTCCGGGTAGCCAAGTGAGCTGCAGGCTCTGCAGTGTGAGCTTGATACTGCAGTGCGGGCAGCCGGCTCCCAGCTCCGCTCCGGGGAGCCAAGTGAGCTGCAGGCTCTGCAGTGTGAGCTTGATACTGCAGTGCGGGCAGCCGGCTCCGAGCTCCGCTCCGGGGAGCCAAGTGAGCTGCAGGCTCCGCAGTGTGAGTTTGATACTGCAGTGCAGGCAGAGGGCTCCCAGCTCCGCTCCGGGGAGCCAAGTGAGCTGCAGGCTCTGCAGTGTGAGCTTGTTACTGCAGTGCGGGCAGCCGGCTCCCAGCTCCGCTCCTGGGGAGCCAAGTGAGCTGCAGGCTCTGCAGTGTGAGCTTGTTACTGCAGTGCGGGCAGCCGGCTCCCAGCTCCGCTCCGGGGAGCCAAGTGAGCTGCAGGCTCTGCAGTGTGAGCTTGTTACTGCAGTGCGGGCAGCCGGCTCCGAGCTCCGCTCCGGGGAGCCAAGTGAGCTGCAGGCTCCGCAGTGTGAGTTTGATACTGCAGTGCAGGCAGAGGGCTCCCAGCTCCGCTCCGGGGAGCCAAGTGAGCTGCAGGCTCTGCAGTGTGAGCTTGTTACTGCAGTGCGGGCAGCCGGCTCCCAGCTCCGCTCCTGGGGAGCCAAGTGAGCTGCAGGCTCTGCAGTGTGAGCTTGTTACTGCAGTGCGGGCAGCCGGCTCCCAGCTCCGCTCCGGGGAGCCAAGTGAGCTGCAGGCTCTGCAGTGTGAGCTTGTTACTGCAGTGCGGGCAGCCGGCTCCCAGCTCCGCTCCGGGGAGCCAAGTGAGCTGCAGGCTCTGCAGTGTGAGCTTGATACTGCAGTGCGGGCAGCCGGCTCCCAGCTCCGCTCCGGGGAGCCAAGTGAGCTGCAGGCTCTGCAGTGTGAGCTTGTTACTGCAGTGCGGGCAGCCGGCTCCCAGCTCCGCTCCGGGGAGCCAAGTGAGCTGCAGGCTCCGCAGTGTGAGCTTGATACTGCAGTGCGGGCAGCCGGCTCCCAGCTCCGCTCCGGGTAGCCAAGTGAGCTGCAGGCTCTGCAGTGTGAGCTTGATACTGCAGTGCGGGCAGCCGGCTCCCAGCTCCGCTCCGGGGAGCCAAGTGAGCTGCAGGCTCTGCAGTGTGAGCTTGATACTGCAGTGCGGGCAGCCGGCTCCCAGCTCCGCTCCGGGGAGCCAAGTGAGCTGCAGGCTCTGCAGTGTGAGCTTGATACTGCAGTGCGGGCAGCCGGCTCCCAGCTCCGCTCCGGGTAGCCAAGTGAGCTGCAGGCTCTGCAGTGTGAGCTTGATACTGCAGTGCGGGCAGCCGGCTCCCAGCTCCGCTCCGGGGAGCCAAGTGAGCTGCAGGCTCTGCAGTGTGAGCTTGATACTGCAGTGCGGGCAGCCGGCTCCGAGCTCCGCTCCGGGGAGCCAAGTGAGCTGCAGGCTCCGCAGTGTGAGTTTGATACTGCAGTGCAGGCAGAGGGCTCCCAGCTCCGCTCCGGGGAGCCAAGTGAGCTGCAGGCTCTGCAGTGTGAGCTTGTTACTGCAGTGCGGGCAGCCGGCTCCCAGCTCCGCTCCTGGGGAGCCAAGTGAGCTGCAGGCTCTGCAGTGTGAGCTTGTTACTGCAGTGCGGGCAGCCGGCTCCCAGCTCCGCTCCGGGGAGCCAAGTGAGCTGCAGGCTCTGCAGTGTGAGCTTGTTACTGCAGTGCGGGCAGCCGGCTCCGAGCTCCGCTCCGGGGAGCCAAGTGAGCTGCAGGCTCCGCAGTGTGAGTTTGATACTGCAGTGCAGGCAGAGGGCTCCCAGCTCCGCTCCGGGGAGCCAAGTGAGCTGCAGGCTCTGCAGTGTGAGCTTGTTACTGCAGTGCGGGCAGCCGGCTCCCAGCTCCGCTCCTGGGGAGCCAAGTGAGCTGCAGGCTCTGCAGTGTGAGCTTGTTACTGCAGTGCGGGCAGCCGGCTCCCAGCTCCGCTCCGGGGAGCCAAGTGAGCTGCAGGCTCTGCAGTGTGAGCTTGTTACTGCAGTGCGGGCAGCCGGCTCCCAGCTCCGCTCCGGGGAGCCAAGTGAGCTGCAGGCTCTGCAGTGTGAGCTTGATACTGCAGTGCGGGCAGCCGGCTCCCAGCTCCGCTCCGGGGAGCCAAGTGAGCTGCAGGCTCTGCAGTGTGAGCTTGATACTGCAGTGCGGGCAGCCGGCTCCCAGCTCCGCTCCGGGGAGCCAAGTGAGCTGCAGGCTCTGCAGTGTGAGCTTGATACTGCAGTGCGGGCAGCTGGCTCCCAGCTCCGCTCCGGGGAGCCAAGTGAGCTGCAGGCTCCGCAGTGTGAGCTTAATACTGCAGTGCGGGCAGCCGGCTCCCAGCTCCGCTCCCGGGAGCCAAGTGAGCTGCAGGCTCTGCAGTGTGAGCTTGATACTGCAGTGCGGGCAGCCGGCTCCCAGCTCCGCTCCGGGGAGCCAAGTGAGCTGCAGGCTCCGCAGTATGAGCTTAATACTGCAGTGCGGGCAGCCGGCTCCCAGCTCCGCTCCGGGGGAGCCAAGTGAGCTGCAGGCTCTGCAGTGTGAGCTTGATACTGCAGTGCGGGCAGCCGGCTCCCAGCTCCGCTCCGGGGAGCCAAGTGAGCTGCAGGCTCTGCAGTGTGAGCTTGATACTGCAGTGCGGGCAGAGGGCTCCCAGCTCCACTCCGGGGAGCCAAGTGAGCTGCAGGCTCTGCAGTGTGAGCTTGATACTGCAGTGCGGGCAGCCGGCTCCCAGCTCCGCTCCGGGGAGCCAAGTGAGCTGCAGGCTCTGCAGTGTGAGCTTGATACTGCAGTGCGGGCAGAGGGCTCCCAGCTCCGCTCCGGGGAGCCAAGTGAGCTGCAGGCTCTGCAGTGTGAGCTTGATACTGCAGTGCGGGCAGCCGGCTCCCAGCTCCGCTCCGGGGAGCCAAGTGAGCTGCAGACTCCGCAGTGTGAGTTTGATACTGCAGTGCGGGCAGCCGGCTCCCAGCTCCGCTCCGGGGAGCCAAGTGAGCTGCAGGCTCTGCAGTGTGAGCTTGTTACTGCAGTGCGGGCAGCCGGCTCCCAGCTCCGCTCCGGGGAGCCAAGTGAGCTGCAGGCTCTGCAGTGTGAGCTTGATACTGCAGTGCGGGCAGCCGGCTCCCAGCTCCGCTCCGGGGAGCCAAGTGAGCTGCAGGCTCTGCAGTGTGAGCTTGTTACTGCAGTGCGGGCAGCCGGCTCCCAGCTCCGCTCCGTGGAGCCAAGTGAGCTGCAGGCTCCGCAGTGTGAGCTTGTTACTGCAGTGCGGGCAGCCGGCTCCCAGCTCCGCTCCGGGGGAGCCAAGTGAGCTGCAGGCTCCGCAGTGTGAGCTTGATACTGCAGTGCGGGCAGAGGGCTCCCAGCTCCGCTCCGGGGAGCCAAGTGAGCTGCAGGCTCCGCAGTGTGAGCTTGATACTGCAGTGCGGGCAGAGGGCTCCCAGCTCCGCTCCGGGGAGCCAAGTGAGCTGCAGGCTCTGCAGTGTGAGCTTGATACTGCAGTGCGGGCAGAGGGCTCCCAGCTCCGCTCCGGGGAGCCAAGTGAGCTGCAGGCTCTGCAGTGTGAGCTTGATACTGCAGTGCGGGCAGAGGGCTCCCAGCTCCGCTCCGGGGAGCCAAGTGAGCTGCAGGCTCTGCAGTGTGAGCTTGATACTGCAGTGCGGGCAGCCGGCTCCCAGCTCCGCTCCGGGGAGCCAAGTGAGCTGCAGGCTCTGCAGTGTGAGGTTGATACTGCAGTGCGGGCAGCTGGCTCCCAGCTCCGCTCCGGGGAGCCAAGTGAGCTGCAGGCTCTGCAGTGTGAGCTTGATACTGCAGTGCGGGCAGCCGGTTCCCAGCTCCGCTCCGGGGAGCCAAGTGAGCTGCAGGCTCTGCAGTGTGAGCTTGATACTGCAGTGCGGGCAGCCGGCTCCCAGCTCCGCTCCCGGGGAGCCAAGTGAGCTGCAGGCTCTGCAGTGTGAGTTTGATACTGCAGTGCGGGCAGCCGGCTCCCAGCTCCGCTCCGGGGAGCCAAGTGAGCTGCAGGCTCTGCAGTGTGAGCTTGATACTGCAGTGCGGGCAGCTGGCTCCCAGCTCCGCTCCGGGGAGCCAAGTGAGCTGCAGGCTCCGCAGTGTGAGTTTGATACTGCAGTGCGGGCAGCCGGCTCCCAGCTCTGCTCCGGGGAGCCAAGTGAGCTGCAGGCTCCACAGTGTGAGTTTGATACTGCAGTGCGGGCAGCCGGCTCCCAGCTCCGCTCCGGGGAGCCAAGTGAGCTGCAGGCTCCGCAGTGTGAGTTTGATACTGCAGTGCGGGCAGCCGGCTCCCAGCTCCGCTCCGGGGAGCCAAGTGAGCTGCAGGCTCTGCAGTGTGAGTTTGATACTGCAGTGCGGGCAGAGGGCTCCCAGCTCCGCTCCGGGGAGCCAAGTGAGCTGCAGGCTCCGCAGTGTGAGTTTGATACTGCAGTGCGGGCAGCCGGCTCCCAGCTCCGCTCCGGGGAGCCAAGTGAGCTGCAGGCTCTGCAGTGTGAGCTTGTTACTGCAGTGCGGGCAGCCGGCTCCCAGCTCCGCTCCGGGGAGCCAAGTGAGCTGCAGGCTCTGCAGTGTGAGTTTGATACTGCAGTGCAGGCAGAGGGCGCTCCCAGCTCCGCTCCGGGGAGCCAGCTGCGCTGCAGGCTCTGCAGTGTGAGCTTGATACTGCAGTGCGGGCAGCCGGCTCCCAGCTCCGCTCCGGGGAGCCAAGTGAGCTGCAGGCTCTGCAGTGTGAGCTTGATACTGCAGTGCGGGCAGCCGGCTCCCAGCTCCGCTCCGGGGAGCCAAGTGAGCTGCAGGCTCTGCAGTGTGAGCTTGATACTGCAGTGCGGGCAGCCGGCTCCCAGCTCCGCTCCGGGGGAGCCAAGTGAGCTGCAGGCTCCGCAGTGTGAGCTTGATACTGCAGTGCGGGCAGCCGGCTCCCAGCTCCACTCCGGGGAGCCAAGTGAGCTGCAGGCTCTGCAGTGTGAGCTTGATACTGCAGTGCGGGCAGCCGGCTCCCAGCTCCGCTCCGGGGAGCCAAGTGAGCTGCAGGCTCTGCAGTGTGAGCTTGATACTGCAGTGCGGGCAGCCGGCTCCCAGCTCCGCTCCGGGGGAGCCAAGTGAGCTGCAGGCTCTGCAGTGTGAGCTTGATACTGCAGTGCGGGCAGAGGGCTCCCAGCTCCGCTCCGGGGAGCCAAGTGAGCTGCAGGCTCTGCAGTGTGAGCTTGATACTGCAGTGCGGGCAGCCGGCTCCGAGCTCCGCTCCGGGGAGCCAAGTGAGCTGCAGGCTCCGCAGTGTGAGTTTGATACTGCAGTGCAGGCAGAGGGCTCCCAGCTCCGCTCCGGGGAGCCAAGTGAGCTGCAGGCTCTGCAGTGTGAGCTTGTTACTGCAGTGCGGGCAGCCGGCTCCCAGCTCCGCTCCGGGGGAGCCAAGTGAGCTGCAGGCTCCGCAGTGTGATCTTGATACTGCAGTGCGGGCAGCCGGCTCCCAGCTCCGCTCCGTGGAGCCAAGTGAGCTGCAGGCTCCGCAGTGTGAGCTTGTTACTGCAGTGCGGGCAGCCGGCTCCCAGCTCCGCTCCGGGGGAGCCAAGTGAGCTGCAGGCTCCGCTGTGTGAGCTTGATACTGCAGTGCGGGCAGAGGGCTCCCAGCTCCGCTCCGGGGAGCCAAGTGAGCTGCAGGCTCCGCAGTGTGAGCTTGTTACTGCAGTGCGGGCAGCCGGCTCCCAGCTCCGCTCCGGGGGAGCCAAGTGAGCTGCAGGCTCCGCAGTGTGAGCTTGATACTGCAGTGCGGGCAGAGGGCTCCCAGCTCCCCTCCGGGGGAGCCAGCTGTCACTCTGCGCGGCGGACTGGCCACCTGTGTGTAACCTCGCACACATAAGCTCGTGCTGACTTAAACGGTTCTTCTGTTCCATCCCTGTGTCCCGTGAGTCAGTGAAGCTCACGTGCAGCGTTACGAGGGGCGAGGCCCTAGCCCGCCAGGCTGCACTAAGGATGTGGCGACGGGCCCAATTTGTGTCGATTTGTCGAGAAGGGACAGCGCTCAGAAGAGCTGCCCCCGCTGTGGCTCTGCAGTTTCAATGTAGCAAGGCCCAGGCCCGCAGGCAGAGCTGCAGCGGGGTGGGTCCCGAGCCGGGACGCTGCACCTCTGCATGTTCGTATCGTCTGAGCCACCCAGCTCTTCCCGCGGCCCACCATGGACAGAGGCCTCCCCTGCCCCTCCGAGCTGCTGCCTGGTAGAGGCGAGGGGGAAGGGCACCCCAGAGACGATGCTGGGGGAACCCAGCTCCTGCTTCCCCTGTTTCTGATGCAGATGCAGCGGGGGGAAGGGCCACTCGACAACGGGGGCGCTGGGCTGCGTTGGGGGCAGGGATGCAGTCAGCTCTTGCAGTGCGGGGATGGGAGTGGGGGACTGGCTCTGGACGATGGGGAGCTAGATAACTCTCCCACCTCTCACTGCCTCAGGACGCTGGGCCCCTGCATCCCCAGCCCCACTACCACCTTTGGGGACCTGCGCAACGCCAAGCCGGGCCAGGGCCGCCGGCGCCGCATCCCCTCGGTCGCCCCCCCCCCTGAACTGCAGGACTGGCTCCGCACCTTTCAGGTAAGGGCTGGGGCTCCGGGGCCGCAGGGAAATCCTGGAAGGTGGGGGCAGGTCATTAGGGTCCCAGCCAGGATTCCGACCTTTTCCACTTGGCGACCCAGGACAGTTCAGAACCGGGGAGAGGGGAAGGGGCAGAGCCACCGGGCGACCCTTTGGAAACGTCCCGACCCAGGGGTTGGGAACCCTTGCGCCTGCGAGCCAGGGAGTGGTCAGGTGCCGTGCGCTGCTGCTCCCTGACAGACTCTCCCCGCACAGAGACCCAGGCTGACCCCGAGCCCTGCTCCCGGGGCAGAGGGAAGGGGGGCAGGCAGGGGGTTCTGAGGGCCAGAGGACAGTGAGGGAGAGAAGGGGTATACAGGGGCCCCTGGCCCCGGAGCAGCTGCCTCCCGAAACAGGGCCACATGGTGGGAGTCTGTCCCCGGAGCCAGCGCTGGAGCCCAGGCTGCGGTCCGGCTGCTCCTGAGGTACTAAAACTAGCACCGCGGGTCTGGCCTCGAGCAGCTGCATCATGGCCCTGGCTCTGCCCCGACACACAGGACAGCTGCTGCCCAGGCCCCAGGTGGGGGGTGCCCGGCGGGCCGAGAGCTGGGCTGCGGTGCGGCTGTTCCTGAGCCTGAGGCCACGCTGCTATTTTTAGTGCCAAGGCCCTGGCCCAGGAGAAGCAGCCGCCACTCGACCCTGGCCCCCAGCAAGCCCATGCGCAGGGAAGGGGACTTCTGCCATGCGGCTCTGCAGGAGGGTGGGCGCCCGCGCAGGCCTGAACCCTGGAGGGGACTTGTGTCCCAGGGGCCCTGCAGAGCCGCCTCCTCCTACCCCTGCCCCCCGGGACCAAGAGCCCCACCCCTCAGGGTCCTTGTGCCTGGCCACCACTCCTGGGTGGTGCCTGCAGGCCAGGGCGTCCAGCTGGGCGGGGTTTGGACTGCGGCCTGCCTTCTGACTGCCCATTCCCAGGGCCCTCGGCCCTGCCTTCCCCTCCCTCGCCCGCAGGCTGGGACCTCGCCAGGGAGAGCTCTGCAGGGAGGCGTGTTGGAATGGGAGGGAAGTTGCCAGAAGCTTTGCACAATTGGGGTGGGTACAGCTTCCATGAGTGTGGGGGATGGGGTGCACGGAGAATGGGGGGGGCAACCTCAAGGAGGGCAGTAGAATGGGGGAGTACAGAGGATGATGGGGCACAGAACGGGGGCGTGCTTGCCGGGGGGCGCAGAGGAGGGGATGGGGCATGGCTGCCGGGGTCGCAGGTGAGGGGACGGGGCGTGGCTGCCAGGGACGGGGCGTGGCTGCCGGGGGGCGCAGAGGCGGGGACGGGACGTGGCTGCCAGGGACGGGGCGTGGCTGCCGGGGGGCGCAGAGGAGGGGACGGGGCGTGGCTGCCGGGGAGCGCAGAGGCGGGGACGGGGCGTGGCTGCCAGGGGGGCGCAGAGGAGGGGACGGGGCGTGGCTGCCAGGGACGGGGCGTGGCTGCCGGGGGGCGCAGAGGAGGGGACGGGGCGTGGCTGCCGGGGGGCGCAGAGGCGGGGACGGGGCGTGGCTGCCGGGGGGCGCAGAGGAGGGGACGGGGCGTGGCTGCCGGGGGACGCAGAGGAGGGGACGGGGCGTGGCTGCCGGGGGACGCAGAGGAGGGGACGGGGCGTGGCTGCCGGGGGGCGCAGAGGAGGGGACGGGGCGTGGCTGCCGGGGGACGCAGAGGAGGGGACGGGGCGTGGCTGCCGGGGGGCGCAGAGGCGGGGACGGGGCGTGGCTGCCGGGGGGCGCAGAGGCGGGGACGGGGCGTGGCTGCCGGGGGGCGCAGAGGAGGGGACGGGGCGTGGCTGCCGGGGGGCGCAGAGGAGGGGACGGGGCGTGGCTGCCGGGGGGCGCAGAGGCGGGGACGGGGCGTGGCTGCCGGGGGGCGCAGAGGCGGGGACGGGGCGTGGCTGCCGGGGGGCGCAGAGGAGGGGACGGGGCGTGGCTGCCCGGGAAGCGATGGCTGCCCCACGGTGTGTTTCCCGCCCAGCGGTGGAGTGGCCCGGAGAAGCTGCTGGCGCTGGACGAGCTCATCGACCGCTGCGAGCCCTCCCAGATCAAGTACATGATGCAGGTGATAGAGCCGCAGTTCCAGAGGGACTTCATCTCACTGCTGCCCAAGGAGGTGAGTGGGGGCCCAGGCCTGACCCTGGCTGGGGGGCAGAGCAGGAGCCGCTGGCGCCTGACCTGCCCCCTCCGCGCAGCTTGCGCTCTACGTCCTGTCCTTCCTGGAGCCCCGCGACCTGCTTCGCGCCGCCCAGACCTGCCGCTACTGGAGGGTCCTGGCTGAGGACAACCTGCTGTGGAGGGAGAAGTGCCGGGAGGAAGGTAGGAGCCCCCTGCCCCCCACCACAGATCTCTCCATGCCCTGCCCCGACTCCCCCGCCCCCCCCACCACAGATCTCTCCATGCCCTGCCCCGACTCCCCCGCCCTCCCCACCACAGATCTCTCCATGCCCTGCCCCGACTCCCCCGCCCCCCCCCACCACAGATCTCTCCATGCCCTGCCCCGACTCCCCCCACAACCCGCCTCCGCTCAGCCCACACCCTGCTGAGACCCAGCCCCGCCCCGGTCTGTCCAGGCCCTGCCCCGACTCCCCCCCCAACCCGCCTCCGCTCAGCCCACACCCTGCTGAGACCCAGCCCCGCCCCGGTCTGTCCAGGCCCTGCCACACCAACTCCCCCTCCGCTCAGCCCACACCCTGCTGAGACCCAGCCCCGCCCCGGTCTGTCCAGGCCCTGCCACACCAACTCCCCCTCCGCTCTGCCCACACCCTGCTGAGACCCAGCCCCGCCCCGGTCTGTCCAGGCTCTGCCACACCAACTCCCCCTCCGCTCTGCCCACACCCTGCTGAGACCCAGCCCCGCCCCGGTCTGTCCAGGCCCTGCCACACCAACTCCCCCTCCGCTCTGCCCACACCCTGCTGAGACCCAGCCCCGCCCCGGTCTGTCCAGGCCCTGCCACACCAACTCCCCCTCCGCTCAGCCCACACCCTGCTGAGACCCAGCCCCGCCCCGGTCTGTCCAGGCCCTGCCACACCAAGTCCCCCTCCGCTCTGCCCACACCCTGCTGAGACCCAGCCCCGCCCCGGTCTGTCCAGGCCCTGCCACACCAAGTCCCCCTCCGCTCAGCCCACACCCTGCTGAGACCCAGCCCCGCCCCGGTCTGTCCAGGCCCTGCCACACCAAGTCCCCCTCCGCTCTGCCCACACCCTGCTGAGACCCAGCCCCGCCCCGGTCTGTCCAGGCCCTGCCACACCAACTCCCCCTCCGCTCTGCCCACACCCTGCTGAGACCCAGCCCCGCCCCGGTCTGTCCAGGCCCTGCCACACCAACTCCCCCTCCGCTCTGCCCACACCCTGCTGAGACCCAGCCCCGCCCCGGTCTGCCCAGGCCCTGCCACACCAACTCCCCCTCCGCTCAGCCCACACCCTGCTGAGACCCAGCCCCGCCCCGGTCTGTCCAGGCCCTGCCACACCAACTCCCCCTCCGCTCTGCCCACACCCTGCTGAGACCCAGCCCCGCCCCGGTCTGTCCAGGCCCTGCCACACCAAGTCCCCCTCCGCTCAGCCCACACCCTGCTGAGACCCAGCCCCGCCCCGGTCTGTCCAGGCCCTGCCACACCAAGTCCCCCTCCGCTCAGCCCACACCCTGCTGAGACCCAGCCCCGCCCCGGTCTGTCCAGGCCCTGCCACACCAACTCCCCCTCCGCTCAGCCCACACCCTGCTGAGACCCAGCCCCGCCCCGGTCTGTCCAGGCCCTGCCACACCAAGTCCCCCTCCGCTCAGCCCACACCCTGCTGAGACCCAGCCCCGCCCCGGTCTGTCCAGGCCCTGCCACACCAACTCCCCCTCCGCTCAGCCCACACCCTGCTGAGACCCAGCCCCGCCCCGGTCTGTCCAGGCCCTGCCACACCAACTCCCCCTCCGCTCTGCCCACACCCTGCTGAGACCCAGCCCCGCCCCGGTCTGTCCAGGCCCTGCCACACCAAGTCCCCCTCCGCTCTGCCCACACCCTGCTGAGACCCAGCCCCGCCCCGGTCTGTCCAGGCCCTGCCACACCAACTCCCCCTCCGCTCTGCCCACACCCTGCTGAGACCCAGCCCCGCCCCGGTCTGTCCAGGCCCTGCCACACCAAGTCCCCCTCCGCTCAGCCCACACCCTGCTGAGACCCAGCCCCGCCCCGGTCTGTCCAGGCCCTGCCACACCAACTCCCCCTCCGCTCAGCCCACACCCTGCTGAGACCCAGCCCCGCCCCGGTCTGTCCAGGCCCTGCCACACCAAGTCCCCCTCCGCTCTGCCCACACCCTGCTGAGACCCAGCCCCGCCCCGGTCTGTCCAGGCCCTGCCACACCAAGTCCCCCTCCGCTCTGCCCACACCCTGCTGAGACCCAGCCCCGCCCCGGTCTGTCCAGGCCCTGCCACACCAACTCCCCCTCCGCTCTGCCCACACCCTGCTGAGACCCAGCCCCGCCCCGGTCTGTCCAGGCCCTGCCACACCAAGTCCCCCTCCGCTCTGCCCACACCCTGCTGAGACCCAGCCCCGCCCCGGTCTGTCCAGGCCCTGCCACACCAACTCCCCCTCCGCTCAGCCCACACCCTGCTGAGACCCAGCCCCGCCCCGGTCTGTCCAGGCCCTGCCACACCAACTCCCCCTCCGCTCAGCCCACACCCTGCTGAGACCCAGCCCCGCCCCGGTCTGTCCAGGCCCTGCCACACCAACTCCCCCTCCGCTCTGCCCACACCCTGCTGAGACCCAGCCCCGCCCCGGTCTGTCCAGGCCCTGCCACACCAACTCCCCCTCCGCTCAGCCCACACCCTGCTGAGACCCAGCCCCGCCCCGGTCTGTCCAGGCTCTGCCACACCAACTCCCCCTCCGCTCTGCCCACACCCTGCTGAGACCCAGCCCCGCCCCGGTCTGTCCAGGCCCTGCCACACCAACTCCCCCTCCGCTCTGCCCACACCCTGCTGAGACCCAGCCCCGCCCCGGTCTGTCCAGGCCCTGCCACACCAAGTCCCCCTCCGCTCTGCCCACACCCTGCTGAGACCCAGCCCCGCCCCGGTCTGTCCAGGCCCTGCCACACCAACTCCCCCTCCGCTCTGCCCACACCCTGCTGAGACCCAGCCCCGCCCCGGTCTGTCCAGGCCCTGCCACACCAAGTCCCCCTCCGCTCAGCCCACACCCTGCTGAGACCCAGCCCCGCCCCGGTCTGTCCAGGCCCTGCCACACCAACTCCCCCTCCGCTCAGCCCACACCCTGCTGAGACCCAGCCCCGCCCCGGTCTGTCCAGGCCCTGCCACACCAACTCCCCCTCCGCTCTGCCCACACCCTGCTGAGACCCAGCCCCGCCCCGGTCTGTCCAGGCCCTGCCACACCAACTCCCCTTCCGCTCTGCCCACACCTTGCTGAGACCCAGCCCCGCCCCGGTCTGTCCAGGCCCTGCCACACCAACTCCCCCTCCGCTCAGCCCACACCCTGCTGAGACCCAGCCCCGCCCCGGTCTGTCCAGGCCCTGCCACACCAAGTCCCCCTCCGCTCTGCCCACACCTTGCTGAGACCCAGCCCCGCCCCGGTCTGTCCAGGCCCTGCCACACCAACTCCCCCTCCGCTCTGCCCACACCCTGCTGAGACCCAGCCCCGCCCTGGTCTGTCCAGGCCCTGCCACACCAAGTCCCCCTCCGCTCAGCCCACACCTTGCCGAGCCCCGTTCTGGATGGCCCCCCGCTGAAGCACTCCCTCTCCCTGCAAGCCCCAAGGCTCCTGGGCCTACTCCTGCACGGGCCTTCTTGCCCTGCGGCTTACAGCCTGGCCGCTCCTGCTGCAAGCCCTGGCTCCCAGGTGCCCTGCTTTTCTGCCTGGGGGTGCTGAGCCCCACCTCACTGCCTTTCCCCACCACAGGCATTGAGGAGCCCCTGAACCTGCGGAAGCGGCGCTTGCTAAGTCCTGGCTTCATGTACAGCCCCTGGAAACTGGCCTTCATGCGGCAGCACAAAATCGACATGACTTGGCGCAGTGGAGACCTCAAGGCTCCCAAGGTACGTGGGCAAAGTCATCCCCAGCAGAGCCCGGGCCGTGGGTGAATGACTCCCCGGAGGATCTAGGGATGGGACGCCGCAGGCGAGTTGTGAGTGGGCCACGAAGGGGTCTGGCCCCTCTCTGCAGCACTGCTCTCCCAGGGGCCCAGGGAAGTGGGAAAAGCTCCGTTAGCTTCCTCCAGTATCCCAAAGGGTGCGAGATGAGAAAGCAGCCGGGGCGAGCAGTTCCCTGGCTGGGCAGCGATCCGCCCCGGAGCTGCAGCCAGACAAACCACCCCGGCCTCCAGCCTAGGACTGATCCCCGAAGCGGTGCTGGACTCGCCCTCCCGGAGGCTCCCGAGGCCTGATGAGGCGTTGCACTCGCTGCTGGGCGCGGTGCGGAACAGTGTTCCTCCGGCTCCCTGTGTCCGAACGCAGCGCGATAGAACAGTGGTCTGGGGCCACCCTCTACGGCACCAGAGCAGGCAGAGCATGTCAGCTGCCACCCTGGCCAGCCAGAAATGACCCCAGGAATCCCCTCAGACAGCCCAGCGCTCCCTGTGCCCCCCAGCCCCCCTCACACAGGGGAGAGGTTATAACCCATCCCCCACCTCCCCTCACACACCCCAGCGCTCCCTGTGCCCCCCAGCCCCCTTACACAGGGGAGAGGTTATAACCCATCCCCCACCTCCCCTCACACACCCCACCGCTCCCTGTGCCCCCCAGCCCCCTTACACAGGGGAGAGGTTATAACCCATCCCCCACCTCCCCTCAGACACCCCAGTGCTCCCTGTGCCCCCCAGCCCCCCTTACACAGGGGAGAGGTTATAACCCATCCCCCACCTCCCCTCAGACACCCCAGTGCTCCCTGTGCCCCCCAGCCCCCTTACACAGGGGAGAGGTTATAACCCATCCCCCACCTCCCCTCAGACACCCCAGTGCTCCCTGTGCCCCCCAGCCCCCCTCACATAGGGGAGAGGTTATAACCCATCCCCCCCCTCCCCTCAGACACCCCAGTGCTCCCTGTGCCCCCCAGCCCCCCTTACACAGGGGAGAGGTTATAACCCATCCCCCACCTCCCCTCAGACACCCCAGTGCTCCCTGTGCCCCCCAGCCCCCTTACACAGGGGAGAGGTTATAACCCATCCCCCACCTCCCCTCAGACACCCCAGTGCTCCCTGTGCCCCCCAGCCCCCTTACACAGGGGAGAGGTTATAACCCATCCCCCACCTCCCCTCAGACACCCCAGTGCTCCCTGTGCCCCCCAGCCCCCCTCACATAGGGGAGAGGTTATAACCCATCCCCCCCCTCCCCTCAGACACCCCAGTGCTCCCTGTGCCCCCCAGCCCCCCTTACACAGGGGAGAGGTTATAACCCATCCCCCACCTCCCCTCAGACACCCCAGTGCTCCCTGTGCCCCCCAGCCCCCTTACACAGGGGAGAGGTTATAACCCATCCCCCACCTCCCCCAGACACCCCAGTGCTCCCTGTGCCCCCCAGCCCCCTTACACAGGGGAGAGGTTATAACCCATCCCCCACCTCCCCTCAGACACCCCAGCGCTCCCTGTGCCCCCCAGCCCCCTTACACAGGGGAGAGGTTATAACCCATCCCCCACCTCCCCTCAGACACCCCAGTGCTCCCTGTGCCCCCCAGCCCCCTTACACAGGGGAGAGGTTATAACCCATCCCCCACCTCCCCTCAGACACCCCAGTGCTCCCTGTGCCCCCCAGCCCCCCTCACATAGGGGAGAGGTTATAACCCATCCCCCCCTCCCCTCAGACACCCCAGTGCTCCCTGTGCCCCCCAGCCCCCCTTACACAGGGGAGAGGTTATAACCCATCCCCCACCTCCCCTCAGACACCCCAGTGCTCCCTGTGCCCCCCAGCCCCCCCGGCGGGGCCGGGGAGCCATGGCGGGTTCGGGGAGGAGCCGTCGCGGGCGGGGCCGGGGAGCCGTGGCGGGTTCCGGGAGGCGCCGTCGCGGGCGGGGCCGGGGAGCCGTGGTGGGTTCCGAGAGGAGCCGTCGCGGGCGGGGCCGGGGAGCCGTGGCGGGTTCCGGGAGGCGCCGTCGCGGGCGGGGCCGGGGAGCCGTGGCGGGTTCCGGGAGGAGCCGTCGCGGGTTCGGGGAGGAGCCGTCATGGGCGGGGCCGGGGAGCCGTGGCGGGTTCCGGGAGGCGCCGTCGCGGGTTCGGGGAGGAGCCGTCATGGGCGGGGCCGGGGAGCCGTGGCGGGTTCCGGGAGGCGCCGTCGCGGGCGGGGCCGGGGAGCCGTGGTGGGTTCCGAGAGGAGCCGTCGTGGGCGGGGCCGGGGAGCCGTGGCGGGTTCCGGGAGGCGCCGTCGCGGGCGGGGCCGGGGAGCCGTGGCGGGTTCCGGGAGGAGCCGTCGCGGGTTCGGGGAGGAGCCGTCATGGGCGGGGCCGGGGAGCCGTGGCGGGTTCCGGGAGGAGCCGTCGCGGGTTCGGGGAGGAGCCGTCATGGGCGGGGCCGGGGAGCCGTGGCGGGTTCCGGGAGGCGCCGTCGCGGGCGGGGCCGGGGAGCCGTGGTGGGTTCCGAGAGGAGCCGTCGTGGGCGGGGCCGGGGAGCCGTGGCGGGTTCCGGGAGGAGCCGTCGCGGGCGGGGCCGGGGAGCCGTGGCGGGTTCCGGGAGGAGCCGTCATGGGCGGGGCCGGGGAGCCGTGGCGGGTTCCGGGAGGCGCCGTCGCGGGCGGGGCCGGGGAGCCGTGGCGGGTTCCGGGAGGAGCCGTCGCGGGTTCGGGGAGGAGCCGTCATGGGCGGGGCCGGGGAGCCGTGGCGGGTTCCGGGAGGCGCCGTCGCGGGTTCGGGGAGGAGCCGTCATGGGCGGGGCCGGGGAGCCGTGGCGGGTTCCGGGAGGCGCCGTCGCGGGCGGGGCCGGGGAGCCGTGGTGGGTTCCGAGAGGAGCCGTCGTGGGCGGGGCCGGGGAGCCGTGGCGGGTTCCGGGAGGTGCCGTCGCGGGCGGGGCCGGGGAGCCGTGGCGGGTTCCGGGAGGAGCCGTCGCGGGTTCGGGGAGGAGCCGTCATGGGCGGGGCCGGGGAGCCGTGGCGGGTTCCGGGAGGAGCCGTCGCGGGCGGGGCCGGGGAGCCGTGGCGGGTTCCGGGAGGAGCCGTCATGGGCGGGGCCGGGGAGCCGTGGCGGGTTCCGGGAGGCGCCGTCGCGGGCGGGGCCGGGGAGCCGTGGCGGGTTCCGGGAGGAGCCGTCGCGGGTTCGGGGAGGAGCCGTCATGGGCGGGGCCGGGGAGCCGTGGCGGGTTCCGGGAGGCGCCGTCGCGGGTTCGGGGAGGAGCCGTCATGGGCGGGGCCGGGGAGCCGTGGCGGGTTCCGGGAGGCGCCGTCGCGGGCGGGGCCGGGGAGCCGTGGTGGGTTCCGAGAGGAGCCGTCGTGGGCGGGGCCGGGGAGCCGTGGCGGGTTCCGGGAGGCGCCGTCGTGGGCGGGGCCGGGGAGCCGTGGCGGGTTCCGGGAGGAGCCGTCGCGGGTTCGGGGAGGAGCCGTCATGGGCGGGGCCGGGGAGCCGTGGCGGGTTCCGGGAGGCGCCGTCGCGGGTTCGGGGAGGAGCCGTCATGGGCGGGGCCGGGGAGCCGTGGCGGGTTCCGGGAGGCGCCGTCGCGGGCGGGGCCGGGGAGCCGTGGTGGGTTCCGAGAGGAGCCGTCGTGGGCGGGGCCGGGGAGCCGTGGCGGGTTCCGGGAGGAGCCGTCGCGGGCGGGGCCGGGGAGCCGTGGCGGGTTCCGGGAGGAGCCGTCATGGGCGGGGCCGGGGAGCCGTGGCGGGTTCCGGGAGGCGCCGTCGCGGGCGGGGCCGGGGAGCCGTGGCGGGTTCCGGGAGGCGCCGTCGCGGGCGGGGCCGGGGAGCCGTGGCGGGTTCCGGGAGGCGCCGTCGCGGGCGGGGCCGGGGAGCCGTGGCGGGTTCCGGGAGGCGCCGTCGCGGGCGGGGCCGGGGAGCCGTGGCGGGGTGTCGACACGCTGCTGAGCGCAGGGTGTGTCCAGTTTAGTGTGGGCTGCAGGAAGCAGGTGCCATGTCCCTTGACTGAGACCAGGAGAGCTCAAGAGCCGGGGCCCCTGGGTTGAGCAGAGGGGACCGTGTTGCAGCCGCTGTGCTGTCCCGTGGTTGCTCCCTCCCGCCTGTGCCTGGCAGCACTAGCTGGCTTTCCTGCAGGGGTCCTGCCCCTGTCGGTCCAGCCTGGGGCCCCTGGTGTCCTCCCAGGGAGGGTCCAGTGCGGGGCCGTCGCTCTGCTCCGGGGCAGGATTTTGTCTCCCTTTCCCCATGTGCTCTCGGGGGCCTGGGGCGGGGTCCCCAGCCACAGGAGGGTTGGAGCCTGGAGCCCTTCCAGCCCCTCCCTCTCAGCCCTAGAGCTCCAGGGTCCGGCCCCTTTGGCCTGTGCACCCCCGCCCACGGCACCACACGCGCCCATCGCTCCCTGCTGTTCCCTGCACAGGTCCTGAAGGGGCACGACGACCACGTCATCACCTGCCTGCAGTTCTGTGGCAGCCGCATTGTCAGCGGCTCCGATGACAACACCCTGAAGGTCTGGTCGGCCGTCACCGGCGAGGTGAGCTGGGGGAGGGGTGCGTCCGGCTGGCCGCTCGCGGGGTCCGGAGGCCCCGCCGGGGGAGGGGTGCGTCCGGCTGGCCGCTCGCGGGGTCCGGAGGCCCCGCCGGGGGAGGGGTGCGTCCGGCTGGCCGCTCGCGGGGTCCGGAGGCCCCGCCGGGGGAGGGGTGCGTCCGGCTGGCCGCTCGCGGGGTCCGGAGGCCCCGCCGGGGGAGGGGTGCGTCCGGCTGGCCGCTCGCGGGGTCCGGAGGCCCCGCCGGGGGAGGGGTGCGTCCGGCTGGCCGCTCGCGGGGTCCGGAGGCCCCGCCGGGGGCGGGGTGCGTCCGGCTGGCCGCTCGCGGGGTCCGGAGGCCCCGCCGGGGGAGGGGTGCGTCCGGCTGGCCGCTCGCGGGGTCCATGGGGTGCCTGAGCAGCCTGGCTTCTGCCTAAGTCTGCCTGCATGGCCCAATGGGGCGTCTGCTCCCCCTGCGGAGGACTGGGGGTGGCCTTAGCCTGGCCCTGCTGTTCTCCCATCGGCCCTCTGGCCCCTCAAATCCGTCTCTGCGCGTGTGGCTCCCCTGCCGCTAACTCTGTTGTGCTCTCTGCAGTGTGTGCAGACCCTGGTGGGCCACACCGGGGGGGTCTGGTCCTCCCAGATGAGGGACAACATCGTGATCAGTGGCTCCACGGACCGGACGCTGAAGGTGTGGAACGCAGACACAGGGGAGTGTGTGCACACGCTCTACGGGCACACGTCCACCGTGCGCTGCATGCACTTGCACGGCAGCAGGTAATCTGGGCAGGGCCTGGGGCTGAGACACGGAGGGAGCCGTGGGAGTGGCTGGGCTCTCAGTGTGCCCGTGATCTGCAGGGTGGTGAGCGGCTCGCGGGACGCCACGCTGCGCCTCTGGGACATAGAGACCGGGCAGTGCCTGCATGTGCTGATGGGCCACGTGGCCGCCGTGCGCTGCGTGCAGTACGACGGGCACAAGGTGGTGAGCGGAGCCTACGACTACACGGTGAAGGTGTGGGACCCGGAGAGCGAGAGCTGCATCCACACGCTGCAGGGCCACACCAACCGCGTCTACTCCCTGCAGGTGAGGCCCCTGCCCCGGGCGGGTCCCTGGCCCGGGCGAGTCCCCGGCCCTCTGCCCTAGGCGGGTCCCTGGCCCGGGCGAGTCCCCGGCCCTCTGCCCTAGGCGGGTCCCTGGCCCGGGCGAATCCCCGGCCCTCTGCCCTAGGCGGGTCCCTGGCCCGGGCGAGTCCCCGGCCCTCTGCCCTAGGCGGGTCCCTGGCCCGGGCGAGTCCCCGGCCCTCTGCCCTAGGCGGGTCCCTGGCCCGGGCGAGTCCCCGGCCCTCTGCCCTAGGCGGGTCCCTGGCCCGGGCGAGTCCCCGGCCCTCTGCCCCAGGCGGGTCCCTGGCCCGGGCGAGTCCCCGGCCCTCTGCCCTAGGCGGGTCCCTGGCCCAGGCGAGTCCCCGGCCCTCTGCCCTAGGCGGGTCCCTGGCCCGGGCGAGTCCCCGGCCCCCTGCCCCGGGCGAGTCCCTGGCCCGGGCGAGTCCCCGGCCCTCTGCCCTAGGCGGGTCCCTGGCCCGGGCGAGTCCCCGGCCCCCTGCCCCGGGCGGATCCTCGGCCCGGGCAAGTCCCCAGCCCTGGGCGAGTCCCCGGCCCTCTGCCCCAGGCGGGTCCCTGGCCCGGGCGAGTCCCCGGCCCTCTGCCCTAGGCGGGTCCCTGGCCCGGGCGAGTCCCCGGCCCTCTGCCCTAGGCGGGTCCCTGGCCCGGGCGAGTCCCCGGCCCCCTGCCCCGGGCGGATCCTCGGCCCGGGCAAGTCCCCAGCCCTCTGCCCCAGGCGGGTCCCTGGCCCGGGCGAGTCCCCGGCCCCCTGCCCCGGGCGAGTCCCCAGCCCTGGGCGAGTCCCCGGCCCTCTGCCCCAGGCGGGTCCCTGGCCCGGGCGAGTCCCCGGCCCCCTGCCCCGGGCAAGTCCCCAGCCCTGGGCGAGTCCCCGGCCCTCTGCCCCAGGCGGGTCCCTGGCCCGGGCGAGTCCCCGGCCCCCTGCCCCGGGCGAGTCCCCAGCCCTGGGCGAGTCCCCGGCCCTCTGCCCCAGGCGGGTCCCTGGCCCGGGCGAGTCCCCGGCCCTCTGCCCCAGGCGGGTCCCTGGCCCGGGCGAGTCCCCGGCCCCCTGCCCCGGGCGAGTCCCCAGCCCTGGGCGAGTCCCCGGCCCTCTGCCCCAGGCGGGTCCCTGGCCCGGGCGAGTCCCCGGCCCTCTGCCCTAGGCGGGTCCCTGGCCCGGGCGAGTCCCCGGCCCCCTGCCCCGGGCGAGTCCCCAGCCCTGGGCGAGTCCCCGGCCCTCTGCCCCAGGCGGGTCCCTGGCCCGGGCGAGTCCCTGGCCCTCTGCCCCAGGCGAGTCCCCAAGTGAGTCCCAGGCCTTGGCCCATGACAAGAGCAGCTCCCCCTCATGCTGGGTCCGTGGCTGAGCCCATGTCTCTGGCAGTTTGACGGGATGCACATTGTGAGTGGCTCCCTGGACACCTCCATCCGGGTGTGGGACATGGAGAGTGGGAACTGCCTGCACACGCTGATGGGGCACCAGTCGCTCACCAGTGGCATGGAGCTGCGGGATAACATCCTCGTCTCAGGCAACGCAGACTCAACCGTCAAGATCTGGGACATCAAGACGGGCCAGTGCCTGCAGACGCTGCAGGGTGAGTGGGGACCCTCACGGGGGAAGTCGGGGCTGGGCCCGGGGCCGGGCAGCGGCCTTAATCGGTGCATTTCCCCAGGGCCCAGCAAGCACCAGAGCGCTGTCACCTGCCTCCAGTTCAGCTCCAAGTTCGTGGTGACCAGCTCGGACGACGGCACCGTCAAGCTCTGGGACCTCAAGACGGGCGAGTTTGTGCGCAACCTGGTGACCCTGGAGAGCGGGGGCAGCGGGGGGGTGGTGTGGCGCATCCGCGCCTCCAACACAAAGCTGGTGTGTGCCGTGGGCAGCCGCAACGGCACCGAGGAGACCAAGCTGCTGGTGCTGGATTTCGATGTCGACCTGAAATGAGCCCCAGCCAAGCCGGATGGGGATGGAGGATCCCGCAGGCCGGGCTCAGCAGCTGGGCTCTGCGGGGCAGGGCCCGGAGCAGGCCTCAGCCCCTCTGCAGGGCTGTACAGACGGTGTGCAGCCTGCCTGGGCCTTATTTATGTGTGTGAGCTCCAGGACGGGGCTGGCGGGGAGGGCCCTGCGCGCAGCCGGGCCCCGGACAGAGGAAGGCAGCATGTTTTGTACACACTAATATATCGATCTATTTCTGTACCCGGGGCTGCGTTTGGGAAGCCGTCCAGAACGGTGGGAGGGGACAACGGGGCCCCCAGGCTAGTCCAGGCCGGGCAGCGTGCTGACAATGTGCACCCGGCGCTGAGCACACAGGGCCAGGGGCATCTTGCAGGGCAGCGCCAGGTGAGTCACAACCCGATGGCTGCTCAGGCCCGCCGGCTGCTGAGGCAGGCCCAGGTAGACGGGGCAGCTGTACTGCGGCAGGAAGCCGTGGGGCGTGCGAGCACGCCAGGGCTCCCGCACGGCTTGCACCCAGACGGGCGGCAGCAGGCAGGGCTGGGCCGAGAGGGTCTCCTGGAGCAGGGCTGTGCGCGTGTCCCACAGGGCGCTGTGCAGCTCTAGGCCCGTCAGGTAGAGCCCGTTCTTGGGCGGGGAGCTGGGTGGCAGCGCGCTGGGCAGCACCTGGAAGAGCGAGGGAGGATCAGGGAGGCTGGGGAAGGGGAAGGGGTCTCCCAGGAGCGGGGGGCCTGCCTGTGCCCCAAGGCAGCATTACCTGCTGGTCCAGCTGGTAGTGGTCCAGGTCCTGCTTCTCGGCCCGGGCTGCTTCCTGGAGCAGTGTCTGCAGGAGGCGCTGGGGGTGCTGGAAGGCAGCGAGATGGTAGAGCACCACTGGCTGCCCAGCCACGGCCCCCAGGTAGCCACACAGCAGCTGGCAGCGATGCGCTAGTGTCTGCAGCCAGCGGCTGGGAGGCTGGGGGCCAGTGGGCGTGTAGGGCAGCCAGGGGCGGGGCAGGCGGCCCCGCTCCAGTGCCCGCAGGATGGTGGCGCAGCGTGGGGATGGGCAGGGCTGCCCCTGCACCTGCTCCCGTGCACAGCGCAGGTCCCGGCCTACCTGCTGCAGCAGGGCCAGGAAGCTGCCACACTCCTCCAGCAGGAAGCGGAGCAGTGGCCGGGGCCTTGGCCGTGTGCGCCCAGTTGGGAGACGACCTCTGCCCCCCACCTCCCACCCTCGCTGCTGCAGCCTGGCCTGCAGCTCTAGCACCAGCTCCAGGCCGTGCTGCACCAGCTGCTCCAGGGCCTCCTGCTGGCCACGCTCGGGTGGGGTTGCCTGCCAGAGGTCCTGGGACCGCAGCAGGTCTGAGAGCAGGCTCTGGCTCTGGCTTGCCAGCAGCTGCTGCTGGAGGCCCTGGTACAACCCACAGGAGGCTGGATCCGCTGGGCTCGGGAGCTGCTGCAGGCGAGCCCGCGTCTCTGCAATCGCATCGTCTTCTGGCAGCGCTGGGGGCAGAAAGCTAGTTAGAGCCACTTGCGCCCCGGGGCCGGTCCCGGAGCCGGGCAGGAGCCCTTCCTTACCCAGCGGGGAGCCCCTGCTGAGGCTGGCGAGGAGGCTCTGCACCCCCTGGGGGGGCAGCAAACGGGAGGCCCTGCACAAGCAGCCCTGGCTCAGGCTCTGCACCGCCCCAGCGTCCCCAGCGTCCTGGATGTAGCCGCCATAGAGAACCAGTCCTGGAACAGAAAGGGCCTGTCCTAGGCTGGGCCCCGGCTGGAGCCCTTGGCAGCCGCCTTGGCTCCAGGTTGGCGGTGCTCTGGCCAGACCCCTTACCTGCTAGCTCCTGCATGCCCTCTGCAGGGTCAGACACCAGCTTTGCCAGCCGCCGCTGGACCCTCAGGCCCGTGAACAGCTCCGCCTCGCTCCTAGGTACGAGCAGCAGGCAGTCAGGGCACTGGGGCAGGGGCTGAGCCAGGGCTTTGGCAGAGTTGGCCTGGCCTCGCACTCACCAGGGGTAGGGCCGGGCCTGCGCCAGACTGCCATAGTGCTGCCTGTGCAGCAGCACTGCGTGCAGCACCAGCAGCGCCAGGCCTGGCTCCTGCGTGGCGCCCCAGCCTTTCTGGCCCAGCAGCTGGCTGTAGCTGCGCAATAGGATGCTCCTCAGGTCCGGGGGGGTCTCGCAGAACAGCGTCACGGCGCTGCGGTGCACAGGGCCTGGAGGGGTGCAGACAGGCATCACCCCTCTGCCTTCCCAAGCCTGGGGAACTCCGCTCCACCCTCCCCGTGCCAACGGGGCTACCCCGGACCTTCCTGCGAGCCAGCACGCTTGGCTGGGGTGCTGCGCTCACAGCCAGCAGGCAAGGGACCAACGCACCTGGCACGGCCTCCCTGGCGGCGGCGGCAATGAACCAGAGGCGGAACTTGGGGTGGGTCTCGTCCCCTGTCGTGTGGGCCCTTGCCCCTGCGGGGAGAGGTGGAGCTGCAGCAGTGCGTTCAGCTGGAGGTGGGGGGGGGGGCTCCTCACCTCCAGGGCCTTGCAGTAGCTTGCTGAGCTGGGCCAGCACCGCGGGGGCCCAGCAGCGCTGGAGGTGGGGGGGGGGGCGGATGGGGGGGGGCTCCTCACCTCCAGGGCCTTGCAGTAGCTTGCTGAGCTGGGCCAGCACCGCGGGGGCCCAGCAGCGCTGGAGGTGGGGGGGGGGGGGCGGATGGGTGGGGGGGGCTCCTCACCTCCAGGGCCTTGCAGTAGCTTGCTGAGCTGGGCCAGCACCGCGGGGGCCCAGAAGCGCTGGAGGTGGGGGGGGGCGGATGGGTGGGGGGGGCTCCTCACCTCCAGGGCCTTGCAGTAGCTTGCTGAGCTGGGCCAGCACCGCGGGGGCCCAGCAGCGCTGGAGGTGGGGGGGGGGGGATGGGTGGGGGGGGGCTCCTCACCTCCAGGGCCTTGCAGTAGCTTGCTGAGCTGGGCCAGCACCGCGGGGGCCCAGCAGCGCTGGAGGTGGGGGGGGGCGGATGGGTGGGGGGGGCTCCTCACCTCCAGGGCCTTGCAGTAGCTTGCTGAGCTGGGCCAGCACCGCGGGGGCCCAGCAGCGCTGGAGGTGGGGGGGGGGCGGATGGGAGGGGGGGGCTCCTCACCTCCAGGGCCTTGCAGTAGCTTGCTGAGCTGGGCCAGCACCGCGGGGGCCCAGCAGCGCTGGAGGTGGGGGGGGGCAGATGGGTGGGGGGGGCTCCTCACCTCCAGGGCCTTGCAGTAGCTTGCTGAGCTGGGCCAGCACCGCGGGGGCCCAGCAGCGCTGGAGGTGGGGGGGGGGCGGATGGGTGGGGGGGGCTCCTCACCTCCAGGGCCTTGCAGTAGCTTGCTGAGCTGGGCCAGCACCGCGGGGGCCCAGCAGCGCTGGAGGTGGGGGGGGGGGATGGGTGGGGGGGGCTCCTCACCTCCAGGGCCTTGCAGTAGCTTGCTGAGCTGGGCCAGCACCGCGGGGGCCCAGCAGCGCTGGAGGTGGGGGGGGGCGGATGGGAGGGGGGGGGCTCCTCACCTCCAGGGCCTTGCAGTAGCTTGCTGAGCTGGGCCAGCACCGCGGGGGCCCAGCAGCGCTGGAGGTGGGGGGGGGCGGATGGGTGGGGGGGGCTCCTCACCTCCAGGGCCTTGCAGTAGCTTGCTGAGCTGGGCCAGCACCGCGGGGGCCCAGAAGCGCTGGAGGTGGGGGGGGGCGGATGGGTGGGGGAGGCTCCTCACCTCCAGGGCCTTGCAGTAGCTTGCTGAGCTGGGCCAGCACCGCGGGGGCCCAGCAGCGCTGGAGGTGGGGGGGGGGGGCGGATGGGAGGGGGGGGGGCTCCTCACCTCCAGGGCCTTGCAGTAGCTTGCTGAGCTGGGCCAGCACCGCGGGGGCCCAGCAGCGCTGGAGGTGGGGGGGGGCAGATGGGTGGGGGGGGGCTCCTCACCTCCAGGGCCTTGCAGTAGCTTGCTGAGCTGGGCCAGCACCGCGGGGGCCCAGCAGCGCTGGAGGTGGGGGGGGGGGGCGGATGGGTGGGGGGGGCTCCTCACCTCCAGGGCCTTGCAGTAGCTTGCTGAGCTGGGCCAGCACCGCGGGGGCCCAGAAGCGCTGGAGGTGGGGGGGGGCGGATGGGAGGGGGGGGGGCTCCTCACCTCCAGGGCCTTGCAGTAGCTTGCTGAGCTGGGCCAGCACCGCGGGGGCCCAGCAGCGCTGGAGGTGGGGGGGGGGGCTCCTCACCTCCAGGGCCTTGCAGTAGCTTGCTGAGCTGGGCCAGCACCGCGGGGGCCCAGCAGCGCTGGAGGTGGGGGGGGGGGGGGGGCGGATGGGTGGGGGGGGCTCCTCACCTCCAGGGCCTTGCAGTAGCTTGCTGAGCTGGGCCAGCACCGCGGGGGCCCAGCAGTGCTGGAGGTGGGGGGGGGCGGATGGGGGGGGGCTCCTCACCTCCAGGGCCTTGCAGTAGCTTGCTGAGCTGGGCCAGCACCGCGGGGGCCCAGCAGTGCTGGAGGTGGTGGGGGGGGGCGGATGGGAGGGGGGGGCTCCTCACCTCCAGGGCCTTGCAGTAGCTTGCTGAGCTGGGCCAGCACCGCGGGGGCCCAGCAGTGCTGGAGGTGGGGGGGGGGGCGGATGGGAGGGGGGGGGGCTCCTCACCTCCAGGGCCTTGCAGTAGCTTGCTGAGCTGGGCCAGCACCGCGGGGGCCCAGCAGCGCTGGAGGTGACAGTTGTTCAGCACCAGCCAGTGACCCTCCTTGGGGCAGGTGCCGAGGGCATCGGCCACGTCGCGCATGCAGCTGGGGGAGCCCAGAGAGACGACCACGAGGCCCCGCTGCGGAAGAAGCAGGTCGCAGACCCTGGGTCTCCTGTGTCCAGGGCCCAGCATGGGGCCCCCCCCCCCCCCCCCCCCGTCCAGCGCGGGCATTACGCAGTGCTGTTGCTTGGCCATCTGTCGGATCCAGTGCAGCGGGTGCGTGGTGGCCCCGGGCGCGCCCCCGCGGGGGGTGAGGAACAGCACGGGCTGCCGGGTTTGGCTGCAGGCGTAGATGGTGGCGGCGCTGTAGCCGGCGTCCTCGGCGACGGGGCGGCCGAGCAGGCAGGCGGCGAGGTCCCGGAGCACGCTGCCCAGCTTCTCGGGGCAGAGGACGCGCCACAGCAGGGCCCGCTGGAAGAGGCTGAGGTGGGCGTGGCTGGGGCACGGGGCAGGGCCCACCACGGTGGAGGGCAGGCGGAAGTACTCCTGCCACTGGGCAGCCTGCTCCACCAGGGAGGCCCGCAGGCCCTGGAAGCCAGGCAGGCATTCGAGAAGCCCGCACTCGTGCCAGGCTGCAGCGCGCACCCAGCCTGGCCTGGCCACCCCGGCCGGCTGCAGCAGGTGACCAGCCACGGGGGCTTGCAGCCCCTGGCAGAAGGCCAGCCACTCCAGGGGACTGAGCTGGCCAGCCAGGCGGAGGGGCGCCAGGGCCCCCAGGAAGCTCAGGAGCAGGTTGTGTGTTTCCCGCAGACGTGGCTGCACGTGGGCCAGCAGCTGGCGGGTGAGGCTCTGGCCGAGCTCCAGCAGCCGGGCCTCCAGCGCGTCCTGCTTGGTGGCGTCGGCGCGCCGGGTGGCGAGCAGGGCCCTGCGGGTGAGGGCCAGGCAGCTGGCGGTGGAGCAGTGGTAGAGGGGGTGCAGGCGGCACACCTGCTGCAGGGCCTGGTGCAGAGCAGCGCCCAGGCCGGCCACCTGCCGGTACTTGGCCCGCACGGCCAGCTGGTGCTGGCGCAGGGAGAGCAGGTGCTGGTGGCTGGCGCGCAGGGCCTGGGTCTGGGTCTGCAACAGTCCGAGCAGGGGCAGGAAGTCGTCGTCCTCTTCCAGCAGGGAGCACGACGGCTGTGAGATCAGCTCCAGCAGCTCCTCCTGGCAGAGAGGGGGGTCCCAGAGCTGGGGGCACAGCCATGGGGCAACTGGGGGCACAGCGGGGGGGGGGGTCCCGGAGCTGGGGGCACAGCCATGGGGCAACTGGGGGCACAGCGGGGGGGGGTCCCAGAGCTGGGGGCACAGCCATGGGGCAACTGGGGGCACAGCGGGGGGGTGTCCCGGAGCTGGGGGCACAGCCATGGGGCAACTGGGGGCACAGCGGGGGGGTCCCAGATCTGGGGGCACAGCCATGGGGCACGGTGGGGGGGGGGTCCCGGAGCTGGGGTCACAGCCATGGGGCAACTGGGGGCACAGCGGGGGGGGGTCCCGGAGCTGGGGGCACAGCCATGGGGCAACTGGGGGCACAGTGGGGGGGGGGTCCCGGAGCTGGGGTCACAGCCATGGGGCAAATGGCACAGTGGGGGGGGTCCCAGAGCTGGGGGCACAGCCATGGGGCAACTGGGGGCACAGGGGGGTAGGCATGGCTGGGGATTGTGGGGTATGGTGTGGGTGGGGCTGAGGAATCATGGTGTGATGGGGTCTGTGGCGTGGCTGGCGGCTCCGGATGGCAGTGGGTTCAGCGTGGCTGGCGACTAGGGGGTCATGACATGACTGGGAGCTAGAAGGTGCAGCATGACTTGGGGCTCATTGTGGATGGGGGGGCAGGCAGCCGGGGGTCATGCAGTGGTTGGGGGCTAAGGAACCGGCATCGCTAGAGGCTGGGGGGGTATGGCATGGCTGAGCCTGCGGGCTGGGGACTAGGGGGCACAGTGTGTCTAGGGAACACGGGGTGGTTGGGGGTTAGGTGAGGCACATCATGGCGGAGGGCTAGGGGTGCGGTGTGGCTGGGGGCTGGGTGCATGGCGTGGCTGGGAGTAGGCAGAGCTAGGCAGGGCTCGGGGCACGGCATGGGCTAGGCGGGGCTAGAGGTTGGCATGGCTAGGAGCATGATGGGACTGGGTTCTAGGCGTGGCTGGGGGCGCGGTGTGGCTAGAGGCATGGCCCTAGCTCGGAGCTAGGTGGGGCTCGGGGGCGTGGCGTGGCTGGGGGGCACGGCATGGCAGGGGGTTAGGCGTGATTGGGGGATAGGTGGGGCCGGGGGTGTGGCGTGGCTGGGGGCTAGGTGGGCTCGGGGCACGGCATGGCGTGGCTGGGGGCGCGGTGTGGCTGGGGGCTAGGCGTGGCCGGAGTGCGGTGGGGCTGGGGGCGCAGCGTGGCTGGGGGCTAGGCGTGGCTGGAGTGTGGTGGGGCTGGGGGCTAGGCGTGGCTGGGGAGTAGGTGTGGCCGGGGTGCAGTGTGGCTGGGGGCTAGGCGGGGCTGGGGGCTAGGTGGGCTGGGGGCGTGGCGTGGCAGGGAGTTAGGTGGGCTGGGGGCTAAGTAGGGCTGGGTGCATGGTGGGGCTGGAAGCTTGGTGGGGCTGGGGGTGTGGTGGGCTGGGGGCTAGGTGTGGCCGGGGACTAGGTGGGGCTGGGGGCGCGGCATGGCTGGGGGCTAGGCGGGGCTGGGGGTGTGGTGGGGCTGAGGGCTAGGTGGGCTGGGGGCGTGGCATGGCAGGGAGTTAGGTGGGCTGGGGGCTAAGTAGGGCTGGGTGCGTGGTGGGGCTGGAAGCTTGGTGGGGCTGGGGGTGTGGTGGGCTGGGGGCTAGGTGTGGCCGGAGTGCGGTGGGGCTGGGGATTAGGTGGGGCTGGAGGCGCGGCGTGGCTGGGGGCATGGTGGAGTTGAGGGCTAGGTGTGGCTGGGGGCTAGGTGTGGCTGGGGACGTGGTGGGGCTGAGGGCGTGGCGTGGCCGGGGGCTAGGTGGGGCCAGGGGTGCAGCGTGGCTGGGGGCACGGCGTGGCTGGGGGCTAGGTGGGGCTAGGGGCGTGGTGGGGCTGGGGGTTAGCCGGGGCTGGGGGTTAGCCGTGGCTGGGGGCTAGGCGGGGCCAGGGGCATGGCGTGGCTGGGGGCTAGGCGGGGCTGGGGGCGAGGCGGGGCTGGGGGTTAGGCGTGGCTGGGGACTAGGTGGGCTGGGGGCTAGGCGGGGCCAGGGGCATGGCGTGGCTGGGGGCTAGGTGGGGCTGGGGGCGAGGCGGGGCTGAGGGCTAGGTGGGCTGGGGGCGTGGCGTGGCAGGGAGTTAGGTGGGCTGGGGGCTAAGTAGGGCTGGGTGCGTGGTGGGGCTGGGGGTGTGGTGGGCTGGGGGCTAGGTGGGGCTGGGGACTAGGTGGGGGTTGGAGGCGCGGCGTGGCTGGGGGCTAGGTGGGCTGGGGGCTAGGTGTGGCCGGAGTGCGGTGTGGCTGGGGGCTAGGCAGGGCTGGGGGCGTGGTGGGGCTGGGGGCTAGGTGGGGCTGAGGGCGTGGCGTGGCCGGGGTGCGGTGTGGATGGGGGCTAGGTGGGGCTAGGGGCGTGGTGGGGCTGGGGGCGCGGCGTGGTGGGGCTGAGGGCTAGGTGGGCTGGGGCGCGGCGTGGCTGGGCTGAGGGCTAGGTGGGGCTGGGGACTAGGTGGGGCGGGACTAGGCGTGGCTGGGGGCTAGGCGGGGCCAGGGGCGCGGCGTGGCTGGGGCTAGGGGCATGGCGTGGCTGGGGGCTAGGTGGGGCTGAGGGCGAGGTGGGGCTGGGGGCGAGGCGGGGCTGAGGGCTAGGTGGGGCTGGGGGCGCGGCGTGCCTGGAGGTTGGGGGCGCGGCATGCCTGGGGGCTAGGTGGACTGTGGACTAGGTGTGGCCTGGGGCTAGGTGGGGCTGGGGGCGTGGTGTGCCTGGGTGTGGGGGCGCGGCATGCCTGGGGGCTAGTTGGGCTGGGGGCGTGGCGTGGCTGGAGTCTAGGTGGACTGGGGACTAGCGTGGCCGGGGGCTAGGTGAGGCTGGGGGCGCGGCGTGGCTGGGGGCTAGGTGGGGTCGGGGGCGCGGCGTGGCTGGGGGCTAGGTGGGGCTGAGGGCTAGGTGGGGTCCGGGGCGCGGCTGGGGGCTAGGTGGGGCTGGGGGCGCGGCGTGGCTGGAGGGCTGGGTGGGCGCGGCAGCCAGCCCGGGGCCTGCTTTGCTATGGGGAGGCTGAGGCGCCCGGCCCCCCTCAGGCTGGGGTTGCTGCCTTGGCGCCCCGGCAAGAGCCGGCCCGTGGCACTCGCTCACCTCCGCGTCCTCCAGCTTGTCCTCCAGCTGCAGGATGCTGAGCTGCAGGGTGCGCCAGTGGGTCTGGGCCTCGCGCCGCTCGGCGCGCAGCACCTCCTCCAGCAGCGCGTCCTCCAGCGCCGCGGGGCTCAGGCTCAGGTCGATGGCTGCCAGGCCCTTCAGCACGGCGTGGTCCAGCTCTGTGGGGACAGGTGGGGGCGGGCAGGCCTGTGGGGACCTCGGGGCGGGGCTGGGCACAACGGCAGCCCAGAGGCGCTGGGAGCAGAAGGGCAGCACCCGCAGGCCCAGCCGGGGTCCCAGACAGGAGACTGAGGCCTCTGCACTGCCTGGACCTGCCTGCCCAGAGCCAGCCCCACACCACGAGCCACATGGAGCCACATCTCAGTTTGGCCACCAGTGCTGGTGCCAGGGGCGGGCCTCCCCAGTCCACACGCGCCCCACTCTGCAGAGCCAGCACAGGACCCCCTTGATGCCCACCTCCCTGCCACCTAGCCTGCGCCTGGCACCACATGGGGCCCCCACCTCCCCGCCAGCCTGGAGAGCGCCTGGCACCACATGGGGCCCCCACCTCCCTGCCACCTAGCCTGCGCCTGGCACCACATGGGGCCCCCCACCTCCCTGCCACCTAGCCTGCGCCTGGCACCACATGGGGCCCCCCACCTCCCTGCCACCTAGCCTGCACCTGGCACCACATGGGGCCCCCCACCTCCCCGCCAGCCTGGAGAGCGCCTGGCACCACATGAGGGTCCTGCACAGGCGCCAGGGCTCCTCACACGAAGTCACAGAGCCCGGCTCCATATCCGTCCCCAGCGGGACGGGCGAGAACAGCAGCCTGGCTCGGCTGCACTGACCAGAGTGTGGGGAACCAGAGCCAGGAGCCGCTGCCCTGCCCTGCGCTGCGCTGCAGCCGCCTCGGAGCCCTTCAGGAGCCATGTGGACCACTAGGGGCGGGCGAGAGACCCGATAAAATGGGGTCCGGGGGCGCTGCTCAGAGGGGGAAATCAGGGCACGTTACCAGAGAACGCCGAACGCACAGCAAGCGGTGACCCAGGAATCCCCTCAGACCCCCCCAGTGCTCCCTGTGCCCCCCCGCCGCCCCCTCACACAGGGGAGAGGTGATAACCCATCCCCCCCTCCCCTGTGCCCCACCCAGCCCCCCTCACACAGGGGAGAGGTTATGACCCATCCCCCACCTCCCCTCAGACACCCCAGTGCTCCCTGTGCCCCCCCCAACCCCCCTCACACAGGGGAGAGGTGATAACCCATCCCCCCCTCCCCTGTGCTCCACCCAGCCCCCCTCACACAGGGGAGAGGTTATGACCCATCCCTCACCTCCCCTCACACACCCCAGTGCTCCCTGTGCCCCCCAGCCCCCCTTACACAGGGGAGAGGTTATGACCCAGCCCCCACCTCCCCTCAGACACCCCAGTGCTCCCTGTACCCCCCATCCCCCCTCACACAGGGGAGAGGTGATAACCCATCCCCCCCTCCCCTGTGCCCCACCCAGCCCCCCTCACACAGGGGAGAGGTGATAACCCATCCCCCCCTCCCCTGTGCCCCACCCAGCCCCCCTCACACAGGGGAGAGGTTATGACCCAGCCCCCACCTCCCCTCAGACACCCCAGTGCTCCCTGTACCCCCCATCCCCCCTCACACAGGGGAGAGGTGATAACCCATCCCCCCCTCCCCTGTGCCCCACCCAGCCCCCCTCACACAGGGGAGAGGTTATGACCCATCCCTCACCTCCCCTCACACACCCCTGTGCCCCCCAGCCCCCCTTACACAGGGGAGAGGTTATAACCCATCCCCCACCTCCCCTCAGACACCCCAGTGTTTCCTGTGCCCCCCCAGCCCCCCTCACACAGGGGAGAGGTTATAACCCATCCCCCACCTCCCCTCACACACCCCAGTGCTCCCTGTGCCCCCCAGCCCCCCTTACACAGGGGAGAGGTTATAACCCATCCCCCACCTCCCCTCACACACCCCAGTGTTCCCTGTGCCCCCCAGCCCCCCCTTACACAGGGGAGAGGTTATAACCCATCCCCCACCTCCCCTCACACACCCCAGTGTTCCCTGTGCCCCCCCAGCCCCCCTCACACAGGGGAGAGGTTATAACCCATCCCCCACCTCCCCTCACACACCCCAGTGCTCCCTGTGCCCCCCCCAGCCCCCTTACACAGGGGAGAGGTTATAACCCATCCCCCACCTCCCCTCAGACACCCCAGTGCTCCCTGTGCCCCCCCAGCCCCCCTCACACAGGGGAGAGGTTATAACCCATCCCCCACCTCCCCTCAGACACCCCAGTGCTCCCTGTGCCCCCCATGCCCCCTCACACAGGGGAGAGGTGATAACCCATCCCCCACCTCCCCTCACACACCCCAGTGCTCCCTGTGCCCCCCCAGCCCCCCTTACACAGGGGAGAGGTTATAACCCATCCCCCACCTCCCCCAGACACCCCAGTGCTCCCTGTGCCCCCCTGCCGCCCCCTCACACAGGGGAGAGGTTATAACCCATCCCCCCTCCCCTCACGCACCCCAGTGCTCCCTGTGCCCCCCTGCCGCCCCCTCACACAGGGGAGAGGTTATAACCCATCCCCCCTCCCCTCACGCACCCCAGTGCTCCCTGTGCCCCCCAGCCCCCCCTCATACAGGGGAGAGGTGATAACCCATCCCCCCCTCCCCTGTGCCCCACCCAGCCCCCCTCACACAGGGGAGAGGTGATAACCCATCCCCCCTCCATGCTGTGGCCGGCCAGGGGAAGGCAGGAGCAGCGCGCCCCAGTGAGCGCAGTCGCCAGCCAGAGGGGATGGGGGTGGGCGAGTCCCAGAGAGTTTTGGGGGGGAGGGGGGAAGCCGGGAGGGCATTTAAGCCTGGGTCCAAAGGACGGAAATAGGGAGTGGGCCGTGCGCAGGGCATGGGCTGCATTTGTGCTAGGTGCCCCAGGACCTCTGGGGCTTGTGTGGAATTCTCCTTCCCAGTGGCGTGTGGCCAGTGATCAGCCTCTCGCAGGGCCCTCTGCAGAGCACAGCGCTGGCGCTCACTGCACCTCAGGAGCGGTGCACCGCAGCTCACAAGCCTCCCGGCGGGATCCCCGCATGGCTGCCCACGCAGCTCGCAGTGAAAGAACACGCTTGGCTCCAGCCTGGCTGCCTCGGAGCTACCTGCCTGGCTCTAAGGCCCGGACGTGCCATTCCGGGCACACAGGACTCCATGGGGCGCCCCCGAGCTGTGTGCACGGCCAGAGCGCCAGGTCCCTGCGGCCAGTCTGTCAGCTGCCCCTGTGCAAGTCCAGGCACGGAAGTGCTTCCCGAGAGAGTCCAAAGGGCAGTGTCTGCCGCTCACCGTCGCCCTTGTGAGGGCACAGCGAGGAGCCCTGGACCCTGCATCCGCAGCCAGACGCGACTCAGCCGGCCAGCAGAGTGGAAGGTTTGACTGGTCCTCAGGGACACGGCCCCGCTTAGGCCGATGTTAACACCAGAACCAGGGCAGAGCCTTATTCCTCGTGGGGGAAAGGCTCATGGGCCCTGAACCCCCCTTCCTTGGGCTAAAACATCCTCACTCCCCTAGCCCAGCTGAGACTAACTCCCCTGAACAGCTGGTCCCTCGGCCCCCCAGGCAACTCCGCCTCCTGCATTGTCCTGCTCCCAGAGCCAAGCTGAAACAAAAGCCAGGACTAAAGACTAACAGGATAGTTTACTGGGTGATGAGCCTTCCTGGCCCAAGGAAGCTCCTCACCTACTAAACCATCGTGTTAGTCTTTAAAGTGCTGCATCCTCCTGTCTCTTGTTTCAGCAAGAGCAGACTAACAGGGCTGCGTCTCCCTATTCCCCAACGCTGAGGCACCTCTCTTGTCACCTGGGCCTCAGGAGGTGAGAGGCTGACAGACTTCCACAGAGAGTCCTGCCTGGCCTCTCTCCCCCATGCACAGAGCGCTGGTGGGGACACACACACACCAGCATCCCCACTGTCACACTGCTCTTCCCACGGCTGCCCTCAGGGTTCCTCTCCCACTGGCCAGGAGACCCAAGGCCCAGGGCTGAGCCTTTGCACAGGGCCGGGGTGTCTCTGGGCAGCTTGGCAGGACCCCACTGGAAGTGGATACAAAGCACAGACCCGGCGAGAAGCCTCTTCCTGTTCCCAGACATGGCTCTCCAGAGGCAGGGCCGTGGCCTGCGCAGGGCTCCCAGCACACACCGCTCACCAGTGCCTGCCAGCCTGGCCACGGCACAAGCCGAGGGCCCATGACCCAGACCCCCCAGCCAGGCCTGGGGGGGGAGTCCCCTGAAGCAGCAATGGCTGGACTAGACTCTGGGGCACGAGGGCCAGGGAGCAGGGCGCTGGGCACTGCATGTGCCAAGCCCGCATCCCGGAGCCAGGGACGGCGCCTCTGCACAGGGCTCCGGGAGCGACTCTCCCCCTTACCTTTCCCCAGTGCCCGGAGCGACAGGCTGGTGCTCAGGTAGAGCCGGAAGGAAGGCAGCACCTCGGAGGGCGGGTTGCAGCCCCCTGCCCCCAGCAGCGTCTCCTTCTGCATGAGCTGCAGGAGAGCAGGGCAGCGGGGGCTCTTCTCAAAGTCCACAAGCAGGACGGGTGACCCTGGGAGACAGCCACAGTGATTGCCCTGGGGGGCTGTCCCGCCCCCTGCCCAGCTCCCGGCCCCAGAGACTCCCCGGCTCCCCTCAGCCTGCCCCACATTGCCTCCCCTGCCCTCCCACAGCCTGCCCCACATTGCCTCCCACAGCCCGCCCCACATTGCCTCCCCAGCCCTCCCTCAGCCTGCCCCACATTGCCTCCCCAGCCCTCCCACAGCCTGCCCCACATTGCCTCCCCAGCCCTCCCTCAGCCTGCTCCACATTGCCTCCCCAGCCCTCCCACAGCCTGCCCCACATTGCCTCCCCAGCCCTCCCACAGCCTGCCCCGCATTGCCTCCCCAGCCCTCCCACAGCCTGCCCCACATTGCCTCCCACAGCCTGCCCCACATTGCCTCCCCAGCCCTCCCACAGCCTGCCCCACATTGCCTCCCCTGCCCTCCCTCAGCCTGCCCCACATTGCCTCCCCAGCCCTCCCTCAGCCTGCTCCACATTGCCTCCCCAGCCCTCCCACAGCCTGCCCCACATTGCCTCCCCAGCCCTCCCACAGCCTGCCCCACATTGCCTCCCCAGCCCTCCCACAGCCTGCCCCACATTGCCCCCCACAGCCTGCCCCACATTGCCTCCCACAGCCTGCCCCACATTGCCTCCCCAGCCCTCCCTCAGCCTGCCCCACATTGCCTCCCCAGCCCTCCCACAGCCTGCCCCACATTGCCTCCCCAGCCCTCCCTCAGCCTGCCCCACATTGCCTCCCCAGCCCTCCCTCAGCCTGCCCCACATTGCCTCCCCTGCCCTCCCACAGCCTGCCCCACATTGCCTCCCCAGCCCTCCCACAGCCTGCCCCACATTTGCCTCCCACAGCCTGCCCCACATTGCCTCCCCAGCCCTCCCACAGCCTGCCCCACATTGCCTCCCCAGCCCTCCCACAGCCTGCCCCACATTGCCTCCCCTGCCCTCCCACAGCCTGCCCCACATTGCCTCCCACAGCCTGCCCCACATTGCCTCCCCAGCCCTCCCACAGCCTGCCCCACATTGCCTCCCCAGCCCTCCCACAGCCTGCCCCACATTGCCTCCCCTGCCCTCCCACAGCCTGCCCCACATTGCCTCCCACAGCCTGCCCCGCATTGCCTCCCCAGCCCTCCCACAGCCTGCCCCACATTGCCTCCCCAGCTCTCCCACAGCCTGCCCCACATTGCCTCCCCAGCTCTCCCACAGCCTGCCCCACATTGCCTCCCCAGCTCTCCCACAGCCTGCCCCACATTGCCTCCCCAGCCCTCCCACAGCCTGCCCCACATTGCCTCCCCAGCCCTCCCACAGCCTGCCCCACATTGCCTCCCCAGCCCTCCCACAGCCTGCCCCACATTGCCCCCCACAGCCTGCCCCACATTGCCTCCCACAGCCTGCCCCACATTGCCTCCCCAGCCCTCCCTCAGCCTGCCCCACATTGCCTCCCCAGCCCTCCCTCAGCCTGCCCCACATTGCCTCCCCTGCCCTCCCACAGCCTGCCCCACATTGCCTCCCCAGCTCTCCCACAGCCTGCCCCACATTGCCTCCCCAGCTCTCCCACAGCCTGCCCCACATTGCCTCCCCAGCCCTCCCACAGCCTGCCCCACATTGCCTCCCCAGCCCTCCCTCAGCCTGCCCCACATTGCCTCCCCAGCCCTCCCACAGCCTGCCCCACATTGCCTCCCCAGCCCTCCCACAGCCTGCCCCACATTGCCTCCCCAGCCCTCCCACAGCCTGCCCCGCATTGCCTCCCACAGCCTGCCCCACATTGCCTCCCCAGCCCTCCCTCAGCCTGCCCCACATTGCCTCCCCAGCCCTCCCACAGCCTGCCCCACATTGCCTCCCCTGCCCTCCCACAGCCTGCCCCACATTGCCTCCCACAGCCTGCCCCACATTGCCTCCCCAGCCCTCCCACAGCCTGCCCCACATTGCCTCCCCAGCCCTCCCACAGCCTGCCCCACATTGCCTCCCCTGCCCTCCCACAGCCTGCCCCACATTGCCTCCCCAGCCCTCCCACAGCCTGCCCCACATTGCCTCCCCAGCCCTCCCACAGCCTGCCCCACATTGCCTCCCCAGCCCTCCCACAGCCTGCCCCACATTGCCTCCCACAGCCTGCCCCACATTGCCTCCCCAGCCCTCCCTCAGCCTGCCCCACATTGCCTCCCCAGCCCTCCCACAGCCTGCCCCACATTGCCTCCCCTGCCCTCCCACAGCCTGCCCCACATTGCCTCCCCAGCCCTCCCTCAGCCTGCCCCACATTGCCTCCCCAGCCCTCCCACAGCCTGCCCCACATTGCCTCCCCAGCCCTCCCTCAGCCTGCCCCACATTGCCTCCCCTGCCCTCCCACAGCCTGCCCCACATTGCCTCCCCTGCCCTCCCACAGCCTGCCCCACATTGCCTCCCCAGCCCTCCCTCAGCCTGCCCCACATTGCCTCCCCTGCCCTCCCACAGCCTGCCCCACATTGCCTCCCCAGCCCTCCCACAGCCTGCCCCACATTGCCTCCCCAGCCCTCCCACAGCCTGCCCCACATTGCCTCCCCAGCCCTCCCACAGCCTGCCCCGCATTGCCTCCCCAGCCCTCCCACAGCCTGCCCCACATTGCCTCCCCAGCCCTCCCACAGCCTGCCCCACATTTGCCTCCCACAGCCTGCCCCACATTGCCTCCCCAGCCCTCCCACAGCCTGCCCCACATTTGCCTCCCCAGCCCTCCCACAGCCTGCCCCGCATTGCCTCCCCAGCCCTCCCACAGCCTGCCCCACATTTGCCTCCCACAGCCTGCCCCACATTGCCTCCCCAGCCCTCCCACAGCCTGCCCCACATTGCCTCCCCAGCCCTCCCACAGCCTGCCCCGCATTGCCTCCCACAGCCTGCCCCACATTGCCTCCCACAGCCTGCCCCACATTGCCTCCCCAGCCCTCCCACAGCCTGCCCCACATTGCCTCCCCAGCCCTCCCACAGCCTGCCCCACATTGCCTCCCACAGCCTGCCCCACATTGCCTCCCCAGCCCTCCCACAGCCTGCCCCACATTGCCTCCCCAGCCCTCCCACAGCCTGCCCCACATTGCCTCCCCAGCCTGCCCCACATTGCCTCCCCAGCCCTCCCACAGCCTGCCCCACATTGCCTCCCCAGCTCTCCCACAGCCTGCCCCACATTGCCTCCCCAGCCTGCCCCACATTGCCTCCCTAGCCCTCCCACAGCCTGCCCCACATTGCCTCCCACAGCCTGCCCCACATTGCCTCCCCAGCCCTCCCACAGCCTGCCCCACATTGCCTCCCCAGCCCTCCCTCAGCCTGCCCCACATTGCCTCCCCAGCCCTCCCACAGCCTGCCCCACATTGCCTCCCCAGCCCTCCCACAGCCTGCCCCACATTGCCTCCCCAGCCTGCCCCACATTGCCTCCCCAGCCCTCCCACAGCCTGCCCCACATTGCCTCCCCAGCTCTCCCACAGCCTGCCCCACATTGCCTCCCCAGCCTGCCCCACATTGCCTCCCCAGCCCTCCCACAGCCTGCCCCACATTGCCTCCCACAGCCTGCCCCACATTGCCTCCCCAGCCCTCCCTCAGCCTGCCCCACATTGCCTCCCCAGCCCTCCCACAGCCTGCCCCACATTGCCTCCCCAGCCCTCCCACAGCCTGCCCCACATTGCCTCCCCAGCCCTCCCTCAGCCTGCCCCACATTGCCTCCCCTGCCCTCCCACAGCCTGCCCCACATTGCCTCCCACAGCCTGCCCCACATTGCCTCCCCTGCCCTCCCACAGCCTGCCCCGCATTGCCTCCCCAGCCCTCCCACAGCCTGCCCCACATTGCCTCCCCAGCCCTCCCACAGCCTGCCCCACATTGCCTCCCCAGCCCTCCCTCAGCCTGCCCCACATTGCCTCCCCAGCCCTCCCTCAGCCTGCCCCACATTGCCTCCCCAGCCCTCCCACAGCCTGCCCCACATTGCCTCCCCAGCCCTCCCTCAGCCTGCCCCACATTGCCTCCCCAGCCCTCCCACAGCCTGCCCCACATTGCCTCCCCAGCCCTCCCTCAGCCTGCCCCGCCTCCCCCACAGCCTGCCCCCATTGCCTGCCTCACATAGCCTGCTCTCTGGCTGGAACCCCACACTGCCCAGGGCCGGGCGAGAGGCTCTCCAGGGGCCCTGGCACACCTGCGGGATGCGGCTGAGAACCCGGGCGCCCAGGGCTGCTTGCCATGCACAGGTCATTGTGTGTGGGCAGGGCCAGCCCCCAGGAGCCTCCGCTCCTGCCCTGTGCCCCAGCAGCACCATGATGGGCCGAGAAGGAGTTGCTGGCCCAGCCTGGCCTCTTTGACAATCCCAGGGGTGGGCGGGACAGATAATGACGAACACGGTCAGAGGTTCAAAACGAGGGAGCCGGAGGGGGAAGCCGGGCAGAGCCCCTGCTCCTCAACGCTGTCAAGGGAGCCAGTGGACGCTGCCCAGAGGAATCTGCCCGGGTACGTGAGCCCAGGGAGGAGAGAACCCCCTCGGCCAGCATCCTCCTCTGCTGCATTCTAGACAGGGCTAGGTCACGTGACCATGTGACCCACTCCAGCTTGGGAGGTACCAGGAGTGGCCCTAAAGGCTCTGTCTACGCTGGCGGGTTCTTGCGCAAGAGCATGTCCACACGGCCATGTGCTCTTGTGCAAGAAACCCCTGCCGTGTGTCCACACTGCCCTCTTGTGCAAGAAACCCCTGCCGTGTGTCCACACTGCCTTCTTGTGCAAGAAACCCCTGCCGTGTGTCCACACTGCCCTCTTGTGCAAGAAACCCCTGCCGTGTGTCCACACTGCCCTCTTGTGCAAGAAACCCCTGCCGTGTGTCCACACTGCCTTCTTGTGCAAGAAACCCCTGCCGTGTGTCCACACTGCCCTCTTGTGCAAGAAACCCCTGCCGTGTGTCCACACTGCCCTCTTGTGCAAGAAACCCCTGCCGTGTGTCCACACTGCCTTCTTGTGCAAGAAACCCCTGCCGTGTGTCCACACTGCCCTCTTGTGCAAGAAACCCCTGCCGTGTGTCCACACTGCCCTCTTGTGCAAGAGGGCTTGTACTTGTTAGAAAAGAGCGTAGCTCTTGCGCAAGAAGCCCTGTCTTCCAACGACGTACTGTAAATCTTCTTGCGCCAGAGCAGGCGGGCAGTGTGGACTCTCTGCAGGGTCTTGGCGCAAGAACCCACCAGTGTAGACAGAGCCAAAAAGCGCCATGAGGTGGACTCCATCTTGTCTTCAAGTCTGCTACTGATCCCAGATGCAGCCTTGCAAGCGACAGCGAGCGGGAAGGAGGCCGACCCGCCCTGGCACAGGATGGGCACCAGAGACTTCTAAGATGGCCGTTTGTAACGTCTCTGCTGAGAGCCTGCGTCGAGAACTGGGAGAGTGGTGCCTGTGACGTGTTCTCCTTACTCTTAGCCTTTTCTTTATTTTATTAATAAACCTTTAGGCTACGTCTAGACTGGCAGGATTTTCCGGAAATGCTTTTAACAGAAAAGTTTTTCCGTTAAAAGCATTTTCGGAAAAGAGCGTCTAGATTGGCAGGACGCTTTTCTGCAAAAGCACTTTTTGTGGAAAAGCGTCCGTGGCCAATCTAGACGCGCTTTTGCACAAAAAAGCCCCAATCGCCATTTTCGCGATCAGGCTTTTTTGCGAAAACAAATCTGAGCTGTCTACACTGGCCCTTTTGCGCAAAAGTTTCCAGAAAAACTGGCCAGTCTAGACACAGCCTTAGATTGTAGATTCTAAAGGACTGGCCCAGTGCGATCTTGTGGGTAAGATCCAAAGTGTAAACTGACTGGAAACCTGGGGCTGGTTCTTTGGGACCGGAAAGACCTGTTGGGGGTAGGTGAGATCGGGTTCTATAACCCCTCATCTGTGCACAGGCCCGGGGCTGATTGTGGCCCAGGGAGAGCTGGGGTGCCTGAGGGGTTTGCTCGCGAGGTTCCTGCTGGCCGGATTGGCAGCTGAAGTGCTTGGCGTGACTGGTGTGTGGCCTATTGGGGAAGGTCTCAAGTCTGGGGCTGTAAGTAGGCCTGGTTTTGAGCAATTCGCCCAGAGCAGATGCCCTCAGTGTGCCTCCCGGCCTGTCACAGTCCCAATGGGAGAGGGCTGATGGTGGAAATCAGTTTCCCCAGGGAGGAGAGGCTAGGTGGCATTGGGAAGGAAGGGCAGGACGGAGATGTGGACCAGCAGTTTGTGGGGCCCATGCACGCCCCCCACCGCCAGGCCCCCTCTCCAGCGCGTACTGGAGAAAGGAAGAGCACCACTTTGCCATACATCTCGGAGGCCGGCATCACGGGTGTTTTGCCGTGGGGTGAGGCAGGGACCGTGCGTCCTGGTCAGGGTGGGGAAGGGGCCCCGGCCAGCAGGGAAGAAGCTGGAGGCAGCGACTGGCCAAGTGCCGGCCTGCATGCAGGATGCGGGTGCTTCCTGTTTAGACCCCCTGCCCTGGTGCGAATCGCCAGGTGCTGTTCAAATGGCTCACAGCTCCTGGCGGCGGCATTGCTCTGGCCCCAGACATCTCGGGGCGAGGCTAGTTCCCTGCCCCGCCCTTCTGCGCCAGGCCCCGCCCCTTCCAGGGAGCGGCGCTGGCCTGGCCCACTCCCCAATGTTCCCCGCTCAAGAAGGGGAGGGCTGGGGTGGGCAACGTGCCCTCTTCCTCTAGGGCCCTTCGCCCCCTTTCCTTCTCCTGCCCTGCCAAGACGGACCCATCCCCCAGCCTGGTGCAGCCCCGCCTCTCCCTCCCCAGGCAGGAGTTAGCCCAACACGCGGCAGTGAGTCACCAGGAATCCCAGTGAACACACTCCAGCAAAGAGGGCACCCAGCCCCCCACCTTACCAGTGCGGGCTGCAGCCAGGAGGCTCTGCTCCAGGCCGGGCTCTGTTGCCGACAGCACCTGGAGCCTCTTTTCAGGGGCCTCGTCCGGCTCGTCGGCACTGGGCAGCGAGTCCGAGCTGGCGAAGAGCAGGCACTCGTCTGGGAGGAGACAGGCAAAGGTTCCTAGGCTGCGCCTGAAGGGGGGTCCCCAGACGGGCCCCTTCTCCCACTGAGGGTGGGGGAAGCCTGAGCTGTGCTGCTTGGAGTCCCTCAGAGCACCTGGGGCCTGGAGCAGGGGGAGGAAGAGCCACTGGCCTCTGGCATGGGCAGGCAACGCCACGCCCAACGGGGCTGGGGCTGGGCTCAAGCCTGCGCGTGCCCCCTACTCACCATCGTCCAGCTTCTGGGGCGGAAGGAGCCAGGTGAGGGCCTGCTGGTCAGGGTCGAGCAGCAGGGGCCAGCGGCGCGGGCAGGCGTAGGCGTCTGTGAGCAGCAGCAGGGCAGCCTGACGCCCGGCCAAGTCCAGTGGTTTCTGAGCCCTGTCCCAGGCCCGCTGCTCCCGCGCGGAGCTCAGCAAGGCCAGCAGGCTGAGGCCCTGGCGCACGGGCAGCAGCACCGGGCCACGGGGAGCAGGGCCAGGGCAGGGCAGCTCCTTCTCCAGCAACCTCTGCACGTCGTCTGGCCCCAGGGAGGGCCGGCGCCCGGCACAGATCTCCTGCCACTTCTCCAGCAGCTCCTGGCGCCGAAGGGGGGGAAAGGGGCCCAAGTAGGACAGGGCGGCTGCGCACAGAACGGCATCGCCAGGCGCCGTGCTGAAGTTCTCCTCCAGGAGCTGCAGGAGCAAGCCAGGGTCAGCAGGCAGCCCCGCCCCGGAGCCCAGATCCCGCTCCTGGACCTGAAACCCCCAGACCAAACCCTGAACACCCAGATCCCCACGCCTGAGCGAGCCCCGCCCCCGGAGCCTATGCCCCACCTCCTGGGAGAGCCCCGCCCCCGGAGCCTATGCCCCAGCGCCTGGGAGAGCCCCGCCCCCGGAGCCTATGCCCCACCTCCTGGGAGAGCCCCGCCCCCGGAGCCTATGCCCCACCGCCTGGGAGAGCCCCGCCCCCGGAGCCTATGCCCCAGCGCCTGGGAGAGCCCCGCCCCTGGAGCCTATGCCCCACCGCCTGGGAGAGCCCCGCCCCCGGAGCCTATGCCCCACCTCCTGGGAGAGCCCCGCCCCCGGAGCCTATGCCCCTCCTGGGAGAGCCCCGCCCCCGGAGCCTATGCCCCACCTCCTGGGAGAGCCCCGCCCCCGGAGCCTATGCCCCACCTCCTGGGAGAGCCCCGCCCCCGGAGCCTATGCCCCAGCCCCCGGGAGAGCCCTGCCCCCGGAACCTATGCCCCAGCCCCCCGGGAGAGCCCCGCCCCCGGAGCCTATGCCCCATGTCCCACCCCCAACCCAGTAGACGCTGGGTATAGGCAATAACAGTAACACCAGCTACTGCAGTGTTTGGCCAGATCCAGTGTCACTGACTGAACCCCAGAGTGTATGGCCGCGAGAGAAGGGGATACTCAGGAGTGGAGGGGGGCGGACATCCTGGGATGCTGGGTGCCCGGGGAGCTGGGGAGGGCGCACGGCCAGGCTGGGTGGGTCGATCTCTGGGACGCTGGGTGCCCGGGGCGCTGGGGAGGGGGCACGGCCAGGCTGGGTGGGTCGTTCTCTCGGACGCGGGGTGCCCGGGGCGCTGGGGAGGGCGCATGGCCAGGCTGGGTGGGTCGTTCTCTGGGACGCGGGGCGCTGGGGAGGGGACATGGCCAGGCTGGGTGGGTTGTTCTCTGGGATGCGGGGCGCTGGGGAGGGGACACGGCCAGGCTGGGTGGGTCGTTCTCTGGGACGCGGGGCGCTGGGGAGGGGGCACGGCCAGGCTGGGTGGGTCGTTCTCTGGGATGCAGGGTGCCCGGGGCGCTGGGGAGGGGGCACGGCCAGGCTGGGTGGGTCGTTCTCTCGGACGCGGGGTGCCCGGGGCGCTGGGGAGGGTGCATGGCCAGGCTGGGTGGGCCCACTGCTCAGTGAGGAGGGAGAAGCAGTAACAGGAAACGTGGAAATGGCAGATATGCTCAATGACTTCTTTGTTTCGGTCTTCACCGAGAAGTCTGGAGCTGTGCCTAACGTAGGGTATGTCTACACTACCCTCCTAGTTCTCATTCCACGAGGAATAACGGTAGTTCGGAATAGGAAGCCTAGTTCGAACTGCCTAGTTCGTGCCCCGTGTAGCCGCGCGGCACAGGGTTCGAACGAGCGGGGTTTTAAAAATGGCGGCGCCCCGCTTATGCAAATGAAGCCCAGGAAATTCAAATCCCGGGCTTCATTTGCAAGTGCGGTATGCCTACATTACCCCGCTAGTTCGAACTAGTGGGGTAGTGTAGACAAACCCGTAGTGAATACAAGCAGAGAGAGGGTAAGTTTAGAAGATAGGATACACAAAGAACAAGTTAAAAATCACTTAGGAAAGTTAGATGTCAGCAAGTCACCAGGTCCTGATGAAATGCATCCCAGGATACTCAAGGAGCTGATAGAGGAGGTATCTGAGCCTTTGAAAAATCATGGCAGACAGGGGAGATTCCAGAAGACTGGAAAAGAGAAAATATTGTGCCCAAAGGGGAATAAGAACAACCCAGGAAACTACAGACCGGTCAGTTTAACGTCTGTCCCAGGGAAGATAATGGAGCAGGTAATTAAGGAAATCGTATGCAAACACTTGGAAGGTAATAAAGTGATAGGGAATAGCCAGCATGGGTTTGTGAAGAACTAGTCATGCCAAACTAATCTGATAGCTTTCTTTGATAGGATAACGAGCCTTGTGGATAAGGGAGAAGTGGTGGATGTCATATACCTAGACTTTAGTAAGGCATTTGATACGGTCTCGCATGATATTCTTATTGATAAACTAGGCAAATATAACTTAGATAGGGCCACGATAAGGTGGGTGCATAATTGGCTGGATAACCGTAGTCAGAGAGTTGTTGTTAACGGTGCTACATCCTGCTGGAAAGGGATAGCAAGTGGAGTTCCTCAAGGGTCTGTTTTGGGACCCGTACTGTTCAATATCTTCCTCAATGATGTAGATATTGGGATAGAGAGTACGCTTATTAAGTTTGCAGATGATACCAAACTGGGTGGGGTTGCAACTTCTTTGGAGGATAGGGACATAATTCAAAATGACATTAGCAAGTTAGAGAAATGGTCAGAGGTAAACAGGATGAGGTTTAATAAAGAGAAATGCAAAGTGCTCCACTTAGGAAGGAACAATCAGTTCCATACATACAAGATGGGAAGCGACTGTCTAGGAAGGAGCATGGCGGAAAGGGATCTAGGGGTCATAGTGGACCACAAGTTGAATATGAGTCAGTGTGATGCTGTTGCAAAAAAAGCAAATATGATTCTAGGTTGTATCAACAGGTGTGTTGTAAGCAAAACTCGTGAAGTCATTCTGCCGCTCTACTCTGCACTAGTTAGGCCTCAGCTGGAGTACTGTGTCCAGTTCTGGGCGCCACATTTCAAGAAAGATGTGGAGAAATTGGAAAGGGTACAGAGAAGAGCGACAAGAATGATTAAAGGTTTAGAGAACATGACCTATGAAGCCAGGCTTCATGAACTGGGCTTGTTTAGTTTGGAAAAAAGAAGATGAAGGGGGGACATGATAGCGGTTTTCAAATATCTAAAAGGGTGTCACAAGGAGGAAGGAGAAAATTTGTTCCTCTTGGTTACTGAGGACAGGACAAGGAGTAATGGGCTTAAAGTGCAGCAGGGGAGGTTTAGATTGGACATTAGGAAAAAATTCCTAACTGTCAGGGTGGTCAAATATTGGAATAAATTGTCAAGGGAGGTGGTGGAATCTCCCTCTCTGGAGATATTTAAGAACAGGTTAGATAGACATCTGTCAGGGATGGTGTAGATGGAGCTTGGTCCTGCCTTGAGGGCGGGGGGCTGGACTCAATGACCTCTCGAGGTCCCTTCCAGTCCTATTATTCTATGTTTCTATGATTCTATGTGGGGTGCCCGGGGCGCTGGGGAGGGGGCACGGCCAGGCTGGGTGGGTTGTTCTCTGGGACGCGGGGCGCTGGGGAGGGGACACGGCCAGGCTGGGTGGGTCATTCTCTGGGATGCAGGGCGCTGGGGAGGGCGCACGGCCAGGCTGGGTGGGTCGTTCTCTCGGACGCGGGGTGCTGGGGAGGGGGCACGGCCAGGCTGGGTGGATCATTCTCTGGGACACGGGGCGCTGGGGAGTGGACACGGCCAGGCTGGGTGGGTCGTTCTCTGGGGCGCTGGGAGGGGGCACGGCCAGGCTGGGTGGGTCGTTCTCTGGGATGCGGGGCGCTGGGGAGGGCGCATGGCCAGGCTGGGTGGGTCGTTCTCTGGGACACGGGCGCTGGGGAGGGGACACGGCCAGGCTGGGTGGGTCGTTCTCTGGGACACGGGGTGGTGGGAGGGGACACGGCCAGGCTGGGTGGGTCGTTCTCTGGGACACGGGGCGCTGAGGAGGGGACATGGCCAGGCTGGGTGGGTCGTTCTCTGGGACGCGGGGCGCTGGGGAGGGCGCACGGCCAGGCTGGGTGGGTTGTTCTCTGGGATGCTGGGGAGGGCGCACGGCCAGGCTGGGTGGGTGATTCTCTGGGATGCTGGGGAGGGGACACGGGCAGGCTGGGTGGGTCGTTCTCTGGGACGTGGGGCGCTGGGGAGGGCGCATGGCCAGGCTGGGTGGGTCGTTCTCTGGGACGCAGGGCGCTGGGGAGGGCGCACGGCCAGGCTGGGTGGGTCGTTCTCTGGGGCGCTGGGAGGGGGCACGGCCAGGCTGGGTGGGTCGTTCTCTGGGATGCGGGGCGCTGGGGAGGGGACACGGCCAGGCTGGGTGGGTCGTTCTCTGGGACACGGGGTGGTGGGAGGGGACACGGCCAGGCTGGGTGGGTCGTTCTCTGGGACACGGGGCGCTGAGGAGGGGACATGGCCAGGCTGGGTGGGTCGTTCTCTGGGACGCGGGGCGCTGGGGAGGGCGCACGGCCAGGCTGGGTGGGTTGTTCTCTGGGATGCTGGGGAGGGCGCACGGCCAGGCTGGGTGGGTCATTCTCTGGGATGCTGGGGAGGGGACACGGGCAGGCTGGGTGGGTCGTTCTCTGGGATGCGGGGCGCTGGGGAGGGCGCATGGCCAGGCTGGGTGGGTCGTTCTCTGGGACGCAGGGCGCTGGGGAGGGCGCATGGCCAGGCTTGGTGGGTCGTTCTCTGGGACGCAGGGCGCTGGGGAGGGCGCACGGCCAGGCTGGGTGGGTCGTTCTCTGGGACGCAGGGCGCTGGGGAGGGCGCATGGCCAGGCTGGGTGGGTCGTTCTCTGGGACGCAGGGCGCTGGGGAGGGGACATGGCCAGGCTGGGTGGGTCGTTCTCTGGGACGCAGGGCGCTGGAGAGGGCGCACGGCCAGGCTTTCTCCGTCCTTACTTTGGCAGCTGCTGTCCAGTTGGCCACGTGCACAGCCACGGAGCTCACTACAGTGTCAGCCTTCTCCTTCTCCTGTAGGAGGGCGTCGAGGTCGCGGGCCAAGGCCTCCTGGCGCTCGGTGGCCTGCTGCAGTTCCAGGCCCCAGGCTGAGCTCAGCTCTTTCAGCTTCTCTGCCTGCAGGCGCCGATCGCCCAGCCGCCCCTTCTCTGCCCGAATCTTCACCTTGCAGTGCTGCAGCTCTACCAGGGTGGGCTCCCAGATGCGTAGGGCCCGGTGGTACCAGTAGACGGCGCAGATCCACTGGCACAGGGCAGCGGCGGCTTTGCTGGCGCTCTGCAAGGAGGTGGCACAGAAGCTCTTGTCGGACACCACCTGGCCCAGAGCCTGGAAGAGATCGTCGGGCAGCTCATCCTTCGGGTAGAAGAGCAGCTCCTGGCAAACAGGATGGAACGGGGTGAGGCTGGCTCCTGGCGGGGGATGGGAGGCAGCTGTCCATGGTGCCATTTCAGATTGTGGCTGGGGAGGGGGCAACCCGATGGGGAGGGGAAGAGAGTGAGAGCATGGGGTGGGGGGGCAGATGAGGACAGCAGCTTCAGTAGTCTTACCGAGCATGCTCAGTACAAGCCAAGAAGTAAATGGGGGACTGAGCCCATTCCCCCTCCACCACACAGATCACCTCTTTCTAGGGCTCTAGAGAACACAGGGCTCTGAGGAAGCTGGCGAGCACCGTAGCCCAGAAAGAACATGGCATGAAGTAGCAGAGCAATGACATCGTGTGGCAAGTCACTCCAGGGGCACTGGCTGCCTCCCGCTGTGACCACTAGCTGGACGTCGCTACTGACCCTGCAGAGAGTCTGCTGGGCTCTGTCAGCTCTGGAAGTGACGTGCAGGCCAACGGCTACAGCAGGGGCAGATCCAGTTGGGCTCGATATAAGATCAGAGCCGCCAGGCAGCGTCAGACCAAGGGCCCATCCAGCCCAGTGTCCTGTCGGCCCACAGTGGCCATGCCAAGTGTTTCAGATCCCTCCCGTCGCCCATTCCCAGCTTCTGGCGAACAGAAACTAGGGACCCCTCCCTGCCCGTGCTGGCGAGTAGGCACTGATGGGCCTAACCGCCTTGACCTGATTATGGTCTTATTGGAACTCTCTTGCAGTCTGGGCCTTTCCACCAGCTGCTGGCAAAGAGTTCCACAGGCTGAGCGCGAAGAAATAATTCGTTGTCAATCTACTGTCTACACATTTAGCCACAGATCCCGGTCAGTTCATAGAATCATAGAACCACAGGGCCGGAAGAGACCTCAGAAGGTCATCAAGTCCAGCCCCCTGCTCTAGGCAGGACCAATTCCAACTAAATCAACCCAGCCAGGGCTTTGTCCAGCCGAGACTTAAACACCTCTAGGGATGGAGACTCCCCTACTTCCCTAGGGAACCCATTCCAGTGCTTCCCCACCCTCCTAGTGAAATAGTTTTTCCTAATATCCAACCTGGACCTCTCCCACCACAACTTGAGACCATTGCTTCTTGTTCTGCCATCTGTCACCACTGAGAACAGCCTCTCTCCATCCTCTTTGGAACCTCCCTTCAGGAAGTTGAAGGCTGCTCTCAAGTCCCCCCTCACTCTTCACTTCTGCAGACTAAACAGACCCAAATTCCTCAGCCTCTCCTCATAAGTCATATGCTCCAGCCCCCTAATCATTTTGGTTGCCCTGCGCTGGACCCTCTCCAATGTGTCCACATCCTTTTTGCAGTCCAGTTTACACTCTGGATCTTACCCACAAGACCCCGCCGGGCCAGTCCTGTAGAATTGACCATCTGAAGGTTTATTAAGAGAAGAAAGAAAAGGCGGCGAGTGAGATTAAGGAGAACACGTCACATGCCCCAGTCTCCCAGTTCTCGATGCAGGCTCTCAGCAGAGATGTTCCAGACTGCCAGCTGAGCAGTCTCTGGTGCCCATCCTATGGCAGGATGGGTCGGCAATCCTTCACAAGGCTGCATCTGGGATCAGTAGCAGGACTGAAGACAAAATGGAGTTCACCTCATGGCGCTTTATATCCATTCCTGGTACCTTCCAAGCTGAAGTGGGTCTCATGCTCAAGTGACCTGTCCCTGTGTCCCATGCCAGCAGCCATGAGATACTGGCTGGTTTGCAGACACTCCTCAGGGGTGTACTGAACACCTTGAGAGCCACTGAGCACAGTCATTGACTAGACTTTCCTTCCGTGCAGCAGGCCGCCCAGGTCCTTTGCTCTGTCTCAGGCAGAGAACACTCACAGCAGCGGGCCAGAATCAGTGGAACAGAAGCTTCATTTGACACCTCGCATGGCCCCTTTGTACAGCCTTTGGGGCAACCACTCCGCCTCCCCCCGTGGGTGCAGCAGTGATCTGGCTGCTCGCCTTAAAATCCAGTCATGTGACAGAGCCCAAGGGAGTGGCTGGGCAGGTACGACCGCAGTGCATAGGCCCGTACCTGTGCCCCTGGGGCCGGGGGGGTCTCTTCCCCGTGCGGAAGAACAAGCGGCAGGTAGCCTGGGATGACCCCTTCAAGATCATTCAGCAGCTGGATGAGGTGGGGCCGGCTCCTGCAGGACGCCGCCATGGGGGGCCCAAGCTAAGGGGAGCGCCAATATCACAGCTGCTGCTTTATCCCGCGGTGGGAGTCTGCACCTCCCCAGGCCACCAGCGGAATGACCCCGCTCAGTTCAGTTGCGAAGGGGGGAGAGATGTGACGTGGGGGGTGTTGTCCACTCTTGTAGCTCTGTGTTCATTCTGTTATTACACTCGCTCTTTGCTGTATTGTGCTGGGTGTGTGCATGTACCTCGGCCCCCCTCCCCACAGCACTCTCTGCATGACTCGCTGCAGAAGTGTGTTGGGCACAGAGATAACAACTGGGGGAGGCGGGGCTCACACCAGGCGGGGGAGCAGGGCCTGGGGGAAGGGTCAGGATGTGAGAAGGGGCTGAGAGCCAGAAGGGGGGGAAGGGCTCAGGACCCCTTCTCCCCGAGAGGGTGGATGCTGCCTGCTCTGGGCCCCTGTGCTCACATCGACCCTAAGCTGAGAGCCAAGAAACCTTCAGTTCTACTCCCTGGCTGAGCCCCGTGGGGCTGCGGGTGGGGGGCAGGGCCAGGGAGTCCCTGACATGCCATGACACCTAATAACTGAGGATGGGCTGGTCTAAAGCAGTGCAGTACGGTGCTTGATGGACTGGATTCTCCACTGGGAGAGAAGCTATTGCCTGACCTCAGTGCAGGTAGCCCTGTTGAAATCCATAGTCCGGGCTAGTTGTAGTTTGCACGTGGGTAGATTTAGCTGTAGCCTGGGGGTCTGGGACACAGCCCTGGTAAAAGAGACTGCGTTATGGGCATCTTGACTGGGGGTTAATTGTCGAGGTAGGAGACTATAGACACTTCATTTGTGGAGATGCACGGCGACCACCTTTGACAAGACCCTCGGAGCTGTGGAGAGTCCGGATGGCAGCACGGTGTATTGGAAGCGGGTAGTTTCAATGTGCTGGATGGATGGCTACATGAACATACGCATCCTGGAGGTCGAGAGTCAATAACCAGTCCCCCTTGGCTAAGGCTGGCATTATGGGGGATAGGGTGACCATCCTGAAGCATTGAGGCCGTATGTGATGGCTGAGATGTCTGAGATCGAGGATTGGGATCGAGGATACCTGTCAGGGATGGTGTAGACGGCGCGTGGTCCTGCCTTGAGGGCGGGGGGCTGGACTCGATGACCTCTTGAGGTCCCTTCCAGTCCTATTATTCTATGATTCTATGATTCTATACTACTACCTGCGAACATTATCATTGACACCACTACTACTACCTGCGAACGCTATCATTGACACCACTACTACTACCTGCGAACGCTATCATTGAGACTACTACTACCTGCGAACATTATCATTGACACCACTACTACTACCTGCGAACGCTATCATTGAGACTACTACTACCTGCGAACATTATCATTGACACCACTACTACTACCTGCAAACGCTATCACTGAGACTACTACTACCTGCAAACGCTATCATTGAGACTACTACTACCTGCGAACATTATCATTGACACCACTACTACTACCTGCGAACGCTATCATTGACACCACTACTACTACCTGCGAACGCTATCATTGAGACTACTACTACTACCTGCGAACATTATCATTGACACCACTACTACTACCTGCAAACGCTATCATTGAGACTACTACTACCTGCGAACATTATCATTGACACCACTACTACTACCTGCGAACACTATCATTGAGACTACTACTACCTGCGAACATTATCATTGACACCACTACTACTACCTGCAAACGCTATCATTGAGACTACTACTACCTGCGAACATTATCATTGACACCACTACTACTACCTGCGAACGCTATCATTAGCACTGCTACCTGCGAACACTATCATTAGCACTACTACTACCTGCGAACGCTATCATTGAGACTACTACTACCTGCGAACATTATCATTGACACCACTACTACTACCTGCAAACGCTATCATTAGCACTGCTACCTGCGAACACTATCATTAACACTACCACTACCTGCGAACACTATCATTAACACTACTACTGCCTGCAAACGCTATCATTAGCACTGCTACCTGCGAACACTATCATTAGCACTACTACTACCTGTGAATGCTATCATTAGCACTACTACTACCTGCGAACGCTATCATTAACACTACTACTACCTGCAAACGCTATCATTGAGACTACTACTACCTGCGAACATTATCGTTGACACCACTACTACTACCTGCGAACACTATCATTAGCACTGCTACCTGCGAACACTATCATTAACACTACTACTTCCTGCGAATGCTATCGTTAGCACTACTACTACCTGCGAACGCTATCATTAGCACTGCTACCTGTGAACACTGCTACCTGTGGCATTTGATACGGTCTCGCATGATATTCTTATTGATAAACTAGGCAAATATAACTTAGATAGGGCCACGATAAGGTGGGTGCATAATTGGCTGGATAACCGTAGTCAGAGAGTTGTTGTTAACGGTTCTAAATCTTGCTGGAAAGGGATAACAAGTGGAGTTCCTCAAGGGTCTGTTTTGGGACCCGTACTGTTCAATATCTTCATCAATGATGTAGATATTGGGATAGAGAGTACGCTTATTAAGTTTGCAGATGATACCAAACTGGGTGGGGTTGCAACTTCTTTGGAGGATAGGGACATAATTCAAAATGACCTTAGCAAGTTAGAGAAATGGTCAGAGGTAAACAGGATGAGGTTTAATAAGGAGAAATGCAAAGTGCTCCACTTAGGAAGGAACAATCAGTTCCATACATACAAGATGGGAAGCGACTGTCTAGGAAGGAGCATGGCGGAAAGGGATCTAGGGGTCATAGTGGACCACAAGTTGAATATGAGCCAACAGTGTGATGCTGTTGCAAAAAAAGCAAATATGATTCTAGGTTGTATCAACAGGTGTGTTGTAAGCAAAACTCGTGAAGTCATTCTGCCGCTCTACTCTGCACTAGTTAGGCCTCAGCTGGAGTACTGTGTCCAGTTCTGGGCGCCACATTTCAAGAAAGATGTGGAGAAATTGGAAAGGGTACAGAGAAGAGCGACAAGAATGATTAAAGGTTTAGAGAACATGACCTATGAAGCCAGGCTTCATGAACTGGGCTTGTTTAGTTTGGAAAAAAGAAGATTAAGGGGGGACATGATAGCGGTTTTCAAATATCGAAAAGGGTGTCACAAGGAGGAAGGAGAAAATTTGTTCCTCTTGGTTTCTGAGGACAGAACAAGGAGTAATGGGCTTAAAGTGCAGCAGGGGAGGTTTAGATTGGACATTAGGAAAAAATTCCTAACTGTCAGGGTGGTCAAATATTGGAATAAATTGTCAAGGGAGGTGGTGGAATCTCCCTCTCTGGAGATATTTAAGAACAGGTTAGATAGACATCTGTCAGGGATGGTGTAGACGGAGCTTGGTCCTGCCTTGAGGGCGGGGGGCTGGACTCGATGACCTCTTGAGGTCCCTTCCAGTCCTATTATTCTATGATTCTATGATACTACCTGCAAACGCTATCATTAGCACTGCTACCTGCGAATGCTATCATTGACACCACTACTACCTGCGAACACTATCATTAACACTACTACTACCTGCGAACACTATCATTAGCACTACTACTGCCTGCAAACGCTATCATTAGCACTGCTACCTGCGAACACTATCATTGACACTACTACTACCTGCGAACACTATCATTAACACTACTACTACCTGCGAACACTATCATTAACACTACTACTGCCTGCAAATGCTATCATTAGCACTGCTACCTGCGAACACTATCATTAACACTACTACTACCTGCGAACACTATCATTAGCACTACTACCTGCGAACACTGTAATTGACACTACTACTACCTGAGAATGCTATCATTAGCACTACTACCTGCGAACACTATCATTAACACTACTACTGCCTGCAAATGCTATCATTAGCACTGCTACCTGCGAACACTATCATTAACACTACTACTACCTGCGAACACTATCATTAACACTACTACTGCCTGCAAATGCTATCATTAGCACTGCTACCTGCGAACACTATCATTAACACTACTACTACCTGCGAACACTATCATTAGCACTACTACCTGCGAACACTGTAATTGACACTACTACTACCTGAGAATGCTATCATTAGCACTACTACCTGCGAACACTACTGTTAACACTACTACTACCTGCGAACGCTATCATTGACACTACTACTACCTGCAAACGCAATCGTTAACACTACTACTACCTGCGAACACTATCATTAACACTACTACTACCTGCGAATGCTATCGTTAGCACCACTACTACCTGCGAACGCTATCATTAGCACTGCTACCTGTGAACACTATCATTAGCACTACTACTACCTGCGAATGCTATCATTAGCACTACTACTACCTGCGAATGCTATCATTAACACTACTACTACCTGCGAATGCTATCATTAGCACTGCTACCTGCGAACACTATCGTTAACACTACTACGACCTGGGAACACTATCATTAGCACTACTACTACCTGCAAACGCAATTGTTAACACTACTACTACCTGCGAATGCTATCATTAGCACTGCTACCTGCGAACTCTATCGTTAACACTACTACGACCTGGGAACACTATCATTGACACTATGGGCATGTCTAGACTACATCCCTCTTTCGAAAGAGGGATGTACATTAGATCGAAATTGCAAATGAAGCCGGGGTTTGAATTTTCCGCACTTCTTTTGCATAACGGTGGCCGCGCATTCTTTTGAAAAAGGGCTTTTTGAAAGTGAATCTGCTGTCTAGACACGGTTCTTTCGAAAAAAAACACCCTTTTTCAAAAGAATGCGCGGCCGCCATTATGCAAATGAAGCATAGGAAATTCAAATCCCGGCTCCATTTGGAATTTCAATCTAATGTACATTCCTCTTTTGACAACAAAAGGTCAGTGTGTTTTGGATACGGATCCCTGCTGACCCAGCAGCCGACTGCTCGGCTGCTGTAGGGCCCTGGGCTGAGATGCAGTGGTGTAGGGAGGGCCAGGTCACTAATTGGGTGGCAGTCTCCCCTCCCTCTCTCTCTCTGCTACCACAGGCCAGGGGCCTGAACCCCTGACTCTCTGCTCATGTTTACCTGTGGTGAATTGGTTTTACCTGCTTGGTTACTGTAGCACTGCCCTGCACTAGGCCTGGGCTACTGAAGGGCCAAACTCCCAGTAATATGTATGTAAGATCTTGACCACAATCTCTGTTACGAATCTGTCACATATGCCCAGACTCTACCGGCCTGGTCTGAGGCACGAGGCCTAGTTAACAATGGACAATACATGGCTAAAGAAAGGTTGAGATAAGCTGTTTGTTTAACCAGCCATTAACAAGCTGACAGAGGCCTGCCCCAGGTGGGGAGCAGTCATTGGGGACTTTTCATGAGTTACGGGCACATAACCCACAGAGAGGGGCCTTGGAGCCTACTCCGTGGTTCAGGAAGAGATAACAAATACACACTCCCTGAATGCCAACCAGAGTTCAGGGTGAGGGCTAGCATGTCAACGTAAGTTATGGCAACCGTCACTCACAGCTGCCAACCCAAGCTCAAGAGGACGCATTGATAAACTATACACAAGGGTCATTGCTGTGTCCTGTTTATGGTTCTTTTTGCTTTGAAACCCTCTAGAACTGTGGTCACCAACCAGTAGATCACGATCTACCGGTAGCTCTCAGGGGCTCTAAGAGTAGCTCTTGAGCCCTCTCTGAACTGTGCGCCTGCGCAGTACATTTACATTAGATTTCCTCATTGGAGGAGCAGCTACTCACTGAGCAACAACACAGGTGAGTAGCTGCGAGGAATGGTGGGAGCTGGGAGATCTGGAGGGCTGAAACACCCCAGCCAGCTGACTGTGGCTTTCAGCTGAAAGAGGCTGCCCCACACTCCAGCTGATCGGTGGCTTCTCCTCTGCGCCTGCCCACGTGGAGCTTGGTGCACCCTGGCTGAGCGCCATGGCCAGCTGGCCGGGCAGCCACTTCTCTTCCCTCCAGCCCGGCGGCCCTGCGCTCAGCCCTGGGAGGCTGCGTCTAGCTCCGGCTGTGCTGGAGCAAGCTTCCCAGGCTGAGTGCAGGGCAGCTGGGCGGGAGCGAAGAGAAGTGGCTTCCTGGCCAGCTGGCCATGGCGCTCAGCCAGGGTGCACCAAGCTCCATGTGGGCAGGCGCAGAGGGGAAGCCGCCCAATCAGCTGGAGCGCGGTTCAGCCTCCTCCGGGCTGAAGGCCACAGCCAGCTGGCCAGGCAGCAACTTCTCTGCACCAGCCCACGTGGAGCGTGGTGCACCCTGGCTGAGCACCACTTCCAAATGTTGAAAAACCTCTTCCAAATGTTGGAAAAACCTTTTAAAAAAAAGCAGCAGTATAAGGATTGGGGATAGCAAGTGATGGAGAGGAGGGGAATAGAGAGGGCAGGGCTTCAAGGAAGGGGCGGAGCTTCAAGGAAGAGGCGGGGCAGTAGATCTTGGCTTGGTCTGTCATTTAAAAAGTGATCTTGGGTGTAAAAAGGTTGGGGACCACTGCTCTAGAATGTACCTGTGGACCAACCTGTCTGGGAAGTGTCACCGTCATTTCCTTGTCCTCTAAATCAGGATTTAACGTACACCTTGCAAGAGGAAAAGTTTGAGGGATAATCCCTGTGTAATAGCAAACATGTTAACCTGAGTCATGGGCGGAGCAATGATGTAACCTTTTAGATTATTGGCTTATTGTGTTCATTCCTAGCCAGGGCCTCAGGAACTCCCACCCCATCGCTTCTCTCCACCCATTGGCACCCTATATAATCTATAGTGATCCATTGTTTGGCAGCGTCTCACTGAGACTAACAAGCTAAGTGACACTCTGTCAGCGCTGTGCGGAATAAACCCTCCTGCTTAGATCAACACCGTGTCGAACTTCTGGTCCTTCAGCTACAAACTGTTTACTGCTGCAGCCCTGCCCTGTTAATGCTAACATTAACACTACTACCTGTGAAGACTATCATTAACACTATTGCCACCTGTGAATGTAATCATTAACATTATTGCTACCTGCCTGCGAATGCTATCTTTAACAGTACTACTACCTGGTAATGCTATCATTAACACTACTACTACCTGTTAATGCCATCACTAATACTACTATTGCCTGTGAACGACATTACAACTACTACTACCTGTTAACGCTATCATTAACGCTACTACCTGCGAACACTATCATTAACACTACTACAACTTGTGCACCCTATCATTAACACTACTACCTGTTAAGGCTATTGTGACAGAGGGTTGCCTTCCTCCGCTCAGCGGGACGCGCCCCCCTGCACTCCGAGCGCAGGGCGCGGCACGCGTTCGTCCAGCGGTCTCAAGCCGCTGCGGGCTTGCTGCACATGCGTGCTAGCATCCCCATTTCCAGGGACCTTAGGATCCAGTGGAGGCCTGGATTGCAGGGAAGAGGCATCTAACTGCACTGGGGAGGGGACCAGGATGCCTCTGGGGGGCGGCTGGTGTAGGCTGATGTCATCCCCAGGCGCCAGCCCACAGGACGGGCAGCTGGCACACACTGAGGTTATCCCCAAGTGCCAGCACAAAAGGAGGACGGCAGGTTTAAAAAGGGAGAGGAGCCACACCCAAAGGGGGAGGATCCTGGCTGGGCTAGTAGGCCATGCCAAGACGATGGGGAGAAACCCGAGATGCCCAGAGGCCAAGGGGCCAGCGCAGCATCCTCAGGCAGCGACAAGTAGCAGTTCTCGAGCGAGGGACCCGGGTCTGAGTTGGAACTCTGACGGAGCTGGAAAACTCAAATAAGGCAAGCTAGAGAAAGACTAAAAGGCAAGGCAGGGCGTAGCCGGAACCGGACTAGAAGTCCCGGTAGAACCCATCTTGCTACACTGGTGGAGAATGTGGGTACCCTTGTGGATACATCCCTGTAATATTATACTTTGTATTAAGGTCTTGTCCTTTAGATATATCTTTCTTAAGTGTTCTTATAGAATCTCCGTAGCATTTCTCCTAGAACTTTGTATTAAGATCTATAGATCTTGTAAGAAAAAATGTCTTTTGTTTTCTCGCCTTTCCTTGATTGCTCTGTTGAAATGAATGAAGTTTAATATGGGGAATGGAAGGGGAGCGCCTCCAGCAGCACTTGCAAGGGTGGAGAAGGTCTGGGAGCCAGATCCAAGTCAATCCCTGTGCAGTGAGCTCGTTAAGAAGACTGGACAGACAGATGCCTTGGGAGTCCTGCAGCAAGTGCTGCCCTTGGAAGAACTCTCTCTGGAGCAGCATTAGGAAAGGCCAGGTGATGACTAATTGGCTGCATGAGAGGGATAAATAGGAGGCATCTTGAAGAAGGACCCTGGGTTTTTGTCTTGTCAACATGGGAACATGGATCCGGATCAGAAGAAGCTCGGCTCCACCCCTCCCCTCCCCCATCTAACTCACCTGGCCAGAGCAGTTAGGGGGAGCAACTTTTGGTAACAAGATGGAGTGTGCTTGTGTGTGTGTGAAAGTGCATGAGTGTGATGTATTGGAGAAATGGGAGGGAGCGTGGGCTATAATGGCAGAGAGAAAGGAGGGTCAGAGCAAAACTGGGAGGCAAGGTCAATGGGTTTGTGAAGAACAAGTCATGCCAAACTAATCTGATAGCTTTCTTTGATAAGATAACGAGCCTTGTGGATAAGGGAGAAGCGGTGGATGTCATATACCTAGACTTTAGTAAGGCATTTGATACGGTCTCGCATGATATTCTTATTGATAAACTAGGCAAATATAACTTAGATAGGGCCACGATAAGGTGGGTGCATAATTGGCTGGATAACCGTAGTCAGAGAGTTGTTGTTAACGGTTCTAAATCCTGCTGGAAAGGGATAACAAGTGGAGTTCCTCAAGGGTCTGTTTTGGGACCCGTACTGTTCAATATCTTCATCAATGATGTAGATATTGGGATAGAGAGTACGCTTATTAAGTTTGCGGATGATACCAAACTGGGTGGGGTTGCGACTTCTTTGGAGGATAGGGACATAATTCAAAATGACCTTAGCAAGTTAGAGAAATGGTCAGAGGTAAACAGGATGAGGTTTAATAAAGAGAAATGCAAAGTGCTCCACTTAGGAAGGAACAATCAGTTCCATACATACAAGATGGGAAGCGACTGTCTAGGAAGGAGCATGGCAGAAAGGGATCTAGGGGTCATAGTGGACCACAAGTTGAATATGAGTCAACAGTGTGATGCTGTTGCCAAAAAAGCAAATATGATTCTAGGTTGTATCAACAGGTGTGTTGTAAGCAAAACTCGTGAAGTCATTCTGCCGCTCTACTCTTCACTAGTTAGGCCTCAGCTGGAGTACTGTGTCCAGTTCTGGGTGCCACATTTCCAGAAAGATGTGGAGAAATTGGAAAGGGTACAGAGAAGAGCGACAAGAATGATTAAAGGTTTAGAGAACATGACCTATGAAGCCAGGCTTCATGAACTGGGCTTGTTTAGTTTGGAAAAAAGAAGATTAAGGGGGGACATGATAGCGGCTTTCAAATATCTAAAAGGGTGTCACAAGGAGGAAGGAGAAAATTTGTTCCTCTTAGTTTCTGAGGACAGGACAAGGAGTAATGGGCTTAAAGTGCAGCAGGGGAGGTTTAGATTGGACATTAGGAAAAAATTCCTAACTGTCAGGGTGGTCAAATATTGGAATAAATTGCCAAGGGAGGTGGTGGAATCTCCCTCTCTGGAGATATTTAAGAACAGGTTAGATAGATATCTGTCAGGGATGGTGTAGGTGGAGCTTGGTCCTGCCTTGAGGGCGGGGGGCTGGACTCGATGACCTCTCGAGGTCCCTTCCAGTCCTTTCGTGGGCCAGACCCACTTCCTCAGATCAAATAGTGGAAGAAAGTAGTCACAACCATATATATCAAAGGATACAATTAAAAAAAATGAACAAATATGCCATTTTCTTGCACTTGGATAGAAAGATGATGTCTGTCTGTATCTGTGCGAGTTTCTTCATATGGTTGATGGATTTCCATTCCAAACGGCTAAATGTAGTGCCTTGCATGTAGAATAGTGATAGAAATGTAGCCGTGTTAGTCTGGGGTAGTTGAAGCAAAATGCAGGACAATGTAGCACTTTAAAGACTAACAAGATGGTTTATTAGATGATGAGCTTTCGTGGGCCAGACCCACTTCCTCAGATCAAATAGTGGAAGAAAGTAGTCACAACCATATATACCAAAGGATACAATTAAAAAAAATGAACAAATAAAGCTCATCATCTAATAAACCATCTTGTTAGTCTTTAAAGTGCTACATTGTCCTGCATTTTGCTTCAACTACCCCAGACTAACACGGCTACATTTCTATCACTATTCTACATGCAAGGCACTACATTTAGCCGTTTGGAATGGAAATCCATCAACCATATGAAGAAACTCGCACAGATACAGACAGACATCATCTTTCTATCCAAGTGCAAGAAAATGGCATATTTGTTCATTTTTTTAAATTGTATCCTTTGGTATATATGGTTGTGACTACTTTCTTCCACTATTTGATCTGAGGAAGTGGGTCTGGCCCACGAAAGCTCATCATCTAATAAACCATCTTGTTAGTCTTTAAAGTGCTACATTGTCCTGCATTTTGCTTCAAATACCCCAGACTAACACGGCTAAATTTCTATCACTATTCCTTCCAGTCCTATTATTCTATGATTCGATGAGTATCTTAGATGCCTATATACAAATGCGAGAAGTGTGGGTAATAAGCAGGAAGAACTGGAAGTGATAATAAATAAGTACAATTATGACATTGTTGGCATCACAGAAACTTGGTGAGATAATACACACGATTGGAATGTTTGTATGGAAGGGTACAGCTTGCTCAGGAAGGACAGACAGGGAAAAAAGGGAGGAGGGGTTGCCTTATACATTAAAAATGAACACACTTGGAGTGAGATGGAGATGGACATAGGAGACGGAAGTGTTGAGAGTCTCTGGGTTAGGCTAAAAGGGGTTAAAAACAAAGGTGATGTCATGCTAGGAGTCTACTACAGGCCACCTACCCAGGTGGAAGAAGTGGATGAGGCTTTTTTTAAACAACTAACAATATCCTCCAAAGCCCAAGATTTGGTGGTGATGGGGGACTTCAACTATCCAGATATATGTTGGGAAAATAACACAGCGGGGCACAGACTATCCAATAAGTTCTTGGGCTGCATTGGAGACAACTTTTTATTTCAGAAGGTTGAAAAAGCTACCGGGGGAAGCTGTTCTAGGTTTGATCCTAACAAATAGGGAGGAACTGGTTGAGAATTTGAAAGTGGAAGGCAGCTTGGGTGAAAGTGATCATGAAATCGTAGAGTTCACAATTCTAAGGAAGGGTAGAAGGGAGAACAGCAAAATAGAGACAATGGATTTCGGGAAAGCGGATTTTGGTAAGCTCAGAGAGCTGATAGGTAAGGTCCCATGGGAATTGAGACGGAGGGGAAAAACAACTGAGGAGAGTTGGCAGTTTTTCAAAGGGACATTGTTAAGGGCCCAAAAGCAAGCTATTCCGATGTGTTGGAAAGATAGAAAATATGGCAAAAGACCAGCTTGGCTTAACCACAAGATCTTGCATGATCTAAAAATAAAAAAGGAGTCATATAAAAAATGGAAAGTAGGACAAATTACAAAGGATGAATATAGGCAAACAGCACAAGAATGCAGGGGCAAGATTAGAAAGGCAAAGGCACAGAATGAGATCAAACTAGCTACAGGCATAAAGGGAAACAAGAAGACCTTTTATAAATACATTAGAAGCAAGAGGAAGACCAAGGACAGGGTAGGCCCACTGGTTAGTGAGGAGGGAGAAGCAGTAACAGGAAACGTGAAAATGGCAGAGTTGCTCAATGACTTCTTTGTTTCGGTCTTCACCGAGAAGTCTGAAGGAATGCCTAACATAGTGAATGCTAGTGGGAAGGGGGTAGTTTTAGAAGGTAAAATAAAAAAAGAACAAGTCAAAAATCATCTAGAAAAGCCTGCAAGTCACCAGGGCCTGATGAAATCATCCTAGAATACTCAAGGAGCTGATAGAGGAGGTATCTGAGCCTCTAGCTATCATCTTAGGAAAATCATGGGAGACAGGAGAGATTCCAGAAGACTGGAAAAGGGCAAATCTAGTGCCCATCTATAAAAAGGGAAACAAGAACAACCCAGGAAGCTACAGACCAGTTAGTTTAACTTCTGTGCCAGGGAAGATAATGGAGCAAGTAATTAAGTAATTCATCTGCAAACACCCAGAAGATAATAAGGTGACAGGGAACAGCCAGCATGGATTTGTAAAGAACAAATCGTGTCAAACCAATCTGATAGCTTTCTTTGATAGGATAACGAGTCTTGTGGATAAGGGAGAAGCGGTGGATGTGGTATGTCTAGACTTTAGTAAGGTGTTTGATATGGTCTTGCATGACATTCTTATCAATAAACTAGGCCAGCGTTTCCTATTTTATTTGGCCACGGAACCCTTTTCAGCTTAAAATAATTGCAAGGAACCCCTAGGGTTCCCAGAATAAAATTTGGCAAAGCAAAAAAAAAAAAGCCCCGCCAGAACTGGTTGAGCAAAAAACCCTGCAAAATACACTGTCTCTTTAAGAGGGGGCGGGGCAATGCTGCATTCTTACGGAACCCTTACTTTCGCTTTGCGGAACCCTGGGGTTCCACGGAGCACCAATTGGGAAACACTGAACTAGGCAAATACAACTTAGCTGGGGCTACTATAAGGTGGGTGCATAACTGGCTGGGTAACCGTACTCAGAGAGTAGTTATTAATGGTTCACAATCCTGCTGGAAAGGCATAACAAGTGGGGTTCCACAGGGGTCTGTTTTGGGACCGGCTCTGTTCAATATCTTCATCAACTATTTAGATATTGGCATAGAAAGTACGCTTATTAAGTTTGCAGATGATACCAAGCTGGACGGGGTTGCGACTAATCTGGAGGATAGGGTCATAATTCAAAATGACCTGGACAAATTGGAGAAATGGTCTGAGGTAAACAGGATGAAGTTTAATAAAGAGAAATGCAAAGTGCTCTGCTTAGGAAGGAACAATCAGTTTCATACATACAGAATGGAAAGCAATTGTCTGGGAAGGAGCATGGCAGAAAGGGATCTAGGGGTCATAGTGGACCACAAGTTGAATATGAGTCAGCAGTGTGATGCTGTTGCAAAGAAAGCAAATATGATTCTGGGATGCATTAACAGGTGTGTTGTGAGCAAGACACGAGAAGTCATTCTTCCGCTCTACTCTGTGCTGGTTAGGCCTAGCTGGAGTACTGTGTCCAGTTCTGGGCACCACATTTCAAGAAAGATGTGGAGAAATTGGAGAGGGTAAAGAGAAGAGCAACGAGAATGATTAAAGGTCTAGAGAACATGACGGACGGTTGAAAGAATTGGGTTTGTTTAGTTTAGAAAAGAGAAGACTGAGTGGGGACGTGATAGCCGTTTTCAGGTATCTAAAGGGGTATCATAAGGAGGAGGGAGAAAACTTGTTCATCTTGGCCTCTGAGGATAGAACCAGAAGCAAGGGGCTTAAACTGCAGCAAGGGAGGTTTAGGTTGGACATTAGGAAAAAGTTCCTGTCAGGGTGGTCAAACACTGAAATAAATTGCCCAGGGAGGTTGTGGAATCCCCATCATAGAATCATAGAATCATAGGACTGGAAGGGACCTCGAGAGGTCATCGAGTCCAGCCCCCCGCCCTCAAGGCAGGACCAAGCTCCGTCTACACCATCCCTGACAGATGTCTATCTAACCTGTTCTTAAATATCTCCAGAGAGGGAGATTCCACCACCTCCCTTGGCAATTTATTCCAATATTTGACCACCCTGACAGTTAGGAATTTTTTCCTAATGTCCAATCTAAACCTCCCCTGCTGCACTTTAAGCCCATTACTCCTTGTCCTGTCCTCAGAAACCAAGAGGAACAAATTTTCTCCTTCCTCCTTGTGACACCCTTTTAGATATTTGAAAACCGCTATCATGTCCCCCCTTAATCTTCTTTTTTCCAAACTAAACAAGCCCAGTTCATGAAGCCTGGCTTCATAGGTCATGTTCTCTAAACCTTTAATCATTCTTGTCGCTCTTCTCTGGACCCTTTCCAATTTCTCCACATCTTTCTTGAAATGTGGCGCCCAGAACTGGACACAGTACTCCAGCTGAGGCCTAACTAGTGCAGAGTAGAGCGGCAGAATGACTTCACGAGTTTTGCTTACAACACACCTGTTGATACAACCTAGAATCATATTTGCTTTTTTTGCAACAGCATCACACTGTTGACTCATATTCAACTTGTGGTCCACTATGACCCCTAGATCCCTTTCCGCCATGCTCCTTCCTAGACAGTCGCTTTCCATTCTGTATGTATGAAACTGATTGTTCCTTCCTAAGCAGAGCACTTTAGGAGAAGGGGAGGAACCCCAACCCCCACTTTGAGGTAAAGGTGAACTGGCTCTACCGGGTTGTGACCCGCCCTGAAGGCCCTGAAGAGGTACGGCAGCTGCTGGTACCGGTGAAGTTCCAGAGGCAGGTAATAGACTTAGCCCATGCTAACCCATGGGCCGGCCATTTAGGCTGAGACAAGACCTTACACAGGATCACACAGAGGTTTTTCTGGCCAGGCATTTACAAGGCGGTTAAAGACTTTTGTGACTCTTACCCAGAATGTCAGAGGGTTAGGCCGGAGGAGGTAGACCAGGCACCGCTAGTACCCCTGCCCATGGTGGAAATTCCCTTCTCTAGGGTAGCGATGGATCTCGTAGGGCCCCTAGAAAGATCTAGACGGAGGAACCAATACATCTTGGCGCTCCTCAATTATGCTACCCGCTACCCTGAGGCAGTCCCCTTGAGGAACACGAAGGCTGACACGCTGGCAGCAGCATTAGTAAAAATCTTTTCCCGAGTTGGAATTCCTCAAGAATTGTCGATGGACCAGGGGCGTAATGTATCCGGACGCATAATCGCGGAGTTGTGCCGGCTAATGAACATGCACAGAATTGGAACTTCAGCCTATCGCCCTCAGCCAGACGGCCTGGTAGAAGGCTTTAATAGAACCTTGAAGGGGTGTTAAGACGTTTCATAGCGCTAGACCCCAGGGACTGGCATCTTGTCCTCCTGGCCCTATTATTTGCGATGAGGGAAGTACCCCAGGCCTCTACGGGCTTCTCTCCATTTGAATTGCTTTATGGGAGACAGCCCAGGGGAATATTAGATCTGGTGAAGGAAACCTGGGAAGAGCAAAGCTCCGAGGCAAAGGGGGCGGTCCCCTACATCATAGATCTAAAAAAACGTCTACAGGCTGTGGGAGAAATAGCCAGAGACGATCTAGTACAAGCCCAAGAGAGACAGGCCCGATATTATGATCAAGAGGCCCGTACTTGTACATTCCAGCCCGGGGATAGAGTACTACTCCTGTTGCCCTCAGCCGACTCAAAGGTATTGGCAAAGTGGCAGGGATCCTATGAGGTACTACGGAAAGTGGGGCCCATAGATTACGAAATAAAATTAATGGAAAAACAGAAGAAGTCCCAGATTTACCATGTAAACTTACCAAAAAAATGGGTGGCCCAGAAAGGGATGTTAATTACCCTTCAACCCGCAGAGCCAGAACTGGGGCTGTATGTTGGGGATTTCCCCACAGAAGGATCCATTTAGATGGGAACAGAACTAACCAAGCAACAGAAAACCACGCTGCAATCCCTGCTCCAGGAATTCACACACATGCTAGTGGCTTACCCCAGAAGGACCGTGATGATGAGCCACCACATCCACACGAACCCCAGGCACAAAATACAGGAGCCCCATCGCCCACTCCCCAGGAAGCTGTGGAAACCAGTAGGTGAAGAGGTTCGGAAAATGCTCCAACTAGGGGTGATCCAGGAATCCCGCAGCGAATGGAGGAGCCCCATTGTGATGGTACCCAACCAGACGGATCGTGGCGCTTTTGCATCGACTTTCGTCAGGTCAACGCAATCTCCTGTTTTGACGCTTACCCAATGCCCCGGGTGAATGAACTTTTAGAGAGATTGAGTGGCTCCCGGTATTGGCAGATTCCCCTTACACCCATGTCACAGGAAAAAACAGCCTTTGCCACTCCATTCGGATTCTACCACTTTTTGACGATGCCATTCGGGTTAAATGGGGCTGCAGCAACGTTTCAGAGATTGATGGACAGAGTGCTCAGAAAACAGGAAGGGTACGCAGCCGCGTATATTGATGATATTATCATTTACAATGCATCATGGGCAGACCACCTCCAACACATCAAAGCCGTACTGACGTCCCTAGCTGAAGTGCACCTCAAGGCAAATCCCTGTAAGTGTTTTTTTGGGAAGAGTGAGGTATCTTACCTAGGATACATTGTCGGGGGAGGTAAGGTGAAACCCCAGGTAGATAAAGTCAAAGCGGTGAAAGCCTATCGTATGCCCACAACAAAGAAACAAGTGTGGCAATTCCTGAGTCTCGCCGGATACTATAGACAATTTATCTCACATTTTTCCACAATCACGGCACCTCTCACAGATCTCGCAAAGGGAGGGCAACCACAGAAGACGAGGTGGAATAAGCGGTGTGAGCACGCCTTCCAGAGTATAAAACAGTGGCTTACCGAGGCCCCAGTACTGGCACAGCCAGACTTTTCAAAACCCTTTGTCGCCCAGACGGACGCGTCCAACGTGGGGATCAGGGCAGTATTATCGCAAAACTAAGATGGCGAGAAACATCCGATCCTGTAAACTACCAGCTGTAAACTATTGCTGCGGGAGCAAAACTACGCGACCATTGAAAAGGAGGTGTTAGCCGTACGGTGGGCGGTCGAGACACTTCGCTACTTTTTATTAGGTAGTCCCTTTCGTCTGGTGATGGACCACGCCCTGCTGTGCTGGTTGCAATCGATGAAGGAGACCAACCTGCGTATCACGAGGTGGTATCTGTTTTCGCAGTCGTTTAAGTTTGAAGTACTACATAGGGCAGAAGGATTGCTGACCCGTCCTGACATAGGACGTACACAAGGCTGGCTGAGCCATTTTGGCGCCTGGGACCCGGGCGCGCAGAGCTACCCCCGACCGCATGGCGTATGTGTGGGCCCGCCCCCGGGGCACACGGTGCATGTGCTGCCCGGCCCGGCCCGGCCACCGTTGCTGGCACGCAGCCTGAGGCAGGCAGTGCCTGGCTGTGTAGGGCCCCGCAGCCGTGACGGGAAGGGTGCTGCTGGCTGGCTCCACGGGGGAGGGGAGGGGCTGGTGCTGCGGGAGCCGGGCGCGCGGCGCCTGATGGCAGCTATAAGGGACACCGCGCGCCCCTTACAGCTACCATCAGGCGCCCCCCATCTGTTGGTGCCCCGGGCAGCTGCCCGGCTCGCCCACCCCTTCGTCTGGCCCTGGACGTACACCAGAGCCTTTCAAGCTGGCAGTTTGTTCCATCTTTGCTAAGAGCCTCACCAAGGACGTGGTGACTGGTGCATGTAACGTATTCTCCTTAACAATCTCACTCTCCACCTTTTCCTTCTTTTATGAAAAAACCTTTAGATTTTAGATGCTAAAGGATTGGCCCAGCAAGCTCGTTTGGGAAAGATCCAAGGTATAAATTGACCTGGCATTGTGGCTGGTCCTTTGAGACTGGGAGAAGCTGTTGAGAGGAGGGGGATGGGTTATAACCTCTCCCCTGTGTGAGGTGGGACTGGGGGGGCTGGGGGAGCACAGGAGTGTGTGAGGGGGGTGGGGGATGGGTTATAACCTCTCCCCTGTATAAGAGGGAGGCTGGGGGGCACAGGGAGCACTGGGATGTCTGAGGGGAGGTGGGGGATGGGTTATAACCTCTCCCCTGTGTGAGGGGGGCTGGGGGGCACAGGGAGCACTGGGGTGTCTGAGGGGAGGTGGGGGGATGGGTTATAACCTCTCCCCTGTGTAAGGTGGGCTGGGGGGCACAGGGAGCACTGGGGTGTCTGAGGGGAGGTGGGGGATGGGTTATAACCTCTCCCCTGTATAAGAGGGAGGCTGGGGGGCACAGGGAGCGCTGGAGTGTGTGAGGGGAGGTGGGGGATGGATTATCAGCCCTCCCCTGTGTGAGGTGGGGCTGGGGGGCTACAGGGAGCACTGGGGTGTCTGAGGGGAGGTGGGGGATGGGTTATAACCTCTCCCCTGTGTAAGGGGGCTGGGGGGCACAGGGAGCACTGGGGTGTCTGAGGGGAGGTGGGGGATGGGTTATAACCTCTCCCCTGAGTAAGGGGGACTGGGGGGCACAGGGAGCACTGGGGTGTGTGAAGGGAGGTGGGGGATGGGTTATAACCTCTCCCCTGTGTAAGGGGGGCTGGGGGGCACAGGGAGCACTGGGGTATCTGAGGGGAGGTGGGGGATGGGTTATAACCTCTCCCCTGTGTAAGGGGGGGCTGGGGGGGGCACAGGGAGCACTGGGGTGTGTGAGGGGAGGTGGGGGATGGGTTATAACCTCTCCCCTGTGTAAGGGGGACTGGGGGGCACAGGGAGCACTGGGGTGTCTGAGGGGAGGTGGGGGATGGGTTATAACCTCTCCCCTGTGTGAGCGGGGCTGGGGGGCACAGGGAGCACTGGGTTGTGAGGGGAGGTGGGGGTGGGTTATAACCTCTCCCCTGTGTGAGGTGGGGGGGGCCCAGGAGCGCTGGGGTGTGAGGGGAGGTGGGGGTGGGTTATACCCTCTCTCCTGTGCGAGGTGGGGGGGGGGCCCAGGAGCGCTGGGGTGTGAGGGGAGGTGGGGGGTGGGTTATACCCTCTCTCCTGTGCGAGGTGGGGGTGGGGGGCCCAGGAGCGCTGGGGTGTGTGAGGGGAGGTGGGGGATGGGTTATACTCTCTCTCCTGTGCGAGGTGGGGGTGGGGGGCCCAGGAGCGCTGGGGTGTGAGGGGAGGTGGGGGGTGGGTTATACCCTCTCTCCTGTGCGAGGTGGGGGGGGGCCCAGGAGTGCTGGGGTGTGAGGGGAGGTGGGGGTGGGTTATACCCTCTCTCCTGTGCGAGCTGGGGGGGCCAGGAGCGCTGGGGTGTGAGGGGAGGTGGGGGTGGGTTATACCCGCTCTCCTGTGCGAGGTGGGGGTGGGGGGCCCAGGAGCGCTGGGGTGTGAGGGGAGGTGGGGGGTGGGTTATACCCTCTCTCCTGTGCGAGGTGGGGGGGGCCAGGAGCGCTGGGGTGTGAGGGGAGGTGGGGGGTGGGTTATACCCTCTCTCCTGTGCGAGCTGGGGGGGGCCAGGAGCGCTGGGGTGTGAGGGGAGGTGGGGGTGGGTTATACCCTCTCTCCTGTGCGAGCTGGGGGGGGCCAGGAGCGCTGGGGTGTGAGGGGAGGTGGGGAGTGGGTTATACCTCTCTCCTGTGCGAGCTGGGGGGGGCCAGGAGCGCTGGGGTGTGAGGGGAGGTGGGGGTGGGTTATACCCTCTCTCCTGTGCGAGGTGGGGGGGGCCAGGAGCGCTGGGGTGTGAGGGGAGTTGGGGGTGGGTTATACCCTCTCTCCTGTGCGAGGTGGGGGGGGGCCAGGAGCGCTGGGGTGTGAGGGGAGGTGGGGGGTGGGTTATACCCTCTCTCCTGTGCGAGCTGGGGGGGGCCAGGAGCGCTGGGGTGTGAGAGGAGGTGGGGGTGGGTTATACCCTCTCTCCTGTGCGAGCTGGGGGGGGCCAGGAGCGCTGGGGTGTGAGGGGAGGTGGGGGTGGGTTATACCCTCTCTCCTGTGCGAGCTGGGGGGGGCCAGGAGCGCTGGGGTGTGAGGGGAGGTGGGGGTGGGTTATACCCTCTCTCCTGTGCGAGCTGGGGGGGCCAGGAGCGCTGGGGTGTGAGGGGAGGTGGGGATGGGTTATACCCTCTCTCCTGTGCGAGCTGTGGGGGGCAGGAGCGCTGCGGTGTGAGGGGAGGTGGACGTGGGTTATACCCTCTCCCCTGTGCGAGCTGGGGGGGGCAGGAGCGCTGGGGTGTGAGGGGAGGTGGGGGGTGGGTTATACCCTCTCTCCTGTGCGAGCTGGGGGGGCCAGGAGCGCTGGGGTGTGAGGGGAGGTGGGGGTGGGTTATACCCTCTCTCCTGTGCGAGGTGGGGGGGCCAGGGGCGCTGGGGTGTGAGGGGAGGTGGGGGTGGGTTATACCCTCTCTCCTGTGCGAGCTGGGGGGGCCAGGAGCGCTGGGGTGTGAGGGGAGGTGGGGGTGGGTTATACCCTCTCTCCTGTGCGAGGTGGGGGGGGCCAGGAGCGCTGCGGTGTGAGGGGAGGGGGAGGTGGGTTATACCCTCTCTCCTGTGCGAGGTGGGGGGGGCCAGGAGCGCTGGGGTGTGAGGGGAGGTGGGGGTGGGTTATACCCTCTCTCCTGTGCGAGCTGGGGGGGCCAGGAGCACTGGGGTGTGAGGGGAGGTGGGGGGTGGGTTATACCCTCTCTCCTGTGTGAGCTGGGGGGGCCAGGAGCGCTGGGGTGTGAGGGGAGGTGGGGGGTGGGTTATACCCTCTCTCCTGTGCAAGCTGGGGGGGCCAGGAGCGCTGGGGTGTGAGGGGAGGTGGGGGGTGGGTTATACCCTCTCTCCTGTGCGAGCTGGGGGGGCCAGGAGCGCTGGGGTGTGAGGGGAGGTGGGGGTGGGTTATACCCTCTCTCCTGTGCGAGGTGGGGGGGCCAGGAGCGCTGGGGTGTGAGGGGAGGTGGGAGTGGGTTATACCCTCTCTCCTGTGCGAGGTGGGGGGGGGGCCAGGAGCGCTGGCGTGTGAGGGGAGGTGGGGGTGGGTTATACCCTCTCTCCTGTGCGAGCTGGGGGGGGCCAGGAGCGCTGGGGTGTGAGGGGAGGTGGGGGTGGGTTATACCCTCTCTCCTGTGCGAGCTGGGGGGGCCAGGAGCGCTGGGGTGTGTGGGGAGGGGGGGGTTATACCCTCTCTCCTGTGCGAGGTGGGGGGGCCAGGAGCACTGGGGTGTGAGGGGAGGTGGGGGGGGTTATACCCTCTCTCCTGTGCGAGCTGGGGGGGGCCAGGAGCGCTGGGGTGTGAGGGGAGGTGGGGGTGGGTTATACCCTCTCTCCTGTGCGAGGTGGGGGGGGGCCAGGAGCGCTGGTGTGTGAGGGGAGGTGGGGGGTGGGTTATACCCTCTCTCCTGTGCGAGCTGGGAGGGCCAGGAGCGCTGGGGTGTGAGGGGAGGTGGGGGTGGGTTATACCCTCTCTCCTGTGCGAGCTGGGGGGGCCAGGAGCACTGGGGTGTGAGGGGAGGTGGGGGGTGGGTTATACCCTCTCTCCTGTGCGAGCTGGGGGGGGCCAGGAGCGCTGGGGTGCGAGGGGAGGTGGGGGGTGGGTTATACCCTCTCTCCTGTGCAAGCTGGGGGGGCCAGGAGCGCTGGGGTGTGAGGGGAGGTGGGGGGTGGGTTATACCCTCTCTCCTGTGTGAGCTGGGGGGGCCAGGAGCGCTGGGGTGTGAGGGGAGGTGGGGGTGGGTTATACCCTCTCTCCTGTGCGAGCTGGGGGGGCCAGGGGCGCTGGGGTGTGAGGGGGGAGGGTTATACCCTCTCTCCTGTGCGAGCTGGGGGGGCCAGGAGCGCTGGGGTGTGAGGGGAGGGGGAGGGTTATACCCTCTCTCCTGTGCGAGCTGGGGGGGCCAGGGGCGCTGGGGTGTGAGGGGAGGTGGGGGGTGGGTTATACCCTCTCTCCTGTGCGAGCTGGGGGGGCCAGGGGCGCTGGGGTGTGAGGGGGGAGGGTTATACCCTCTCTCCTGTGCGAGCTGGGGGGGGCCAGGAGCGCTGGGGTGTGAGAGGAGGTGGGGGTGGGTTATACCCTCTCTCCTGTGCGAGCTGGGGGGGGCCAGGAGCGCTGGGGTGTGAGGGGAGGTGGGGGTGGGTTATACCCTCTCTCCTGTGCGAGCTGGGGGGGCCAGGGGCGCTGGGGTGTGAGGGGAGGGGGAGGGTTATACCCTCTCTCCTGTGCGAGCTGGGGGGGCCAGGAGCGCTGGGGTGTGAGGGGAGGGGGAGGGTTATACCCTCTCTCCTGTGCGAGCTGGGAGGGCCAGGCGCGCTGGGGTGTGAGAGGAGGTGGGGGTGGGTTATACCCTCTCTCCTGTGCGAGCTGGGGGGGGCCAGGAGCGCTGGGGTGTGAGAGGAGGTGGGGGTGGGTTATACCCTCTGTCCTGTGCGAGCTGGGGGGGGCCAGGAGCGCTGGGGTGTGAGGGGAGGTGGGGGTGGGTTATACCCTCTCTCCTGTGCGAGCTGGGGGGGCCAGGGGCGCTGGGGTGTGAGGGGGGGGGGTTATACCCTCTCTCCTGTGCGAGCTGGGGGGGCCAGGAGCGCTGGGGTGTGAGGGGAGGAGGGGGGGGGGTTATACCCTCTCTCCTGTGCGAGCTGGGGGGGCCAGGGGCGCTGGGGTGTGAGGGGAGGGGGAGGGTTATACCCTCTCTCCTGTGCGAGCTGGGGGGGCCAGGAGCGCTGGGGTGTGAGGGGAGGGGGAGGGTTATACCCTCTCTCCTGTGCGAGCTGGGGGGGCCAGGAGCGCTGGGGTGTGAGGGGAGGGGGGGGGGTTATACCCTCTCTCCTGTGCGAGCTGGGGGGGGCCAGGAGCGCTGGGGTGTGAGGGGAGGTGGGGGTGGGTTATACCCTCTCTCCTGTGCGAGCTGGGGGGGCCAGGGGCGCTGGAGTGTGGGGGGGGGGTTATACCCTCTCTCCTGTGCGAGCTGGGGGGGCCAGGGGCGCTGGGGTGTGAGGGGAGGGGGAGGGTTATACCCTCTCTCCTGTGCGAGCTGGGGGGGCAGGAGCGCTGGGGTGTGGGGGGGGGGGGTTATACCCTCTCTCCTGTGCGAGCTGGGGGGGGCCAGGAGCGCTGGGGTGTGAGGGGAGGTGGGGGTGGGTTATACCCTCTCTCCTGTGCGAGCTGGGGGGGCCAGGAGCGCTGGGGTGTGGGGGGGGGTTATACCCTCTCTCCTGTGCGAGCTGGGGGGGGCCAGGAGCGCTGGGGTGTGAGGGGAGGTGGGGGTGGGTTATACCCTCTCTGCTGTGCGAGCTGGGGGGGTAGGGGCGCTGGGGTGTCTGTGGCTCGTGAGGCTCCGTGCCGGCCCGTTGAGGGCTCTGCGTGGCCGGTGTGGGGCTGGCACTCAGCGGTGCCCCAGACCCACCCAGAACGTCCCACTGCGTGGGAGGCGGCTCAGTGACCTGGGGCTGATGCCCTGGGGCCATGGCGGAGAAGGAGACGATTCACTAGGGCCCCCAATGGATCGATCGGCGGCCGGCTGCGCACTCGCTCATTGCTGGCTATTGGCCAGGCCGGGGGGGCTCCCTGGCTGGTTCCCTGGGCTGCCCCCTCCCTCGGACGCCCTTGGCACAGGCCCCTGCGGGGGAGCTCTGCGCCCGCCAGCCCTCCCACTGGTGCAGCCTCCGGCCAACCCGACAGCAAGCGGAGCCCTGCTGGCACCTGGTAAAAGTCCTCCTGGCCCAGCAGCTGCTTGGCGCTCTCCCAGCCCGGCGCCTTGCGGAACATCAGGCACAGGGCGTCCGTCACCCTGACGATGGAGGCTGGCGGCTCCCGGTAGCTCCGTAACTCCTCGAGGTCCTGCGCCTGCAGCCCAGCCAGCGCTGCCTTGTAGTCAGTGTTCATCTGAGGGGAGGGAGAGGCAGGCTGCAGCGGGTCCCCACGTACCCCTCCCCGACGGGGGGATCAGGGCAGGCTGCAGCGGGTCCCCACGTACCATTCCCCGACGGGGGGATCAGGGCAGGCTGCACCGGGTCCCCACGTACCCCTCCCCGACGGGAGGATCAGGGCAGGCTGCACCGGGCGCCCCACGTACCCCTCCCCGACGGGGGGATCAGGGCAGGCTGCACCGGGTCCCCACGTACCCCTCCCCGACGGGGGGATCAGGGCAGGCTGCACCGGGTCCCCACGTACCCCTCCCCGACGGGGGGATCAGGGCAGGCTGCACCGGGTCCCCACGTACCCCTCCCCGACGGGGGGATCAGGGCAGGCTGCACCGGGTCCCCACGTACCCCTCCCCGACGGGGGGATCAGGGCAGGCTGCACCGGGTCCCCACGTACCCCTCCCCGACGGGGGGATCAGGGCAGGCTGCACCGGGTCCCCACGTACCCCTCCCCGACGGGGGGAACAGGGCAGGCTGCACCGGGTCCCCACGTGCCCCTCCCCGACGGGGGGATCAGGGCAGGCTGCACCGGGTCCCCACGTGCCCCTCCCCGACGGGGGGATCAGGGCAGGCTGCACCGGGTCCCCACGTGCCCCTCCCCGACGGGGGGATCAGGGCAGGCTGCACCGGGCGCCCCACGTACCCCTCCCCGACGGGGGGATCAGGGCAGGGCCCACTGCGGTGCCCCACGTACCCCTCCCCTGAGCGGTGGAAAGTGGGACAGGTCAGGCCCTGTTGATGTGCCCCAGGTATCCCCTCCCCCAACACGCAGGGCCAGGCAGGGCTCTCTGGGCTCCCGTGCGGCTGTGCCATTCTCCGCAGGCTCCGAGTGGTGGCGGGCAGTGGAGCGCCAGGCGTCCCATGTTGCAGAGGGGCCTGGGAGACGGCTTGGCCAGCCAGGCCATGGTCACACGGGCTAAACGGGGCTCGCGGGCTGCTGCCAGCTACGGAAACGGGGCCAGACCCAGCCCGCTGGCTGCTCTCCCCGCCCCCCGGCTCTCCACGGCTCAGGAGCCCGTGCACCTTTCTTGTGGCTGAGTCCTTGCTCTGCTCCAGTAGCTGCTGCTCCTGCGTGAGGATCTCGATGCGCGCCTCCCGGTGCTGGCAGTCGTGCGCCTGCTGCTTCTGCACCAGCTCCTCGCGCTCTGCCCGCCGCTGGCACCGGGCCGTTTGCTGTGGGGGGAGGGGAGCAGAGATGGCCCCACAATCCCCTCTGCTGCTGCCCGTCTCCTCCAGCAGCACTGGGAGCCCCCGCACCAGGCAGGGTAGGTCCAATCCTGGGCATGCCCCAGCCTGCTCTCTGCAGCACAGCACCATGGCCCTGGGACATTGCCCCTGCATGTGGGGCTGGCTTATGAACCCGCTGCCACCTGCCTGCGTGGCACTGGCCTGGCTTGCTCCCCCCCCCCCCGGCATGGCTGCTCCTCCCGGGCCTGCTTTCCGGCACAGCTGGGCATGTGTCCAGCAGAGACCAATTGGTGACAGCAAATGAAGCAAACACCCAGTGTTGCCAAAGAAGTCAGGATGGCCCCAGGAGGGCTTAAAAGAGGGGCTGTCCTGGCCAGCCCAGGCTGTCTGCCCCTGTCACAGCGCATTGGGGACGCCCCGATCCTGCACCCCCATCCCCAGCAAGATGAGACTCCACCTGCCAGTAGAACAGGAGGGTTTATTGCTCCTCCCGGATACCGCCCAGCACAGACGTGATGTGGCTACAGGAGTCGGGGCCAGGCAGCCTCAGACCCCTTGGGGTGGGGTTCCCTCAGGACTCAGCTTAGTCTGCTCTCTTCATGTCATCCCAGGCAAACACTGCCCACCCCCCAGGCCCTGCCCCCAGCCAGGTGCCCGTCTCCACCTCCCTCCCCTTGTCTCCCCCCTGGGAAGAGCCTTGTCCTCTCTCAGGCTGGGCCCAGGTGTCCGGGCCAATCCGCATGTGTGTGAGTCCGTGGGAATCACAGCCCAGCGCAGGGGGACCCCGGGTTACAGAGCAGACCCCCCCCCACATCACACCCCTAGGTCCGGGTGGCGGCTGGAGGTGCCAGGTGTTCCCAGTGTCTGCCCCCCTAGGCCCGGGGTGGTGGCTGGAGGTGCCAGGTGTTCCCAGTGTCTGTCCCCCTAGGCCCGGGGTGGTGGCTGGAGGTGCCAGGTGTTCCCAGTGTCTGTCCCCCTAGGGCCGGGTGGTGGCTGGAGGTGCCAGGTGTTCCCAGTGTCTGCCCCCCTAGGCCCGGGGTGGTGGCTGGAGGTGCCAGGTGTTCCCAGTGTCTGCCCCCCTAGGCCCGGGGTGGTGGCTGGAGGTGCCAGGTGTTCCCAGTGTCTGTCCCCCTAGGGCCGGGGTGGTGGCTGGAGGTGCCAGGTGTTCCCAGTGTCTGCCCCCCTAGGCCCGGGGTGGTGGCTGGAGGTGCCAGGTGTTCCCAGTGTCTGCCCCCCTAGGCCCGGGGTGGTGGCTGGAGGTGCCAGGTGTTCCCAGTGTCTGTCCCCCTAGGGCCGGGTGGTGGCTGGAGGTGCCAGGTGTTCCTAGTGTCTGCCCCCCTAGGGCCGGGTGGTGGCGGCTGGAGGTGCCAGGTGTTCCCAGTGTCTGTCCCCCTAGGGCCGGGGTGGTGGCTGGAGGTGCCAGGTGTTCCCAGTGTCTGCCCCCCTAGGGCCGGGTGGCGGCTGGAGGTGCCAGGTGTTCCCAGTGTCTGCCCCCCTAGGGCCGGGTGGCGGCTGGAGGTGCCAGGTGTTCCCAGTGTCTGCCCCCCTAGGGCCGGGTGGTGGCTGGAGGTGCCAGGTGTTCCCAGTGTCTGCCCCCCTAGGGCCGGGTGGCGGCTGGAGGTGCCAGGTGTTCCCAGTGTCTGTCCCCCTAGGGCCGGGTGGCGGCTGGAGGTGCCAGGTGTTCCCAGTGTCTGTCCCCCTAGGGCCGGGTGGCGGCTGGAGGTGCCAGGTGTTCCCAGTGTCTGCCCCCCTAGGCCCGGGGTGGTGGCTGGAGGTGCCAGGTGTTCCCAGTGTCTGCCCCCCTAGGCCCGGGGTGGTGGCTGGAGGTGCCAGGTGTTCCCAGTGTCTGCCCCCCTAGGCCCGGGGTGGCGGCTGGAGGTGCCAGGTGTTCCCAGTGTCTGTCCCCCTAGGGCCGGGTGGCGGCTGGAGGTGCCAGGTGTTCCCAGTGTCTGCCCCCCTAGGGCCGGGGTGGTGGCTGGAGGTGCCAGGTGTTCCCAGTGTCTGCCCCCCTAGGGCCGGGGTGGTGGCTGGAGGTGCCAGGTGTTCCCAGTGTCTGCCCCCCTAGGGCCGGGGTGGTGGCTGGAGGTGCCAGGTGTTCCCAGTGTCTGTCCCCCTAGGGCCGGGTGGCGGCTGGAGGTGCCAGGTGTTCCCAGTGTCTGCCCCCCTAGGGCCGGGTGGCGGCTGGAGGTGCCAGGTGTTCCCAGTGTCTGCCCCCCTAGGGCCGGGGTGGCGGCTGGAGGTGTCAGGTGTTCCCAGTGTCTGTCCCCCTAGGCCCGGGGTGGCGGCTGGAGGTGCCAGGTGTTCCCAGTGTCTGCCCCCCTAGGCCCGGGGTGGTGGCTGGAGGTGCCAGGTGTTCCCAGTGTCTGTCCCCCTAGGGCCGGGGTGGTGGCTGGAGGTGCCAGGTGTTCCCAGTGTCTGCCCCCCTAGGCCCGGGGTGGTGGCTGGAGGTGCCAGGTGTTCCCAGTGTCTGCCCCCCTAGGGCCGGGGTGGTGGCTGGAGGTGCCAGGTGTTCCCAGTGTCTGCCCCCCTAGGGCCGGGGTGGTGGCTGGAGGTGCCAGGTGTTCCCAGTGTCTGCCCCCCTAGGGCCGGGGTGGTGGCTGGAGGTGCCAGGTGTTCCCAGTGTCTGTCCCCCTAGGTCCGGGTGGCGGCTGGAGGTGCCAGGTGTTCCCAGTGTCTGTCCCCCTAGGCCCGGGGTGGTGGCTGGAGGTGCCAGGTGTTCCCAGTGTCTGCCCCCCTAGGGCCGGGGTGGTGGCTGGAGGTGCCAGGTGTTCCCAGTGTCTGCCCCCCTAGGGCCGGGGTGGTGGCTGGAGGTGCCAGGTGTTCCCAGTGTCTGCCCCCCTAGGGCCGGGGTGGTGGCTGGAGGTGCCAGGTGTTCCCAGTGTCTGTCCCCCTAGGGCCGGGTGGCGGCTGGAGGTGCCAGGTGTTCCCAGTGTCTGTCCCCCTAGGGCCGGGGTGGCGGCTGGAGGTGCCAGGTGTTCCCAGTGTCTGTCCCCCTAGGCCCGGGGTGGTGGCTGGAGGTGCCAGGTGTTCCCAGTGTCTGCCCCCCTAGGGCCGGGTGGTGGCTGGAGGTGCCAGGTGTTCCCAGTGTCTGCCCCCCTAGGCCCGGGGTGGTGGCTGGAGGTGCCAGGTGTTCCCAGTGTCTGCCCCCCTAGGCCCGGGGTGGTGGCTGGAGGTGCCAGGTGTTCCCAGTCTCTGCCCCCCTAGGGCCGGGGTGGCGGCTGGAGGTGCCAGGTGTTCCCAGTCTCTGCCCCCCTAGGGCCGGGGTGGCGGCTGGAGGTGCCAGGTGTTCCCAGTGTCTGCCCCCCTAGGCCCGGGGTGGTGGCTGGAGGTGCCAGGTGTTCCCAGTGTCTGCCCCCCTAGGGCCGGGGTGGCGGCTGGAGGTGCCAGGTGTTCCCAGTGTCTGCCCCCCTAGGGCCGGGTGGTGGCTGGAGGTGCCAGGTGTTCCCAGTGTCTGCCCCCCTAGGGCCGGGTGGTGGCTGGAGGTGCCAGGTGTTCCCAGTGTATGCCCCCCTAGGGCCGGGTGGTGGCTGGAGGTGCCAGGTGTTCCCAGTGTCTGCCCCCCTAGGGCCGGGGTGGTGGCTGGAGGTGCCAGGTGTTCCCAGTGTCTGCCCCCCTAGGGCCGGGTGGTGGCTGGAGGTGCCAGGTGTTCCCAGTGTCTGCCCCCCTAGGCCCGGGGTGGTGGCTGGAGGTGCCAGGTGTTCCCAGTGTCTGCCCCCCTAGGGCCGGGTGGTGGCTGGAGGTGCCAGGTGTTCCCAGTGTCTGCCCCCCTAGGGCCGGGGTGGCGGCTGGAGGTGCCAGGTGTTCCCAGTCTCTGCCCCCCTAGGGCCGGGGTGGCGGCTGGAGGTGCCAGGTGTTCCCAGTGTCTGTCCCCCTAGGGCCGGGGTGGCGGCTGGAGGTGCCAGGTGTTCCCAGTGTCTGTCCCCCTAGGGCCGGGGTGGCGGCTGGAGGTGCCAGGTGTTCCCAGTGTCTGCCCCCCTAGGCCCGGGGTGGTGGCTGGAGGTGCCAGGTGTTCCCAGTGTCTGCCCCCCTAGGGCCGGGGTGGTGGCTGGAGGTGCCAGGTGTTCCCAGTGTCTGCCCCCCTAGGGCCGGGGTGGTGGCTGGAGGTGCCAGGTGTTCCCAGTGTCTGTCCCCCTAGGGCCGGGGTGGTGGCTGGAGGTGCCAGGTGTTCCCAGTGTCTGCCCCCCTAGGGCCGGGGTGGTGGCTGGAGGTGCCAGGTGTTCCCAGTGTCTGCCCCCCTAGGGCCGGGGTGGTGGCTGGAGGTGCCAGGTGTTCCCAGTGTCTGCCCCCCTAGGCCCGGGGTGGTGGCTGGAGGTGCCAGGTGTTCCCAGTGTCTGTCCCCCTAGGGCCGGGTGGCGGCTGGAGGTGCCAGGTGTTCCCAGTGTCTGCCCCCCTAGGCCCGGGGTGGTGGCTGGAGGTGCCAGGTGTTCCCAGTGTCTGTCCCCCTAGGGCCGGGGTGGCGGCTGGAGGTGCCAGGTGTTCCCAGTGTCTGTCCCCCTAGGGCCGGGGTGGTGGCTGGAGGTGCCAGGTGTTCCCAGTGTCTGCCCCCCTAGGGCCGGGGTGGTGGCTGGAGGTGCCAGGTGTTCCCAGTGTCTGCCCCCCTAGGGCCGGGGTGGTGGCTGGAGGTGCCAGGTGTTCCCAGTGTCTGTCCCCCTAGGGCCGGGTGGCGGCTGGAGGTGCCAAGTGTTCCCAGTGTCTGCCCCCCTAGGCCCGGGGTGGTGGCTGGAGGTGCCAGGTGTTCCCAGTGTCTGTCCCCCTAGGGCCGAGTGGTGGCTGGAGGTGCCAGGTGTTCCCAGTGTCTGTCCCCCTAGGGCCGGGTGGTGGCTGGAGGTGCCAGGTGTTCCCAGTGTCTGTCCCCCTAGGGCCGAGTGGTGGCTGGAGGTGCCAGGTGTTCCTAGTGTCTGCCCCCCTAGGGCCGGGGTGGTGGCTGGAGGTGCCAGGTGTTCCCAGTGTCTGTCCCCCTAGGGCCGGGTGGCGGCTGGAGGTGCCAGGTGTTCCCAGTGTCTGTCCCCCTAGGGCCGGGTGGCGGCTGGAGGTGCCAGGTGTTCCTAGTGTCTGCCCCCCTAGGGCCGGGGTGGTGGCTGGAGGTGCCAGGTGTTCCCAGTGTCTGTCCCCCTAGGGCCGGGGTGGCGGCTGGAGGTGCCAGGTGTTCCCAGTGTCTGCCCCCCTAGGCCCGGGGTGGCGGCTGGAGGTGCCAGGTGTTCCCAGTGTCTGCCCCCCTAGGGCCGGGGTGGCGGCTGGAGGTGCCAGGTGTTCCCAGTGTCTGCCCCCCTAGGGCCGGGGTGGCGGCTGGAGGTGCCAGGTGTTCCCAGTGTCTGCCCCCCTAGGGCCGGGGTGGCGGCTGGAGGTGCCAGGTGTTCCCAGTGTCTGCCCCCCTAGGGCCGGGGTGGCGGCTGGAGGTGCCAGGTGTTCCCAGTGTCTGCCCCCCTAGGCCCGGGGTGGTGGCTGGAGGTGCCAGGTGTTCCCAGTGTCTGTCCCCCTAGGGCCGGGGTGGTGGCTGGAGGTGCCAGGTGTTCCCAGTGTCTGCCCCCCTAGGGCCGGGGTGGCGGCTGGAGGTGCCAGGTGTTCCCAGTGTCTGTCCCCCTAGGCCCGGGGTGGCGGCTGGAGGTGCCAGGTGTTCCCAGTGTCTGTCCCCCTAGGCCCGGGGTGGTGGCTGGAGGTGCCAGGTGTTCCCAGTGTCTGTCCCCCTAGGCCCGGGGTGGCGGCTGGAGGTGCCAGGTGTTCCCAGTGTCTGCCCCCTAGGCCCGGGGTGGTGGCTGGAGGTGCCAGGTGTTCCCAGTGTCTGTCCCCCTAGGCCCGGGGTGGCGGCTGGAGGTGCCAGGTGTTCCCAGTGTCTGTCCCCCTAGGCCCGGGGTGGTGGCTGGAGGTGCCAGGTGTTCCCAGTGTCTGTCCCCCTAGGCCCGGGGTGGCGGCTGGAGGTGCCAGGTGTTCCCAGTGTCTGCCCCCCTAGGCCCGGGGTGGTGGCTGGAGGTGCCAGGTGTTCCCAGTGTCTGCCCCCCTAGGGCCGGGTGGTGGCTGGAGGTGCCAGGTGTTCCCAGTGTCTGTCCCCCTAGGCCCGGGGTGGCGGCTGGAGGTGCCAGGTGTTCCCAGTGTCTGCCCCCCTAGGCCCGGGGTGGCGGCTGGAGGTGCCAGGTGTTCCCAGTGTCTGTCCCCCTAGGGCCGGGTGGCGGCTGGAGGTGTCAGGTGTTCCCAGTGTCTGTCCCCCTAGGGCCGGGGTGGCGGCTGGAGGTGCCAGGTGTTCCCAGTGTCTGTCCCCCTAGGGCCGGGGTGGTGGCTGGAGGTGCCAGGTGTTCCCAGTGTCTGTCCCCCTAGGGCCGGGATGGTGGCTGGAGGTGCCAGGTGTTCCCAGTGTCTGCCCCCCTAGGGCCGGGTGGCGGCTGGAGGTGCCAGGTGTTCCCAGTGTCTGTCCCCCTAGGCCCGGGGTGGTGGCTGGAGGTGCCAGGTGTTCCCAGTGTCTGTCCCCCTAGGGCCGGGGTGGCGGCTGGAGGTGCCAGGTGTTCCCAGTGTCTGCCCCCCTAGGGCCGGGTGGTGGCTGGAGGTGCCAGGTGTTCCCAGTGTCTGTCCCCCTAGGGCCGGGATGGCGGCTGGAGGTGCCAGGTGTTCCCAGTGTCTGCCCCCCTAGGGCCGGGTGGCGGCTGGAGGTGCCAGGTGTTCCCAGTGTCTGCCCCCCTAGGGCCGGGGTGGTGGCTGGAGGTGCCAGGTGTTCCCAGTGTCTGTCCCCCTAGGGCCGGGGTGGTGGCTGGAGGTGCCAGGTGTTCCCAGTGTCTGTCCCCCTAGGCCCAGGTGGCGGCTGGAGGTGCCAGGTGTTCCCAGTGTCTGCCCCCCTAGGGCCGGGGTGGCGGCTGGAGGTGCCAGGTGTTCCCAGTGTCTGCCCCCCTAGGCCCGGAGTGGTGGCTGGAGGTGCCAGGTGTTCCCAGTGTCTGCCCCCCTAGGGCCGGGGTGGTGGCTGGAGGTGCCAGGTGTTCCCAGTGTCTGTCCCCCTAGGGCCGGGGTGGTGGCTGGAGGTGCCAGGTGTTCCCAGTGTCTGCCCCCCTAGGGCCGGGGTGGCGGCTGGAGGTGCCAGGTGTTCCCAGTGTCTGTCCCCCTAGGCCCGGGGTGGCGGCTGGAGGTGCCAGGTGTTCCCAGTGTCTGCCCCCCTAGGCCCGGGGTGGTGGCTGGAGGTGCCAGGTGTTCCCAGTGTCTGCCCCCCTAGGCCCGGGGTGGCGGCTGGAGGTGCCAGGTGTTCCCAGTGTCTGCCCCCCTAGGGCCGGGATGGCGGCTGGAGGTGCCAGGTGTTCCCAGTGTCTGCCCCCCTAGGGCCGGGGTGGTGGCTGGAGGTGCCAGGTGTTCCCAGTGTCTGCCCCCCTAGGCCCGGGGTGGTGGCTGGAGGTGCCAGGTGTTCCCAGTGTCTGCCCCCCTAGGGCCGGGTGGCGGCTGGAGGTGCCAGGTGTTCCCAGTGTCTGCCCCCCTAGGGCCGGGTGGCGGCTGGAGGTGCCAGGTGTTCCCAGTGTCTGCCCCCCTAGGGCCGGGGTGGTGGCTGGAGGTGCCAGGTGTTCCCAGTGTCTGTCCCCCTAGGGCCGGGTGGTGGCTGGAGGTGCCAGGTGTTCCCAGTGTCTGTCCCCCTAGGGCCGGGGTGGTGGCTGGAGGTGCCAGGTGTTCCCAGTGTCTGCCCCCCTAGGCCCGGGGTGGTGGCTGGAGGTGCCAGGTGTTCCCAGTGTCTGCCCCCCTAGGGCCGGGGTGGTGGCTGGAGGTGCCAGGTGTTCCCAGTGTCTGCCCCCCTAGGCCCGGGGTGGTGGCTGGAGGTGCCAGGTGTTCCCAGTGTCTGCCCCCTAGGGCTGGGGTGGCGGCTGGAGGTGCCAGGTGTTCCCAGTGTCTGCCCCCCTAGGGCCGGGTGGTGGCTGGAGGTGCCAGGTGTTCCCAGTGTCTGTCCCCCTAGGCCCGGGGTGGTGGCTGGAGGTGCCAGGTGTTCCCAGTGTCTGTCCCCCTAGGCCCGGGGTGGTGGCTGGAGGTGCCAGGTGTTCCCAGTGTCTGTCCCCCTAGGGCCGGGTGGCGGCTGGAGGTGCCAGGTGTTCCCAGTGTCTGTCCCCCTAGGGCCGGGTGGCGGCTGGAGGTGCCAGGTGTTCCCAGTGTCTGTCCCCCTAGGGCCGGGGTGGTGGCTGGAGGTGCCAGGTGTTCCCAGTGTCTGTCCCCCTAGGGCCGGGTGGTGGCTGGAGGTGCCAGGTGTTCCCAGTGTCTGCCCCCCTAGGCCCGGGGTGGTGGCTGGAGGTGCCAGGTGTTCCCAGTGTCTGCCCCCCTAGGGCCGGGTGGTGGCTGGAGGTGCCAGGTGTTCCCAGTGTCTGTCCCCTTAGGCCCGGGGTGGTGGCTGGAGGTGCCAGGTGTTCCCAGTGTCTGCCCCCCTAGGCCCGGGGTGGTGGCTGGAGGTGCCAGGTGTTCCCAGTGTCTGCCCCCCTAGGGCCGGGTGGCGGCTGGAGGTGCCAGGTGTTCCCAGTGTCTGCCCCCCTAGGGCCGGGGTGGCGGCTGGAGGTGCCAGGTGTTCCCAGTGTCTGCCCCCCTAGGGCCGGGGTGGTGGCTGGAGGTGCCAGGTGTTCCCAGTGTCTGTCCCCCTAGGCCCGGGGTGGTGGCTGGAGGTGCCAGGTGTTCCCAGTGTCTGCCCCCCTAGGGCCGGGTGGTGGCTGGAGGTGCCAGGTGTTCCCAGTGTCTGCCCCCCTAGGCCCGGGGTGGTGGCTGGAGGTGCCAGGTGTTCCCAGTGTCTGTCCCCCTAGGCCCGGGGTGGTGGCTGGAGGTGCCAGGTGTTCCCAGTGTCTGCCCCCCTAGGGCCGGGGTGGCGGCTGGAGGTGCCAGGTGTTCCCAGTGTCTGCCCCCCTAGGCCCGGGGTGGTGGCTGGAGGTGCCAGGTGTTCCCAGTGTCTGTCCCCCTAGGGCCGGGTGGCGGCTGGAGGTGCCAGGTGTTCCCAGTGTCTGCCCCCCTAGGGCCGGGGTGGTGGCTGGAGGTGCCAGGTGTTCCCAGTGTCTGCCCCCCTAGGGCCGGGTGGTGGCTGGAGGTGCCAGGTGTTCCCAGTGTCTGCCCCCCTAGGGCCGGGTGGTGGCTGGAGGTGCCAGGTGTTCCCAGTGTCTGCCCCCCTAGGGCCGGGGTGGTGGCTGGAGGTGCCAGGTGTTCCCAGTGTCTGCCCCCCTAGGGCCGGGTGGCGGCTGGAGGTGCCAGGTGTTCCCAGTGTCTGCCCCCCTAGGGCCGGGGTGGTGGCTGGAGGTGCCAGGTGTTCCCAGTGTCTGCCCCCCTAGGGCCGGGGTGGTGGCTGGAGGTGCCAGGTGTTCCCAGTGTCTGCCCCCCTAGGGCCGGGTGGCGGCTGGAGGTGCCAGGTGTTCCCAGTGTCTGCCCCCCTAGGGCCGGGTGGCGGCTGGAGGTGCCAGGCGTTCCCAGTGTCTGCCCCCCTAGGGCCGGGTGGCGGCTGGAGGTGCCAGGTGTTCCCAGTGTCTGCCCCCCTAGGCCCGGGGTGGTGGCTGGAGGTGCCAGGTGTTCCCAGTGTCTGCCCCCCTAGGCCCGGGGTGGCGGCTGGAGGTGCCAGGTGTTCCCAGTGTCTGCCCCCCTAGGCCCGGGGTGGTGGCTGGAGGTGCCAGGTGTTCCCAGTGTCTGCCCCCCTAGGCCCGGGGTGGCGGCTGGAGGTGCCAGGTGTTCCCAGTGTCTGCCCCCCTAGGCCCGGGGTGGTGGCTGGAGGTGCCAGGTGTTCCCAGTGTCTGTCCCCCTAGGCCCGGGGTGGTGGCTGGAGGTGCCAGGTGTTCCCAGTGTCTGTCCCCCTAGGCCCGGGGTGGTGGCTGGAGGTGCCAGGTGTTCCCAGTGTCTGTCCCCCTAGGCCCGGGGTGGTGGCTGGAGGTGCCAGGTGTTCCCAGTGTCTGTCCCCCTAGGCCCGGGGTGGCGGCTGGAGGTGCCAGGTGTTCCCAGTGTCTGCCCCCCTAGGCCCGGGGTGGTGGCTGGAGGTGCCAGGTGTTCCCAGTGTCTGCCCCCCTAGGGCCGGGTGGCGGCTGGAGGTGCCAGGTGTTCCCAGTGTCTGCCCCCCTAGGCCCGGGGTGGTGGCTGGAGGTGCCAGGTGTTCCCAGTGTCTGCCCCCCTAGGCCCGGGGTGGTGGCTGGAGGTGCCAGGTGTTCCCAGTGTCTGCCCCCCTAGGCCCGGGGTGGTGGCTGGAGGTGCCAGGTGTTCCCAGTGTCTGTCCCCCTAGGGCCGGGATGGCGGCTGGAGGTGCCAGGTGTTCCCAGTGTCTGTCCCCCTAGGGCCGGGGTGGCGGCTGGAGGTGCCAGGTGTTCCCAGTGTCTGCCCCCCTAGGGCTGGGGTGGCGGCTGGAGGTGCCAGGTGTTCCCAGTGTCTGCCCCCCTAGGGCCGGGGTGGCGGCTGGAGGTGCCAGGTGTTCCCAGTGTCTGTCCCCCTAGGCCCGGGGTGGTGGCTGGAGGTGCCAGGTGTTCCCAGTGTCTGCCCCCCTAGGGCCGGGTGGCGGCTGGAGGTGCCAGGTGTTCCCAGTGTCTGCCCCCCTAGGGCCGGGGTGGTGGCTGGAGGTGCCAGGTGTTCCCAGTGTCTGTCCCCCTAGGGCCGGGTGGCGGCTGGAGGTGCCAGGTGTTCCCAGTGTCTGCCCCCCTAGGGCCGGGATGGCGGCTGGAGGTGCCAGGTGTTCCCAGTGTCTGTCCCCCTAGGGCCGGGTGGTGGCTGGAGGTGCCAGGTGTTCCCAGTGTCTGTCCCCCTAGGGCCGGGTGGCGGCTGGAGGTGCCAGGTGTTCCCAGTGTCTGTCCCCCTAGGGCCGGGTGGTGGCTGGAGGTGCCAGGTGTTCCCAGTGTCTGCCCCCCTAGGGCCGGGGTGGCGGCTGGAGGTGCCAGGTGTTCCCAGTGTCTGCCCCCCTAGGCCCGGGGTGGTGGCTGGAGGTGCCAGGTGTTCCCAGTGTCTGCCCCCCTAGGCCCGGGGTGGTGGCTGGAGGTGCCAGGTGTTCCCAGTGTCTGCCCCCCTAGGGCCGGGTGGCGGCTGGAGGTGCCAGGTGTTCCCAGTGTCTGTCCCCCTAGGGCCGGGGTGGTGGCTGGAGGTGCCAGGTGTTCCCAGTGTCTGCCCCCCTAGGGCCGGGGTGGTGGCTGGAGGTGCCAGGTGTTCCCAGTGTCTGCCCCCCTAGGGCCGGGGTGGTGGCTGGAGGTGCCAGGTGTTCCCAGTGTCTGCCCCCCTAGGGCCGGGTGGCGGCTGGAGGTGCCAGGTGTTCCCAGTGTCTGCCCCCCTAGGGCTGGGGTGGTGGCTGGAGGTGCCAGGTGTTCCCAGTGTCTGCCCCCCTAGGCCCGGGGTGGTGGCTGGAGGTGCCAGGTGTTCCCAGTGTCTGCCCCCCTAGGCCCGGGGTGGTGGCTGGAGGTGCCAGGTGTTCCCAGTGTCTGTCCCCCTAGGCCCGGGGTGGTGGCTGGAGGTGCCAGGTGTTCCCAGTGTCTGCCCCCCTAGGGCCGGGTGGCGGCTGGAGGTGCCAGGTGTTCCCAGTGTCTGTCCCCCTAGGCCCGGGGTGGTGGCTGGAGGTGCCAGGTGTTCCCAGTGTCTGCCCCCCTAGGGCCGGGTGGCGGCTGGAGGTGCCAGGTGTTCCCAGTGTCTGCCCCCCTAGGGCCGGGTGGCGGCTGGAGGTGCCAGGTGTTCCCAGTGTCTGCCCCCCTAGGCCCGGGGTGGTGGCTGGAGGTGCCAGGTGTTCCCAGTGTCTGTCCCCCTAGGCCCGGGGTGGTGGCTGGAGGTGCCAGGTGTTCCCAGTGTCTGCCCCCCTAGGGCCGGGTGGCGGCTGGAGGTGCCAGGTGTTCCCAGTGTCTGTCCCCCTAGGCCCGGGGTGGTGGCTGGAGGTGCCAGGTGTTCCCAGTGTCTGCCCCCCTAGGGCCGGGTGGCGGCTGGAGGTGCCAGGTGTTCCCAGTGTCTGCCCCCCTAGGGCCGGGTGGCGGCTGGAGGTGCCAGGTGTTCCCAGTGTCTGCCCCCCTAGGCCCGGGGTGGTGGCTGGAGGTGCCAGGTGTTCCCAGTGTCTGCCCCCCTAGGGCCGGGGTGGTGGCTGGAGGTGCCAGGTGTTCCCAGTGTCTGCCCCCCTAGGGCCGGGGTGGCGGCTGGAGGTGCCAGGACCTCCCTCCCGGTGGTGTCCCACTCACCTCCTTGGCTTTCTGAAGCTTCTCCTGCAGGTACTTGATGTCGTGGCTGTGCTCCTGCTGCTTCTCACTCACTGCCCGCATCTTGGTCAGAGCACGCTTCATCCTGCCCCAGAGAAACCAGAGTTCACACCCAGGGGGCATCTCAGGGCCCCCTGCCTCAGCCCCTGCTCTGCTAGCGCCGGGGGCCTCGGGGAACCTGCTCTCAGCAGGCTGGGGCGGCTTGTGGCCCCAGGGCAGAGCGGGGAAAGGAGGCCCCTGGTCCGGAGGCATGCCCCCTTTGTGCTGGGCTGTGCCCAGGGGGCAGGGCTGGCCTCTCCTCACCGATCAGCCTGAGCCCGGCTCTGCCGCTGCAGCTGAGCGGACAGCAGGAGGAAGATGTCGAGGAAATCCAGGAAAGTCTTTGGGGTGACGAGGGGCGTGCCGGGGGCCAGGCGTGCGGCGTAGCAGCGGGCCGAGCGGTGAATCAGCGCCATGGCCTTGGCAGTGCTGGCCAGCGAGCTCTCCAGGGCCCGCAGCGAGGCTGAGGCTGGCAGACAAGCGACAGTGTGAGGCCCTGGGGTGCTCCCCCGTTCTGCGCTGAGCCCAGGGGCCTGCTCTTTGCTGCCTCACCTGGGCTCTGCTGGCTGAGGGCCTCCTCCAGGCGCTGGGTAGCCACCTGCAGCAGCGCCTGGTGACTCCAGGGCTGGTACACCTCAGTGCTGCAGGCAAGGGTGAGCAGGGCTGTGGCCATGGCCGGGGGGTAGCCCAGGGGCCCGTGGCCCGGCCCTCGGCCCTGGCGCCCATCCAGCAGCAGCAGCACATGCAGCTTGCTCCTCACAAACTGGTAGAACCTGAAAGGGAAGGCAAAGGGTGGGGGACGAGAGGGGCACCCGAAGCCCCTCGGCTGATGCTAGCCCCTGACCCGCACCAGGCCAGGAGCGTGGGCCACGCGCCCCCAGCTGCGATTCCCTGCTCGCCAGCCTGTGTCCCCACAAGACAATCCAGTGGGGGGCAGGGCATTCTCCTCTCTTGCTCCCCCCATCAGAGCGCCCCCTGACCTTTGTAGGACCATTCTGGGCCTCATGGTCCTTTTGATGCTCTGGTTCTCCTGCAGCAGCTCCCTCACGATGAGCTCCGTGTCGTCCGCAGTGTACAGCCTGGGGCAGGTGCCCTCTCGCATCAGGTCCACCACCATCTGCATGGAGCCTGGCTCCAGCCCCTGGTGCACCAGCAGCGCCGTGCTCCTGCCCAGGACCCCGGCCTGCCAGCTGGCTTTCCTGAGCAGCTCCCTCACCTCCTGCTCTCCTGCCTGCCCCGCCAGCTCAAAGAGCTGGGCCTCAGCGGCGCTGGCAGCCAGCGCCACCAGGGACCTCCTGCCAGTGCAGAGGTGCAGGGAGATGAGAGCCCCATGGCCCCCGGGGCAGCACAGCACCCGCAGCAGGTGCACCAGGTGCCGGATGACTTCCCTGCACAGCACAAAGCCCCTGGGGAGGAAGGGGTGGAGCTGCTGCTGGAGTGCGCCCCAGCTCCGCTCGTGGTAGAGGTTCTCCCGGGCGCAGCAGGCTGGCAGCAGCTCCTGGCTGAAGACGATGTTGTGCACGTCCTCCCCGGGCAGCAGCAGGAGGTGGGCGGGCAGCAGAGGCTTGGTGCTCTCCTTCTTGGTGGAGGGCCTGCGCTTGCTCTTCAGGGGGGTGGCCCGGCGGGTGCTGGCCTGGCGCCCCGTGGCCAGGGGCTGCCCCTGGAAACGAGGGCGCAGAGGTAGGGAGGGTTGGCTGGAAGAGCGTGTCTTCATCTCCGTCACCGCTGCCTCCTTGAGCTGCGGGGCAGCATCCTCAGCCAGCAGGAGCTCGGGCGGGTCCAGGGCCAGGGCGGGAGCCTGCTCGATGGGGTCGCAGGCCTCGGGCCAGTCCTCGTCACTGCTGCTCTGGGGGGACGGCTCCGGGCTGCCCGCCCGCGCGCCCTCCTCGGCTCCCAGCTCCTCGGGAGCGCCAGGGCCGGCCAGCTCAGGGACGCTCCTGGCTCGGGCCCGTGGCTGGCTGGGGACCAGCCTCAGCAGGCCCCTCGTGGTGCAGAAGACACTGGCAGCCACATCCAGCACCAGCTGCCCGCCCTCCTGCTGCTCGCGCGCCGACAGCAGCGGATCACAGAAGGTGCGCAGCGACTCGTGCAGCCACAGGCGCACGGCCACCCGGGTGCTCAGCGTGAGGCTGAGGCTGATCCCTGGCTGGCCTCTCTTGGTGGTCTTGCCGGTACCCGGCTCCTCCCAGGGGCTGCTGAGGTGGATCCCAGGGCCGGGCCGCAGAAGGAAGAGGCCTTGAAGCACCTTCTCGATGTGGTGGTAGGAGAAGTGGTAGGGGTAGCAGGCGGGCGAGGGGCGAAACCGGGCCTTCACAGCCTCACACACGTCCACAGTGGCGCCCACCAGGGCTGCAGCCAGCTCTCTGTGCCTCGCCAGCAGGGGGAACTTCTCTAGCCAGGCCAGGACCTGGGGGCTGTGCATGGCGACCAGGGACTCCCTGGAGATGCGGGGGAGTGAGAGGACGCTGCAGAGCCGAGTGAAGCGAGGGGACAGGGGGTAGAAGCCAACTGCCGGAGCAGCCACCGTGCCGAAGCAATTGAACGTGGCTGACGGGATGTGTTGGAGCTCCAGGCTCTCCGTGCCGCAGACTTCGTGGTGGGACAGGGCCTGGCGCAGGGTCTCCACCAGGGGGTGAGTGCCTTGTCTGGGATCTGGGAGAAAGGACCAGCATGTCCCAGACCAGTCTGACTATCCCACACACACCACCCACAGACTCTTCTAGGGGCCAAGTGCCAGGGCAGAACCGCTCTAGGAATGTAGCCAACTCCACCTGATTGGGTCCAGGGGGAGCCGGGCCATGCAGAGCCTGGGGTACGGGGTGTCCAGGCCCAGACGGGGGGGCCGGGCCATGCAGAGCTCTGGGGTACGGGGTGTCCAGGCCCAGCCAGGGGGAGCCGGGCCATGCAGAGCCTGGGGTACGGGGTGTCCAGGCCCAGACGGGGGGCTGGGCCATGCAGAGCCTGGGGTACGGGGTGTCCAGGCCCAGACGGGGGGGCTGGGCCATGCAGAGCTCTGGGGTACGGGGTGTCCAGGCCCAGCCAGGGGGAGCCGAGCCATGCAGAGCTCTGGGGTATGGGGTGTCCAGGCCCAGCCAGGGGGAGCCGAGCCATGCAGAGCTCTGGGATACGGGGTGTCCAGGCCCAGACGGGGGGAGCCGGGCCATGCAGAGCTCTGGGATACGGGGTGTCCAGGCCCAGACGGGGGGGCTGGGCCATGCAGAGCTCTGGGATACGGGGTGTCCAGGCCCAGACGGGGGGCTGGGCCATGCAGAGCTCTGGGATACGGGGTGTCCAGGCCCAGCCAGGGGGAGCCAGGCCATGCAGAGCTCTGGGATACGGGGTGTCCAGGCCCAGCCAGGGGGAGCCGGGCCATGCAAAGCTCTGGGGTACAGGGTGTCCAGGCCCAGCCAGGGGGAGCCGGGCCATGCAGAGCTCTGGGATACGGGGTGACCAGGCCCAGATGGGGGGAGCCGGGCCATGCAGAGCTCTGGGGTACGGGGTGTCCAGGCCCAGACGGGGGGAGCCGGGCCATGCAGAGCTCTGGGGTACGGGGTGTCCAGGCCCAGCCAGGGGGAGCCGGGCCATGCAGAGCTCTGGGATACGGGGTGTCCAGGCCCAGCCAGGGGGAGCCGGGCCATGCAGAGCTCTGGGGTACGGGGTGTCCAGGCCCAGACGGGGGGGCTGGGCCGTGCAGAGCTCTGGGGTACGGGGTGTCCAGGCCCAGACGGGGGGGCTGGGCCGTGCAGAGCTCTGGGGTACGGGGTGTCCAGGCCCAGACGGGGGGGCTGGGCCGTGCAGAGCTCTGGGGTACGGGGTGTCCAGGCCCAGACGGGGGGGCTGGGCCATGCAGAGCTCTGGGGTATGGGGTGTCCAGGCCCAGACAGGGGGGCTGGGCCGTGCAGAGCTCTGGGGTACGGGGTGTCCAGGCCCAGACGGGGGGGCTGGGCCGTGCAGAGCTCTGGGGTACGGGGTGTCCAGGCCCAGACGGGGGGCTGGGCCATGCAGAGCTCTGGGGTATGGGGTGTCCAGGCCCAGACAGGGGGGCTGGGCCGTGCAGAGCTCTGGGGTACGGGGTGTCCAGGCCCAGACGGGGGGGCTGGGCCGTGCAGAGCTCTGGGGTACGGGGTGTCCAGGCCCAGACGGGGGGGCTGGGCCGTGCAGAGCTCTGGGGTACGGGGTGTCCAGGCCCAGACGGGGGGGCTGGGCCGTGCAGAGCTCTGGGGTATGGGGTGTCCAGGCCCAGACAGGGGGGCTGGGCCGTGCAGAGCTCTGGGGTACGGGGTGTCCAGGCCCAGATGGGGGGGCTGGGCCGTGCAGAGCTCTGGGGTACGGGGTGTCCAGGCCCAGATGGGGGGGCTGGACCGTGCAGAGCTCTGGGGTACGGGGTGTCCAGGCGGAGCCACGCAGCTGATCTATGGCCATTGGCAGCTTGGCCCGGGATGCAATGGATGACGAGGTGGGGACTCACCCAGTTCGGCCGCATGCAGGTCGTCCAGCAGCAGCAGGTAGCAGCTCTTCCCGCCCCTGGCGGCAGGGGCCCGGGGTCCTGGGAGGCTGGCCAAGGGGGCCTTGTCCTGCGTGCTGCTCAGGAGGTGGCTCTCCAGCAGATGGCGAATGTGGCTCGCGCTGAGCGCTGGCGAGACGGCCACGCGGTGGTAGGGGTGACTGGGCTGGATCAGCAGCTCCACGAAGGATGACTTGCCACAGCCTGGCTCCCCGGCCAGGAGCACTGGCTGCCTGGAGCCCAGGAGCAGGTCCAGCACGTAGAGGAGCCGCTCATACTGTGAAGCAGAGAGTGTGCCAGGAAGGGGGCAGTGGGCACCTCAGCGCGCACGTCTTCCAGCCCATGGGGCTCCGGTGGAAGAGCTCCCGGCCTTGCCCTCTAGACATGGGCTCTCCTGGCTCTGCCCACCAGCGCGATGGACCTTAGGCCGAATGGGGCAGCTCCCAGGAATCCCTGGAGGCCAGAGTGATGTTATTGGATGGCGATGTGGACATACAGAGCATTGTTGCAACCACTGTTCTAAGTCTGCCCCCTCAGACCTAGTGGACTGAGTGAGGTGTCTATGGCCAAGCTTATGGCTTGCTGGTTATGGTTCTACTGTTTGTGTGTATGTGTCGGTTTGGCTTTGTGCCTGTATTTCAAATGTTTGCTTCTGGCGCGATACCCACCAACTAGCCAGCATGCCTGGAGACTACTCAAGTTGAGTGGCCCATCAAGAAGCCCTTGACAGGCCATGGGCCTTGGGAGGTGCCAATCCACAGCTGGTGAATTTCTGTGAATGTTCAAGACCAACATGGGTGCCATGGTTATTCCATCTCTGCTGCAAGCCTGCACCGTGAACTTCGCAATTGGTGTAGGTATCTGATTCCTTTAACAGCTGTGACCCTCGGCTTGCTTGCTTTCTAGAATTAGCACCAAGGTGCTTTTGCAGTTAGATTCTAAGCTATAAATTGAGCTGGGAACGTGGCTCGTCCTCTGGGATCAGAAGAACCTTATTGGTTATTTGGTGAGACTGGTTTTCATAACCTCTCATCTGCACAAGGAGTGGTGCTGGTGATGACACTGGAGAACTAGAGTGTCAGAGGGCATTGTTTGTATGACTTGTTAGTGTGGTGAGCAGCGGTGCTCTTTGCAACTGACAAATCATAGAATCATAGAACACTAGGACTGGAAGGGACCTCGAGAGTCATCGAGTCCAGTCCCCTGCCCTCATGGCAGGACCAAGTACTGTCTAGACCATCCCTGATAGACATTTCTCTAACCTACTCTTCAGTATCTCCAGAGATGGGGATTCCACAACCTCCCTGGGCAATTTATTCCAGTGTCTGACCACCCTGACAGTTAGGAACTTTTTCCTAATGTCCAACCTAAACCTCCCTTGCTGCGATTTAAGCCCCTTGCTTCTGGTTCTATCCTCAGAGGCCAAGATGAACAAGTTTTCTCCCTCCTCCTTGTGACACCCTTTTAGATACCTGAAAACTGCTACCATGTCCCCCTTCAGTCTTCTCTTTTCTAAACTAAACAAACCCAATTCCTGCAGCCTTTCCTCATAGCTCATGTTCTCTAGACCTTTCATCATTCTCGTTGCTCTTCTCTGGACCCTCTCCAATTTCTCCACATCCAAAAATCTGTGAGGTTATTGGAGTGCAACATGAACACACAAAATATTGTTGCAACCACTGATATGTGTTTGCACCAAATCTTGTATGAAGTGGGCCAAGGGAGGTGCCCAGCGAAAGCTGATGGCTTGGTGGTTCTGTTAGATCCCAAAGGCTTGGCCAGGCTATAGGGCAGGGGTGGCTAGGTAAGTGACTAGCAGCACTCGTCTGGCCATGGGCGGGGCCAGGCCACATCTCAGGAACTTTTCTGTGACCATTCAGACCAGCACGTAGGCAACGGTCACTTGCCTAACAAGGACGGGGTCAGGCAGGGAGAGGTGACTTGCTCATGTGACTAAATCGATCTGGGGCTGACTGTCACACAGGAGAACGGGGATAACGAGGGCCCTGGGATTCTGCCATTTGCATCTAACGAGGTGGGAGAAGCTGCTAGATCCAGGTCAGAATAAAGATCAGCTCTGGCCTGAAGAACTTGACGTGAAGTACGAGAAGGTTTCTCACCCTGTGCAGTAACGGAGGTTTTGCGAGATGCTTGTCCCTGTGGGTGCTCCACCCTAGGTGTTTGGGGTATGCTGCACGTCTACTCAGAGATTTACAGTAGCAGTGCCCTCCGGTGGGCCACGCATGCGAGCAAATGGCACGCCTGGTGCCACTACCCCACATGCACAATCGTCCCCTTCCTCCCTCTCTGCCCCAAAGCAGAAATCAATATGTCCCAGGGTGGGTGGTGGAGACTCACAGGGTCACCCATCTCGAAGAACCTGTTACCGCACAAGGTGAGTAACCCTCTCTGCTTTGAGGAGTGTCCCTGTGGGTGCTTCACCCTCAGTGACTTCAGAGCTGTCCCCTTAACAGGCGGGGAGTGCTTCAGCTAAATGTTCTGCTGGACTTAGTGAGGACTGTGTGGCTGCATTCAGTGCCCCATGTCAGGTAAGTCTCCAGGGTGCAATGTCTGGCGAAGGCGTGTGCAGAAGACCAAGTTGCAGCTCTGCCAATGTCCGGAAGAGGAACACCTCAGAGGTTGCCATGGCCCTTGTGGAGTGCGCGCATAGTTGGAGTGGTGGCTCCTCCTGGGCCTACTTTCCGGCACAGCTGGGCATGTGTCCAGCGGATGACCAATTGGTGACAGCAAATGAAGCAAACACCCAGTGTTGCCAAAGAAGTCAGGATAGCCCCAAGAGGGATTAAAAGAGGGGCTGTCCTGGCCAGCCCAGGCTGTCTGCCCCCTGTGACAGCGCATTGGGGACCCCCCCCGATCCTGCACGCCCAGACCCGGCCTGGTCCATCACAGTGGCATAGTCGGCAGCATACTGTGATGGGCCGGGCCGGGTCTGGGCACGTCTGAGGGGGTTCGCTCAGGGCAAACTGCTCAAATTCAGGGCTCTCTATAGCCCCCAGACTGGAGACCTTCCCAAAGAGACCACCACACCAACCAGTCTCACAGAGTGCTTCAGCTGCCTGCCTGAAGCCTCATGAGCAAAACCCCTCTGACACTCTAGCAATATCCGTGCCCCAGACAGCCCTGGGCCTCATACACAGGTGAGGGGTCCTAGCACCCAATCCCACATACCCCGAACAAGTTCTGTCCGGTTCCAAGAAACCAGCCACAGATCCCAGGTCAATTTACCCTATGGCTCTTACCCACAAGGCCACGCTGAGCCAATCCTTTAGAAGCTACCATCTAAAGGTTTATTACTAAGAGAAAGGAAAGCATGAGAGTGAGGTTGTTAAAGTATCATACGTTACATGCATCGAATCTCCCAGTTCTCAATGCAGGCTCGCAGCAGAGATGTTACAGCTGCTGGCTTAAAAGTCCTTGGTGTACATCCTATGCCAGGATGGGTCCACAGTTCTTCCCAGCTCGTGATTCCCTGCGAGGCCACATCTGGGGACAGGAGCAGATCTGAAGACCAAAATGGAGGCTGCTACATGCCATCATTATACCTCCTTCCTGGTCTCTTCTTGGCTGCAGGAGGTCACCTGGCCCGTGGCCTATCCCTGTGTTCCCTGCTGGTATCAGTCACCATTCTTGAGGTCTGTCCTTGGCCTGCAGAGGGGTATTATTCCATAGAGACTTGCTCATTAGCATGTCCATAGGCTGAGCTGCTTTGCCCATAGTTCAACCACATACAGACAAATCATTTGGTATCCACACAAAGTACATGCTTATAACTTCACACACAGGCATTATACAATTACATTAATAGCATATATGGAATCAGAAGAAAGTAGCTTCTATTTGACACCTCACATGGCCCCTTTGTACCACTTTTGGGGCCAATACCCCCTCCCCATGGGTACAGCAGTGATCTGGCTGCTCCCCTCAAAATCCAGTAACATGTCACAGTGTCTGCGTAGAGATTTACATGCCCAAGGATCTTGCAGTGGTGGAGATGAAACATCTGTTAGTTTTACGAATTGTCCTTGTCCTTTCCAAATAGAAGGCGATTGCACAGCGCACATCGAGCATGTGCCGTTTAGCTTCTTTGGCGGTAGCATGAGGCTTTGGGCAAAAGATGGGTAACACCAGAGGTTCATTGCAATACCAGGAGACAAGCATCTTTAGTAAGAACTTTGGATGTGGTCACAGAACCACCCTTTCCTTATGAAATATGGTGAAGGGTGGGTCAGCCATTAAAGCCCCAATTTGAACACGTGGCCATAGGCTCGAATAGTGCATAGGTAAGAGCTCGTAGTACAAGGTGTAGGGCGCAAGCTGGGACTGGTGTTCTAACCAGTGGAAATGTGTTTGAATGCCCTTTGAGAAGCGTTTAGTTGTGGGGTGGGTGAAGGCCATTTTGTCTTCAATGGATTGGTGGAATGCAGTTATGGCTGCAAGGTGTACCTTTAACGAGCTGAGCGAGAGGCCTGTAATGTTTTAGGTGTATCTCACCCAGTGGAATCATAGATGGATCTGCCCAGAGAAGTGTACCAGGTCTGGCAGGGCCATGTGGGAGTGATGAGTATGACTAATGCTGCCCTCGCTCTTCTCTTGTTGACTGCCTGGTGAAGAAGAGGGATTGACGAGAAGGCATATAGAAGGGCGCATTCCAAGATATTGTAAAGGTGTTCCGCAGGGAGTGTGAGCCAATGCCTGCACATGAACACTTCTTGTTCACATTGGTTGCAAATAAGTCAATCCTGGGGAATCCCCAACGTGAATACCGTGTGAAGTATGTCGTCATCCATCTCCCATTCGTAGTTGGAAGTGAGCTTCCTGCTGAGGTGTCTGCCGGAACATCGTCCTTGCCCGGCAGGTAAGAGGCTTGTTTCCGGACATTGTGGTCTATGCCCCATGACCATAGGTGTGTCGCCTCCTTGCCCAGGCAATAGAATCTGGCTTCGCCCTGCCTGTTTATGTAGTACATTGTGGCTTGATTGTCCATAAAAATCTGTACAGTGTTGCCCTGTGTCTGTTGCAGGAAGTTCTGACATGCATATCGTACTGCTCTGAGCTCCAAAATGTTGATGTGGAGGGAATGCTCATGGGACTGCCATCAGCCCTGGACTGTGAGGGGGCCTAAGTGTGCTCCTACCCCAAGAGGGAGGTGTCCGTCATGATCGCGATCGTTGAGGGACTTATGCAGAAGGGTACCCTAGCGTACACATTTTTTTGATCCGCCCACCAGTCTAGTGAGCACTTAATCCTGATTGAGAGGGAAATCTGTTTGTTGATAATGGTATGATGGGGTCTGTACACCATTCTGAGTCATTGCTGCGCTGGCCTCATATGCAGCCTGGCATGCAACATCACTGATGAAGCTGCAGGCAAATTCTTACAGGAACTTGTGGGTTGGTCTGCAGCACCTCAACAAGGTGCTTGATAGTCTGGAATTGCTGGTGCAGGAGGGAGGCTATTGCTTGAGTGCAGTTGAGATAGGCGCTGATAAACTCTATGGTTTGAGCTGGTTGGAGCTTGCATGTGGATAAGTTTATTTGCAATCCAAGGGTTTGGAATAGGGACATGGCTAAGAAGACTGCCTCATGAGCCTCTTGGCTTGTGGCTGCTCTGATCAGATAGTCATTGCGATAAGGAAATATGGATATCCCTTGTTTGGAGGTGGGCGGCCATCACTGCGATAATTTTTTAGAAGACCTTTGGGACTGTGCAGAATCCGAAGGGTAGCACTGTGTATTGGAAATGTGTGGTGCCTAGTGTAAACCTCAGTTTTTTCCATTGTGCCACATGGATGAATGCATGAAAATAAGCGTCCTGGAGGTCGAGAGTTGATAACCAGTCCCCTTCATTTAGGACTGGTATTATGGTAGCTAAGGTCATCAACTTGAAGCACTGGCATTGTCTGTGACAGTTGAGCCTCCTGAGATCGAGAATTGGTATCCACCCTCCTGATTTCTTTATTGTGAGAAAATAACAGGAGTAGAAGCCTTTGCCACGTGACGTTAGGGTACGGGTTTTATGGCCCCTAGGTGGAGAAGATGCTCCATCTCTTGGTGTAGAATGCTCTCATGAGATGGGTCCCTGAAAGGGACAGGAATGGTGAGTGGGTGGAAGGGATATCAGTAAAAGGAATGCAGTATCTGGCCTTCACAATGTCTAGCACCCACTTATCGGTCGTGAGAGAGGACCAATGGTGGAAGAAGGGTAGTAGACATTGGCAGAATAGCAGATGGGTTTGGGGCTGTTCTAAATGAAGAGGCGATATCAGACTCTCGACCTGACCTTCAAAACGTTTGCCTCCAGGTTGATAGTTGAGAAGTGGTATGTTGGTCAGTGGCCTGTCTATGCCTCGTTTGTCATTGCCTCCTCCTATTATCAAAATGCTTCTGAGCTTGGTTGAAAGGGGAGGATTTGTATCTTTGATTAAAATACCTGTTCTGTTTGTGTCTGGCTGCAGGTATGTGTATCCCAAGGGAATCCTTGAGTGAGTGGAGAGATGCATCGGCAGTGTTTGCAAACAGTTTTGATCCCTGGAAGGAGAGATCTTCTACCGTGGCCTGCACTTCATGAAGAAACCCTGACAAATGGAGCCAGGAAGACCCTCTCATCATGATAGCCATAGTGATGGATCATGATGCTGTGTTGGATGCATCGAGGGAGGTCTATAGGGCCGTCCGGGTGATCAGCATTCCCCTGTTTATATGGGCAGAAAATTGTTCTTTTCTGTTGTCTGATAAGTTGTCAAGAAAGAGTGAGAGCTGTTCAAAGATGTGGTGGATGTATTTTGTCAGCATCGCTGTGTAATTTGATATACGGAGCTGAAGAGAGGCCAAAGAACAGGCCTTTCTCCCCATGAGGTCTAGTTGTTTCCATTCTTTATCATATGGGGTAGTGCATCCTTCACTATCGAGTTGGGAGGCTATCACGTTACTGGATTTTGAGGGGAGCAGCCAGATCACTGCTGCACCCATGGGGGGGTGTTGGCCCCAAAAATGGTATAAAAGGGGGCCATGTGAGGTGTTGAATAGCAGCTTACTGTCTGCTAATCCTGTGTACGCTGTTCATGTGATTGTATAATGCCTGTGTGTGAAATTATAAGCATGTACTTTGTATGGATACTGAATATTTCCCTGCATGTGGTTGAGCATTGGGCAGAGCCCGGCCTACGGACATGCTAATTAGCGAGGCCCTGTGGGACAATGGCAGTCAATGGGCCAAGGACACACCTAAAGCATGAGGGTGGACACCTGAGGGCTGCCAGCAGGGAACACAGGGATAGGCCGCTGGCCAGGTGACCTGCTGCAGCCAAGAAGAGACCAGGAAGGATGTATAAGGAGTCCATGTGGCCGACTCCATCTTGGTACTCAGCTCAGCACTTCATCCCAGAGGCAGCAATGCAGGGATCGAAGAGCCGGAAAGAACTGTGGACCCATCCTGATCCTAGGATGCGCAACAAGGACTTTTAAGCCAGCAGCTGTAACATCTCTGCTAGAGCCTGCATTGAGAACTAGGAGATTCGATGCATGTAATGTACTATCCTTTAACAACCTTACTCTCATGCTTTTCTTTATTGTAGTAATAAACCTTTAGATGTTAGATGCTAAAGGATTGGCCCAGTGTGATTTGTGGGTAAGGTCCAAAGGGTAAATTGACCAGGGATCTGTGGCTGGTTTCTTGGAACCGGACAGAACTTGTTCGGGATAGGTAAGATTGAGTTCTAAGACCCCCCCATCTGTGTATGAGGCCCGGGGCCATCTGGGGCATGGATATTGCTGGGGTGTCGGAGAGGTTTTGCTCATGAGGCTTCAGGCAGGCAGCTGAAACGCTCTGTGGGACTGGTTTGTGGCCTGTTTGGAGAGGTCACCAGTCTGGGGGCTGTAAGGAACCCCAAAGTTGAGCAAGTCGCCCTCAGCTGTGCCCAGACACAGCTTGGTCCATCACAGGGGCGGATGGGAGAATAGGAGATCTGCGCCCTGTGGGGCCACATAATATTTACAGTCAGATCTCTTGCAGACCGGTGGGATCGTGGCTGGTGTCTGCCATATGACTCTAGCAGGGTCCATAAGCACGGGGTCCATGGGTAAGGCCAGTTTGGAGGCCGGTGAGGTGTGGAGTATGCTGGTCAGTTTGTGTTGAGACTTGGGAAGGCTGACCAGGAAGACCTCAAGGACCTCCGCAACCTGCTTGTAGAGTTCTTGGAAAGAACAGAAGTCATCTCCCACCACAGGAGGTGGGGGCATGAGGGTGTTGTTGGGAGACAAGGAGGATGTGTGTGTTGCAGGATGGGAAGAAGCTGACAACTCCTTGTCACTAGATGCAGTTTCCTCTCCTTAGTAGCGCGACCTGTCAAGCGATGGCAGGGATGTTTTGCCAAAGACATCAGGATGGCCCCAAGAGGGCTTAAAAGAGGTAGGAGCAGTTGGTGGTAGGAGCAGCTGGCATGAGCTGTTGCGGATGTTGGCTCGATATGGCACCCATAAGTACCAATAGGGCCAGTTGGAAGGAAATGGCATGGGAGGGGTTAGCCATTGCAGTGGTTGTTGCTGTACTGCTGCATGATGTACTTGTGGTTGAGGCTGCCTTGGGGAGTGGGTACAAAACAAGAGCTCCTCCTTGTCATCACTTGACTACGGCGGTGCTGAGCCAGGAGTAACTGAGCGTAAGAAACTGCCAGACATGGGCGTGCTGTTGGTGCCGAACAGCGGTGTTGTGGGCACCAAAGACACCGTGAGCTCCTTTGCTTTGGTGAATTGGGCTGGTATCAGCATATGCAGTGCTGAGGGCAGCTGGGACAGAAGTGCGGCTGCTACCTGCAGTACCGAATGAGAAGGCAGTGCCCCATGCTTGTGCATCTTCAGTGCCAGGGGCACCATGGGTGCCGATGGTGCCATATGAGGCTTTGGCTTTTTTGGTGCTGGTGGTGCGATGGCCATAGACAACTTGGTCTGAGAATCATAGAACACTACAACTAGAAGGGACTTCAAGAGTCATCGAGTCCAGTCCCCTGCCCTCATGGCAAGGCCAAGCACTGTCTAGACCATCCCTGACAGGTGTCTGTCCAACCTGCTCTTAAATATCTCCAGAGATGGAGATTCTACAACCTCCCTAGGCAATTTATTCCAGTGTTTAACCAGCTGGACAGGTAGGAAGTTTTTCCTAATGTCCAACCTAAACCTCCCTTGCTACAGTTTAAGCCCATTGCTTCTTGTCCTGTCCTCTGAGGCCAAGGAGAACAATTTTTCCTCCCTCCTCCTTATGACAATCTTTTAGACTAGCCAATTAGCCCGTCATAAGACAGGATTTTCAGGTCTCTCCTCCACGTCGGTCTTCTCTCCTGAGCCTCCGGTCTCTTGCTCCGTCTCTCTCTCCTCCTCCTACTGCTTCCCCCTCTCTCTCTCAGCTCTCCTCCGCCTTCTGCCTCTCTCTCCGTCTCTCTCTTTCTCTTCTCCCCCTCCTGCCTCTCACTCTCTCTCCAGTCTCCTCTGTCTCCGTTGGGGATGCAAGCTCGTACAGGCCCTGCCCCTGGGCATGTATGTCACTGCCCCACCCCCCTTCGCCTCCTGTCGTGGTGCTCGGCTGACTTCTGCGCTGCTCAGCTGGGCCACCGCACGGAAGCAAGAGGTGCAAACGGCATCTCTCTCTCTTCTCCTGCTACTGCCTCGCCCTCTCTCTCTCTCAGCTCTTGTCCACCTCCTGCCTCTCTCTCCTTCTCTCTCTTTCTCTTCAATCCCTTCCACCTCTCACTCAGTGTTTCTCTTCTCCTCCTACTGCTGCGTCTCTCTCACTCTCTCTCTCTAGCTGTCCTCCACCTACCCTCTGCCTCCTCTGTTCTCCTATCTGTCTCCTCCACGCCCTTTGTGTCTTCTCTGCTTTCCTCCTTTTGATTCCGGTGCCCTTTCCTGATGTCAGAGATGCACGCTCGTCCAGGCCCCGCCCCCTGGCTGTTCCCTCTTGGCAGCTCTGTTGCCTCCCATTGTGGCGCTTGGCTGACATCTGCGCCGCTCAGCCGGGCTGCCGCGTGGGAGCATGGGGAGCGCAGGGCCCAAACGGCCACTTGCACTGCTTGCTCCTGCACGGTGACCTGGCTGGGTGGTGCAGAAGTCAGCCGAGCTCCATGGCGGGAGGTAACAGCGCCACCCAGAGGGAACAGCCGGCGTTTCAGTGTCACAGAGTCACAGACTTTGGGCTACTATATATATGATACATGAAAACTGTGCTCATGTCCCCTCTCAGTCTTCTCCTTTCCAAACTAAACAAGCCCAATTCTTTCAGTCTTCCCTCCTAGCTCATGTTCTCTAGACCTTTAATCATTCTTGTTGCTCTTCTCTGGACCTTCTTCAATTTCTCCACATCTTTCTTGAAATGCGGTGCCCAGAACTGGATGCAATACTCCAATTGAGGCCTGATCAGTGCAGAGAAGAACGGAAGAATGACTTCTTGTGTCTCATGTTTGCTTTTTTTGCAAGAGCATCACACTGTTGGCTTATACTTAGCTAGTGGTCCACTATGACCCCTAGATCCCTTTTGCAGGGAAAGAAAGAGTTACTCACCTTGTGCAGTAACGGTTGTTCTTCGAGATGTGTCCCCATGGGTGCTCCACTCTAGGTGCTGGTGCGTCCTCGCGCCAGCGACCGGAGACTTTTTCTATCTGTTTCTGCCACGGCACGCAGGCGCCGTGGCACCCTCTAGTATCGTTGGGACTGAAGGGCGCCTGCGTACGCGCGGCTCCTCCGTTCCTTCTCTACCCGCCAGAGTATCAGGCTCCAAGCAGGGGAAGGAGGGAGGGTAGTGGAGCACCCACGGGGACACATCTTGAAGAACAACCGTTACTGCATAAGGTGAGTAACTCTTCTCCTTCGAGTGGTCCCCGTGGGTGCTCCACTCTAGGTGACTACACAGCAGTTGTCGGCTCGCAGAGGTGGGTTTGGAGCCGTGTGGTAGTAACTGTGGATAGCACCGCTTGTCCAACCGCCATAGAAGATGCTATCAAGGTGGAGAGAGCATAGTGTTGCGCAAACGAGTGGTCAGATGACCAGGTAGCAGCGTTGCAAATGTCCTGCAATGGAACATTACGAAGAAAAGCGGTCGTGGAAGCTACTGCTCTAGTGGAATGAGCTGTGATAAGTCCAGGTAAGTCTTTGTTATGTAAGGTATAAGAGGTTTTAATACAGGATGTAATCCATTTAGAGATTCTCTAAGATGAGACTGCTTGTCCCTTAGATCTTTCAGCATATGAGATGAAAAGTCTAGGCGAGGCTCGCCAGGGTCTCATGCGATCTATGTAAAACGCCAATGCTCGTCGGACGTCGAGAGTGTGCCACACGGTCTGGATCGGTTCCGTGTGCGGTTTCGGAAAGAAGGCAGGTAAGCGTATGGATTCATTCATATGGAAGGGAGAGGGTACTTTAGGTAGGAACTTAGGGTGGGGTCGGAGTACCACCCTGTCCTGTAAAAATACGGTGTATGGAGGGTCAGCCATTAAGGCTGCAAGCTCACTCACCCTCCTACTGGAGGTAATGGCGACGAGAAAAGCCACTTTCATGGACAGATGAGACAAAGAGCAGGTCGCTATTGGTTCAAACGGGGGTTTTGTGAGGCTCTTAAGGACATGGTTCAGGTCCCAAATGGGGACTGGTGGCCGAACCGGAGGGAAGGTGTTCTGCAGGCCTTTGAAGAAACGCTTGGTCAGTGGGTCAGCGAGAAAAGAAGTGCCTCGTAGAGAACGGTGAAAAGCCGCTATGGCCGCAGCATGGACCTTGATAGTACTGAGTGCTAGGCCGGAGTGTTTTAGAGAGAGTAAGTAGTCCAATAAGGTATGTATAGGAGCAAGATGTGGTGGGCTTGCATGGGTTTGAGCGTACCATTGGGAGAAACGCGTCCACTTGTACGGGTAGGTTTTCCTGGTGGAGCGTCTCCGACTATTAATTAGTATGTGTCTCACTTGTTCTGAACAGGCCGTTTTGGCATCTTGGAGCCATGAAGGAACCAGGTATGGAGCTTCAGCTTGGGGATGTCCGGGTGAAGGGTCCGACCGTGGTTTTGAGAGAGGAGGTCGCGATGTGGAGGGAAGGGATACGGGTCTGTTACCATCATCTTGAGGAGGTAAGGGTACCATGTTCGTCTGGGCCAAGCAGGTGCCACCAGAATCACCCGTGCCTGGCTCGATCTGATCTTGTCCAGGACTCTGTGTAGGAGTGGGAGAGGGGGAAAGGCATAGAGGAGGGAGGCGTCCCATGCGATGGAAAAGGCGTCTCCGAGGGAACTTCTGCCCAGGGCTCCCCTGGGGCAGTAGAGGTGGCACTTTCGATTGTTCTTTGTGGCGAAGAGGTCGACTTCTGGTTGGCCCCAGTGAAGGAAGATCGGAGTGAGGGTGTGTCTGTCGATCTCCCACTCGTGCTGGTCCATGAACATGCGACTTAGGGCGTCTGCTGTGACGTTGAGTATTCCGGGAAGATATACAGCGGAAGGGGTGACCCCATGTGAGAGGCACCAGGTCCAGAATTTGGCGGCTTCTGAGCATAGGGAAGGGGAACGGGCGCCACCCTGACGGTTGATGTAGTACATGCAGGTGGTATTGTCTGTCATAATGGTGATGGTCTTGTGGGCTATATGGTGAAAGAAGTATTGGCATGCATATCTGACTGCCCGTAACTCGAGGAGGTTGATGTGGAGTGTTTGCTCCACAAATGACCATTTGCCTTGGGCTGTGATGCTTCCCAAATGGCCTCCCCATCCCATGAGTGAGGCGTCTGTTATAAGCGTGAAAGTGGAAGTTGGACGTTGAAAGGGGACACCGTGTAGCATGTTTTGAGGAATTGTCCACCAGAGCAGGGAGTTGATGATGCGTGGTGGAATAGCGACAGACTTGGAGAGTTGGTCTCTGGAGGGTCTGTAAACCATCGTGAGCCAGGAGTGGAGAGGTCTCATGTGGAGTCTGGCTAAACTGACGACATAGGTCGTGGAAGTCATGTGTTCGAGGATTTTGAGGCAGTGGCGGACCGTGACAGTAGGTACCGCTTGTGTTGCTCGGACAAGGTCGTGTATTATTGCAAACCTGTGTTTGGGAAGAGTGGCCCTTGCTGCGATTGTATCGAGGAGGGCGCCTATGAACTCCAGTCTTTGTGTTGGGCGTAAAGTGGATTTTGCGTAATTTACGTGAAACCCGAGACTGAGTAAAAGGGCTACCGTGGTATCTGTCATGGCCTTCGTTTAGTTGAAAGACGCAGCTTTTATGAGGCAATTGTCCAGGTATGGGAATATTATGATGCCTTGGCGTCGAAGAAAGGCCATTACTACCGATAGGGTTTTGGAAAATACCCTGGGGGCCATAGAGAGGCCAAACGGGAGCACCCTGTATTGGTAGTGTTGGGTACCCACTGTAAATCGGAGGAAGCGTCTGTGAGCAGGATGAATTGTAATATGGAAATATGCGTCCTGAAGGTCGAGAGCCGAAAGCCAATCGTGTTGGTCGAGTGCAGGAATGATAGTTGAGAGGGTAACCATCTTGAAATGGTGGTATGGAATGTATTTGTTGAGGCGCCTGAGGTCTACGATGGGGCGCCAACCTCCTGTCTTCTTCTGGGTCAGGAAGTACGTTGAGTAGAATCCCCGGCCTCAGAATTGTGTTGGTACGTGTTCTACTGCGCCCAGTTGAATGAGGTGTGAAACCTCCTGCAGGAGTACGGCTTCGTGAGCGGGGTCCCTGAAAAGGGATGGGGTAGGAGGGTGGTTGGGCGGGGTAGAGGTAAAGGGGATGACGTAGCCCGATTGGACTAGGTTCAAAACCCACTTGTCCAAGGTAATGAGGGACCATTGGTGGAAAAACGCTCGGAGGGGGTGGTGGAACTGAAGGGTAGCAGTTGGGAGGGTCGGCGGATTGGCTTCCTGGCTCTCGACCAGGCCTTCAAACCTGCTGCTTGCCGGCTGGGGGATGAGGTGTGGCATGTTGTTGTTGTTGGCGTTGTGGTCTACGACGCTGGGATCTCTGTTTGCGGAAATCATATTTGGGTTGTTGGCGGAACGGTTCTCTCGGTCGTTGGTAAGGCTGCTATCTGGTCCTTCTAAATGGAGGAGTATACATTCCTAGGGTCCTAAGGGTTGTACGGGAGTCCTTCATAGAATGCAACACCTCATCGGTCTTGGTTGCAAATAGGTTGGTCCGATCGAAGGGTAAATCCTCGACCTTTTGTTGGAGGTCCCTAGGTACGCCGGAGGCTTGTAGCCATGACATTCGGTGGAGCACTATCGCCGAGGCCGTGATTCGAGCCGTGGTGTCTGCCACGTCCATAGCGGACTGCAAAGCTGTGTGGGAAATGGTGAGGCCTTCCTGCATAATACTAAGCAGGGTTGGCCGTTTATGCTCCGGAAGATGTAGGAGGAGGTCCTGGAGCTATGAGTAATTGGCATTATCATAGTTTGCGAGCATAGCAGTGTAATTGGCCGCCCTAAGGAGCAATGTGGACGAAGAATAAACCTTTCGGCCCATAATGTCCACCTTTTTGTGGTCCCTGTCTTGTGGGGTTGTTCTTAGGTTAGGTTGTTTACCCTTATGATGTACAGAATCCACTACTAGGGAGTTAGGGGGTGGGTGGGTGAAAAGAAAGTCCATATCCTTTGGAGCGATGAAGTATTTGCGGTCTGTCCTCTTATTTGTTGGAGGGATGGATGCTGGGGTCTGCCAAATATTGTCAGCTGGGTCCATAATGGCCTCATCCATAGGGATGGTAATTCTGGAAGCAGTTAGAGGTTGAAGCGTGCGAAGGAGTCGATATTGTTTGACCTGCACCTCTTGAAGATCTTTTTCCTGCGCTACGGCAACTCTTTTAAACAACTCTTGAAACTTTTTTGTATCGTCTCCCGACAGTTGGGCATCGGTGGTGACCGCTTCGTCTGGGGAGGAGGAGGAATTGTGTAGCGGAGATCTGGTCTCGCCCTCAGAAAGGGAGTCATGGCTGCCTGAAGGAGCTGGAGAATTCGGCTCTGTGGCCGACGTGGTGGCAGGAGGAGAGGCCGGAGGTGGCCTGGAAGCGGTAGGAGAGGGTTGATGGTGAGACCTCTTTGGATGTGAGTTCCATGGTTGCCATTGGTTGGCATATGGCAGGGGTGGATAGGCATACTGGTGTGGATACTACGGATGCGGAGGGGGAGGGTATGCATATTGAACCGCAGGCATTTGCCAGGATGGAGGTCTGTGAGTCAGGCTAGAATGTTGTGATGAGAACCTGCTTCTGGGTTCGGTGCTGATGTCACTAGCTGAACGAGAAGCGGCCGAGGAATGGTGCGATCTCGCTGAGTGGATAGAGGAACCCGGGGACGGCGGTGCCGAAGAGGTGTGGCTCTGCACCGGGGATCGGTACCGGCTTCGGTTTTGGGAGGGTGCCGAGTGGAGTGGACTCGGTGGAGATGAAGGTGCCGACGTGCATCCCGGCACCGAAGTGCTAGGAGGTGGATTATCGGTGCGGGCCTTTTTCGGTGCCGAGCCCGGTGCCGTTTGGTGGTGCTTCGGTGCCGAGCGCTCTCTAGGCGGTGCCGTCGGTGCCAAGGACGGCTTAGGTGCTGTAGCGGTCGGTGCCGCTGATTTTTGTTTTGGCTCAGAATGAGCTCTCTTGTGCGGTGCCTGCGTCTTAGATCGCGGCGCACCAGAGGTTCCCGGTGTGTCCTCAGTGCTCACCCGCGATGCTGAGGGTGCCGAGGATATAGCTGGAGCTGGAGAGAGTGCGGTTTTTGATACTGCAGAGGAAGAGTGGGTAGGGGCTTGGTCTTTTTCCATACCCTTAGTCGGCTGAGGCGGAGGCGAGTCCTCTGAGGAGGGACGGAGCGACTTCTCATACAAGAGAGTCGTCAGTCTATTGGCTCTGTCACGGCGCGCCCTCGCTGTCAATTTAGAGCAATGCAGGCACTTTTGCATCTGGTGTGCCTCCCCAAGACACTTAATACAGGCGGAATGTCCGTCGGACGCTGGCATGGCATCCCAACATGTCTCGCAACGTTTGAAGCCCGGCGAGCCGGGCATGAAGGGTTGGGGAACAAGCGGCAAGCCGCAATGAGAGAAATTTTTTTTTTTAAGAACTAGTTGGGGGGGGGGGGTTCGAAAACTTGGTTGATGAGGTAACTAGGGGTAAAACGAAGAATTTAACTGTTTTTTTCCCACAGGAATAAGGCAAAGAGAGGGCTCCGTCTACTGCCGAGGACGGTAGAGAAGGAACTGAGGAGCCGCGCGTGCGCAGGCGCCCTTCAGTCCCAACGACACTAGAGGGCGCCACAGCGCCTGCGCGCCGCGGCAAAAACAGCTAGAAAAAGTCTCCGGTCGCCGGCGCGAGGATGCACCAGCACCTAGAGTGGAGCACCCACGGGGACCACTCGAAGGAGAACTGATTGTTCCTTCCTAAGTGGAGTACTTTGCATTTGTTCTTATTAAATTTCATCCTATTTACCTCAGACCATTTCTCCAGATCATTTTGAATTATGACCCTATCTTCCAAAGCTGTTGCATCCCCTCCCAGCTTGGTACCATCTGCAAACTTAATAAGCGTACTCTCTATGCCAATATCTAAATTGTTGATGAAGATATTGAATGGAATTGGTCCCAAAACAGACCCCTATGGAACTCCACTTGTTATGCCTTTCCAGCTGGATTGTGAACCATTAATAACTACTGTCTGAGAATGGTTATCCAGTCAGTTATGCACTCACCTTATAGTAGCCTCATCTAAGTTGTATTTGCCTAGTCTATTGATAAGTAGATCATGCGAGACCGTATCAAATGCCTTAGTAAAGTCTAGAAATGTAGCCGTGTTAGTCTGGGGTAGCTGAAGCAAAATGCAAGACAATGTAGCACTTTAAAGATTAACAAGATGGTTTATTAGGTGATGAGCTTTCGTGGGCCAGACCCACTTCCTCAGATCAAATAGTGGAAGAAAATAGTCACAACCATATATACCAAAGGATACAATTAAAAAAAATGAACACATATGAAAAGGACAAATCACATTTCAGAACAGGAGGGGGATGCAGGGGGGGGGAAGGAAGGAAGGTAAGTGTCTGTGAATTGATGATATTAGAGGTGGGGAGAGTGGGATGTTTGTGAGTTAATGGTATTAGAGGTGATAATTGGGGAAGCTATCTTGATAATGTGTAAGATAGTTCAAGTGTTTGTTCATTCCTTTTGGAGAGTGTCGAATTTTAACATGAATGACAGTTCAGAGGATTCCCTTTCAAGTGCAGATGTAAAAGGTCTTTGTAGCAGAATGCAGGTGGTTAAGTCATTGAGAGAGTGTCCTTTCTGGTTAAAATGGCAAGAAACTGTTTTTTCTTTGTGATCTTGTCTGATATCTGTTTTGTGGGCATTAATCCTTTGGCGAAGTGTCTGAGATGTTTGTCCAATGTACATAGCAGACGGACACTTTCGGCACATGATAGCATAGATTATATTTCTGGATGCACAGGAATATGTGTTCTTGATCTTATAACTCACTTGGTTAAGTCCAATAATGGTATCAGCAGAATGAATATGTGGACAAAGCTGGCAACGGGGTTTGTTGCAAGGGAAGGTACCAGGGTTGGTATTAGTGTGGTATGTCCTGTGGTTGTTGGTAAGAATCATCTTGAGGTTAGGTGGTTGTCTATAGGAGACTATGGGTCTGTCTCCCAGAGCCTCTTGGAGTATGGTATCCTGTTCCAGTATAGGCTGTAGTTTATTGATAATGTGTTGGACAGGTTTAAGTTGAGGGTTGTAGGTGATGACAAGTGGTGTTCTATTGTTGGTTTTCTTGGGTCTGTCTTGAAGTAGATGGTTTCTAGGTATTCGTCTGGCTCTTTCAATTTGCTTTTTTATTTCTCAGGGTGGGTAGTTGAGATCAAGATCTCACCCATTACCAAGATAGCTTCCCCAATTATCACCTCTAATACCATTAACTCACAAACATCCCACTCTCCCCACCTCTAATATCATCAATTCACAGACACTTACCTTCCTTCCTTCCCCCCCCCCCGCATCCCCCTCCTGTTCTGAAATGTGATTTGTCCTTTTCATATGTGTTCATTTTTTTTAATTGTATCCTTTGGTATATATGGTTGTGACTATTTTCTTCCACTATTTGATCTGAGGAAGTGGGTCTGGCCCACGAAAGCTCATCATCTAATAAACCATCTTGTTAGTCTTTAAAGTGCTACATTGTCCTGCATTTTGCTTTAGTAAAGTCTAGGTATACCACATCTACCACTTCTCCTTTAGCCACCAGTCTCATTATCCTATCAAAGAAAGCTATCAGATTGGTTTCACATGATTTGTTCTTTTCAAATCCATGCTGGCTGTTACCTATTGTCTTATTATCTTCCAGGTGTTTGCAGATGAATTCCTTAATTACTTCATCAGACACTGGTGACTTGCAGACATCTCACTTTTCTAAGAAACATTTAATTTGTTCTTTTTTTTATCTTCTACACCTACTCCATTCCCATTAGCATTCACTATAGAATGTTCAAGTAGATGATAGAGGAGGTATCTAAGCCTTTAGCTATCATCTTTGACAAATCATGGAAGACAGGAGAGATTTCAGAAGATTGGAAAAGGACAAATCTAATGCCCATCTATACAGTGGCGGCCCGTCCATGGAGGCGAACTAGGCAGTTGTCTAGGGCGCCAAAGTTAAACGGCGTTCAGGGGTTTGGAGGCGGGGGCGCCGATCATGCGCCGATTGCGCATTTCACCTACGGCGCCAGTTGCTGGCAGCTTGTCTAGGGCCGCTCCTGCATCTATACAAAGGGAAATAAGAACAACCCAGGAAACTACAGACCCGTCAGTTTAACTTCTGTGCCAGGGAAGAGAATGGAGCAAGTTTGGTACTAGATGGTTCTGGAGTCTCCCTGTTCAGAACCCTAACTGGGGTTACAGCAAGGGGCACTTTGGATACTTGCTCTTTTTTTTTTTTTTTGAGGGAGAGTCACCTTTACCCGAGGAGTGAGACCTCTTTCTAGCTTGATCAGAGGAAGATCCTGTTAAAGTAGAGCTGGCCACCGGGACTCTTTTGGACATGGCCAGAAGTAACAGCTTGTGCGGGGGAGAGGAGTGCTCTGGGTCTGAAGCCGGTCTCACCATTTTCTCTAATGAAAGGAGTTTTAATTGAAGCTCCCATGCCTTCCATGTGCAAGCTGTTAGCTGTCTGCAATTCTGGTGCTGTGTGGTACTGTGTGCCTGGCTGAGGCAATGCACACACTGGGAATGACCATCTGAGACAGTGGTAGAAAGCCTGCAGGAGAGGCAGCGTTTGAATCCCGGGGAACCAGGCATCCCAGGGAGAGTAGAGCTGTTAGGCCAAAAACAATGGTAGTCTAACAGAGAAAGTCATTCTTCTACTTCATTTTTGGGGTTTTTTTTACAAAAAGAAAACCCTCAACTCTAAACTATCAAAAAACTGTAACACTGACTATTAACAGGGAAAGCATTCAAACTACAAGATGAGTTAGGAGAGAAACTGTGGTTCCAACTGACGCCTACGGTGATAGAGCAGGAAGTGAGAGGATGGTTGCCATGCCTGAATCACCTGCGTGGCCCACCGGAGAGCACTGCTACTGTAAACCTCGGACCAGGCACGCAGCGGTGCCCCAAACACCTGAGGTGGAGCACCCACAGGAACACTCCTCGAAGAAGAACTGGGGTGAGAAATTACAATTGTAATAATTTCTCTTACCATATGAGGCTTAGCTGGCATATTTTATTTTATCAGAGTTTAGTCACATACTTTAATCTGCCTGTCATCACCTGCAACCATTTAAATCCTTGTTTTTATACTTAATACAATCTCCTTGGTTTAGGCTTAAACCCAGTGTCAGAGGAAGTTACTCACCTTGGTGCAATGATGATTGTTCTTCGAGATGTGTATCCCCGATAGTACTCTACTGTAGGTGTTGGGCTTGTCCTGGTGCCACAAATCGGAGATTCGTCAGCAGAGGTCTGCTGGACCACGCATGCGTGTCAGGGCGCCTCGTGCCATTCACGCTGTTTCTCAGAGTGTGCGGTCCGAGACCTACCAGTTCATCCTAATTACCAAGTATCTGGAAAACATAAAGGAGAAACTCCGAAGCAGGAAGGAGGGCGGGTAGTAGAGCACCCACAGGTACACACATCTCGAAGAATAGTCATTACTGCACCAAGGCGAGTAACTTCCTCTTCTTTGAGTGATGTCCCTGTGGGTGCTTCACTATAAGTAACTACATAGCAGTGCCCAGAGAGTAATGAAGGCGGCTTCAAAGTTAAGGTTTTACCGCTGTTGATAGCACTGCGAAGGCAACTGCTGAGTCACTAATGAAGTTGTTAGGAATAGCATAATGCTTTGCAAAGATGTAGTTAGAGGACCTCGTGGCTGCTCGACAGATGTCCCATAGAGAAATTCCCTTGAGAAAAGCTGTAGATGCTGCTACTGCTCTGGTAGAATGGGCTCTTGGTACGTCTGGTAAAGGTTTGGTTTGTAACAAATAGCTACACACTGTGCACTGAACAGTGAGTTTGGAAATGCACTGTGCAGAGACTTGCCTTTAGAACGATCAGCTATCGAGATCAAAAGTTGTTGAGATTTCCAAAACAGTCGTGTCCTATCAATGTAGAAGGCCGGTACCCTGCGCACATTCTAGTGTGTGAAGTCTGGCATCCTTTTGGGAGCAGTGTGGGTTGGGGTAGAAAGAAGAAGTTACTCACCTTCGTGCAGTAACGATGGTTCTTCGAGATGGGTCCCTGTGAGTGCTCCAGTCATGGTGTCGGGCTCATCCCGGCACCACAGCTCAGAGACTTTACATAGCTGTATTCAGCCGGGTCACACATGTGTGGTGTGCAGCACATGACATTTACGCTCTTTGATCTTCATGCGCACCTGGCTTACCTGTCAGTTCCTCTCACCATTTGGCATCTGTAAGGACACAAAAAGAAACAACTCCAGAATGGGGAGGAAGGGTGGGATGTGGAGCACCCACAGGGATCCATCTGGAAGAACTATCGTTACTGCACGAAGGTGAGTAACAACTTATTCATTGAGTGGTCCCTGTGGGTGCTTCGTAGCAGTACTCGCATTGCATTCCTGGAGTTCAGGCTTGTCAATGACTGAAAGTACTGCTGAGGTCACCAGGGACTCGGGCATCCACCGCCGCACTACTGCGTAGTGGTTCATAAAGGTCAAGCTTGAGGACCATGTGGCTGCCCTGCAGATTTCCGGCAGTGAGTCTCCTCTGACAAATGCCATGATGTTGCCACTGCCCTGGTGGAGTGTGCCCTAGGTAGAATCCGAAGGGGCTTTTTGCTGATTGAGTGACACAAGGTGATGCAAGAGACTATGATGTTGGACAGACACTGAGAAGAAAATGGACTGCACTTGGAATGGTCCACTATGGATACTATTAGGTGGTCGGTCTTGCGCCAGGTCTGTGTTCTGTCTATATAGAATGCTATAGCTCGATGTACATCAAGGGTATGGAGCAGCGAGTCTCGAGTAGAGGCATGCGGCTTCGGGTAAAAGACAGGTAAATTGATGGGTTCATTGACATGAAATTGTGTCGCGACTTTAGGGATAAAGGCTGGATGGGTACGCAGTGTGACTGAGTCCTTGTTGAAAACTATGAAAGGTGGCGTTGCCATTAATGCCACCAATTCACTAACCCTACAATTCACTAACACTAACCCTATTGGTGGATATAATTGCCAATAAGAATACCACTTTCATGTTGAGCATAGATAATGACGTGATGACTAGTGGCTCAAAGGGTGGGTACATTAACACGTCGAGGACCAAATCCAAGCTCCAAGTTGGAGGCACGGGTCTTCGCGGGGGCTTTAGATTTGTTATTCCCTTAAGCAACCTCTTGGTCATGGGACGAGCAAATGACCTTCAGTGGTGGCATAGAAGGTGGTGGAAATATTATCACATCCCTACACTGTAGGTGAGCAGCTATTACTGCCACGGTTTTTGAAAACACCCTGAGAGCCGATGCGAGTCTAAATGGTCGCACTCGGTATTGGAAATGATCATTTCTGATGGTGAAATGGAGAAAACGTCTGTGAGCTGGATGTATCGCTATGTGAAAATATGTCTTGCAAGTCGAGGACTGCAAACTAATCGTCCTTCTCTGGTGACGGTATTATTTTGGAAAGGGTCACCATCTTGAACCTTTGGCAGCAGAGGTATTTGTTCAGCTTCCTGAGGTCGAGGATAGGCCTCCATCCTCCAGTCTTTTCCTTCAACAGGGTCTCGTGAGCAGGGTGCCTGAAGAAGGATGGGGTTGGTGGATTTGTGGGTGGTGAAGGGGATGGTGAGCCCAGATACCACAAGTTGTAATACCCAGTGGTTTGATGTAATCACTGCTCACTGATCTTGAAAAGGTCAAAGTCGATGGTGGAAGAAAAGGTGAGTGACTTGTTGATCCGTCACCGTAAGGACCTGTTGCATGCCCTTGACCGAACCATCAAACTTGCTGCTTGGAGTTTTGTTGATTGCCCATATGGGATGGTTGAGGCCATCTATATTGCAGGTCTATGGGCCGCTGCTGCTGCTGTTGTCTTTGATGGGGTAATCGTACCTCCCCTGGTATGGGTAGTATCTCTTGAGTCGAAAGGGGTGTGTGTACATCCCCAGGGTGCGGAACTTAAAAAACTTTTCCGGCGTGGAGGACCTCATCCGTCTTTTCTGCGAACAACTTGTTTTTGTCAAAAGGGAGATTTTCCACTTTCATGTGAAGCTCCTTTGGAACTGCTGCGGAAGTAAGCCAAGAAGAATGCCTCATTGCTATCGCAGTTGTAGTCATGTGGGCTGCTGTGTCTGCCACAACCAGCGAGATCTGCAAACTCGCTCGTGCCACCACAAAACCCTCTTGCACAAAAGACTTTAAGAGGGGACGCTTGCTTTCTGGCAGGTATTGAAGAAGCTGTGCTATCTTTTCAGAATTGTCAAAGTTGTGATTTGATTACAAGGCAGCATAATTAGAAATACATAGGAGCAGGGTTGCCAAGGAGTATACTTTCTTGCCGAATATGTCTAGCTTTTTGACATCTGGTGTTGTCTTATACTGCAGTGTTTTGGCCTGCTGCTGTGCTGCGTCTACCACCAGTGAATTCGGCTGTGGGTGGTTAAAGAGGAATTCTAGATTCTTGGAAAGGACAAAATATTTCTTGTCCGCTCTCCCGCAGGTTGATGGCACCAAAGCTGGTGTCTGCCAGATGATGTCTGCCGCTTCCATAATAGCTTCAACAATAGGGATGCAACTTTCGCGCTCTGCCTTCGGTGCAAATTTTTCAGCAGTCAATGCTGTTTCGTTTGCACTTCTGTTAGCTGGATTTCCTGGGACTGAGCCGCACGCTTGAAGAGGTCCTGGAACTGTTTAAAATCGTCCGGTGGAGACGTGTCCGCTGGGAAAACTGCCTCACCGGTGCAGAGGATGAGCAGCCAGGAATTGGATTTTCAGTCTGTTGGTCCTCCGCTTCCAACAATTGTCCGTCTTCCAGGTCCAACTTTTGTGTTGTGACGCCTGGGCTGAGCATTGGAGAAGTCAGGTGACGACTATGGTGTTGCTGTGGCGGAGACTGCCCTGCTGTCAGTGAGTTGTCGCGTGAGGGTTGTTGGTGCTGTCATGTTCTCAGATTCTAAAGAGCTCTGCCGCACCCATGTGCCCCAAAGGTCTATAAAAAGGGGGCCATGTGAGATGTATATGCTATTCATGTACTTCTATGATATTTGTAGGTGGAGTTATAAACATGGACTCTGTAGGGAGGCTGGAAAATTCTCTGTCTGAGGCAGAGCAATGGGCAAGGAATGTTCAGCCCATGGCTATGCTAATTAGTGAGGCTCCAGTGACAACAGATCTCTAAGTGCCACAGACACACCTGGGGAATGTCTTGATATCTGCAAGCCAGCCAGGATAATGTTTGTTGACTTGGGACACAGGGATAGGTCAATGGACCATGTGACCTGCAGTGACCTGTTCTGGCCAGGAAGATGCCAAGAGAAGTACATAAGTGCCATGTGGCACCCTCCATCTTGGTCTTCAGTATTGCTTCTGATCTCAGATGCAGCCTTGCAGGGAACAATGAGCCGGAAAGAACCATGGACCCATCCTGACATAAGATGAACACCAGAGACTTTTAAGATAGCAGTTTATAACATCTCTGCTAAGAGCCTGCTTCGAGAACTGGGAGATTCAATGCATGTAATGTATTATTCTTCAACAACCTTACGCTCACGCTTTTCTTTCTTTTAGTAATAAACCTTTAGATTTTAGATTCTAAAGGATTGGCTCAGTGTGATCTTGTGGGTAAGATTCAGAGTATAAATTGACCTGGGATCTGTGGCTGGTTTCTTGGGACTGGAAGAACCCATTTGGGGTAGGTAAGATTGGGTTCTATAACCCATCACCTGTGTGTTAGGCCCAGGGCTGACTGGGACACAGGAAGAGCTGGGGTGCCAGAGGGATTTTGTTCGTGAGGCTTCTGGCTGGCCAGGTAGGCAGCTGAAGCACTCTGACTGGTTTGTGGCCTATTTGGGAAGGGCCTCCAATCAGGCGTTGTAAAGAGCCCTGAGTTTGAGCAATTCACCCTGAGCGGACGCCCTCAGCTGTGCGCAGACCCGGCCCGATCCGTCACAGATGCACACGGTGATGGGAGTGTGAACAAGACGAGTACGGAGAACCATGGCAATGATCATAATATCAATCCGATGGGTGAGGTGACGAACACCTGGATGATCTACAACTGGTATGTCACCTCTTGTAGCTGGCAAATGGAGAATAGTGATAGCGTGGTGACCGTCTGTATGGTGGAGAGTAGGATTGGTGCCTGTAGTAGACACTGTAGCGTGGGTGTCCATGTGGGGAATAGTGTCTGTGATAGAACTTCTGTCTTGGGCTGTGGTGCCGGTAGGCACGGCGCAGAGGTGACACATACATTGGGGGAGAAGGGGAAGGACTTGGTGAAAATCTTGGAGAAGGGAAGTGGGGAGTCCCCTGTCTCTGCATTTTAGCAGATGCCTTCTCCAGAGGCTCTGCTCGTATCAATGCCGGCTCCAGCTCCTGCTCTAGTGTCGGTGTTTGAGTAAGTTGCGGAACCGCTGTATTTGCCGGTGCCGGGGCTGTTTGTAATGTGGGAGTACCACATGGCACTGGCAATGGAGCTTGCTGTGTTGACAGTGCTGGAAGAGTTCCCTCTGGTCTTGCTGCTGTCCGTGTGGGTAGCTGCTGCTTTGGTGCCGCTTGCAGAACTTAACAGAGTGGTGCTTGTAGTGCGGGAGCCGCTTGTCGGCACCACGGCTGCTTTTGGCGCCAAAGAGGCTCTTTTGGATGCCGCAGCCTTCTTCAGTTTTGTCCCCGACCCAGGTACTGAGGGTTGCGGGACAGAGCCAGAGGACCCTGGCTTATCTCCCGACGTCCTCTTAGGCAGGAGCGATCTGGCAGGGGAGATCTTTTATCTGCCAGCAGTTCAGGGGAAGAGACCCTTCTCTTCTGGGTCCCCCCAAGTTGTCCAGCATTCACAGTATCAGGGTCCAGCACCTTGTCCAGAAGGAGCATCTTGAGGTGCATTTACCTGTCTCAATGAGTGCGGGCTGTCATTTTTGAGCAGTGCCTGCATTTTTGGGGAATGTGGTTGTCCCCTAAACAGCATATACACTCTGGGTATGTCTACACTACCACCCTAGTTCGAACTAGGGTGGTAATGTAGGCAACCGGAGTTGCAAATGAAGCCAGGGATTTGAATTTCCCGGGCTTCATTTGCATCTTGCCGGGCGCCGCCATTTTTAAATGTCCGCTAGTGCGGACTCCGTGCCGCGCGGCTACACGTGGCACGGACTAGGTAGTTCGGACTAGGCTTCCTCTTCCGAACTACCGTTACTCCTCGTGGAATGAGGAGTAACCATAGTTCGGAATAGGAAGCCTAATCCGAACTACCTAGTCCGTGCCACGTGTAGCCGCGCGGCACGGAGTCCGCACTAGCGGACATTTAAAAATGGCGGCGCCCGGCAAGATGCAAATGAAGCCCGGGAAATTCAAATCCCTGGCTTCATTTGCAACTCCGGTTGCCTACATTACCACCCTAGTTTGAACTAGGGTGGTAGTGTAGACATACCCTTTGAATGCCCATCCGAAACTGGCATGAGCTCACCGCATAGGGCACACTTCTTAAAGCCTGGAGATCCAGCCATGACTGGCTTAAAGTTTTTCTGTTAAATTCCATGAGCTTCAAGAACGTGCTAACAAATCTCTTTTCTTCTTTTTTTTTTTTGTAGATAAGAGAACAGTGAACAAAAGGGATAGCTATTTACAATTAACTAATTATAGATCCCCTGAGGGGAAGGAGAATTGCTGAAGGGATGAGAGAATAGAAGCTCCGTCTGTGGCCAGGGATGGTTGAGAGGAACTGACAGGTAAGCTGGGTGCGTGCGAAGTTCAAAAAGCACGAATGTTGCATGCTGCACACTGTGCACGCGTGACCCAGCTGAATACAGCTATGCAAAGCCTCCAAGCTGCGGTGCCAGGATGAGCCCGACACCATGCGTGGAGCACCCACTGGGACCGCTCAAAGAAGTTGGTAGGATGTTAGTCGGAGTTTATTTTTGGCACAAACGATTGTTGGGGTCAGAGTATAACCCCTTGGCTTGTAAATATTGTGTAAGAAGGTGTGGCAGAGAGGGCGGCGAGCTCCCCCACCTGTCGTGCAGATGTTATAGCTAACAAAAAACCAATCTTGGTGATTAATAGCGACAGAGGACAGGTCACGAAGGGAGGTTGCGTTAGGGCATCCAAGACAAGTCCTAAGTTCCATGGGTGAGGCAGATCTCTGCGTGGTGGGTAAAGGTTTGCCACCCCTTTCATGATCCTCCTGGACAATGGGTGAGCGAATATAGAATACCCGTCTATTGGCAGTCAGAAGGCGGTGAGCGCAGCAAGTTGAACCTTGAGAGAAGACAGCACTAGACCAGAATGCTTTAAATGCAGGATATAATCAAGAATGCGATGGATGGGGGCCAAGGTCGGATCCAGACTATTGTGTGTGCACCAGGAACAAAACCTGCACCATTTGTGCAGGTAAGTAGTCTGAGTGGTGGACCTTCTGCTTTGGATCAGGGCATGTTTCACCTGCTGGGAACAGAGCATTTCTGAGACTCAGAACCAACTAAGAACCACACTGTGAGGTGAAGGTGGTCGGGTTGAGGGTGCACTAGCGTTCCTGGATGCTGGGTCAACAGGTTGTGGTGTCTGGGTAGGCGACATGCAAAGAAGGTAGGGCAGCAATGTCAGACACAGCCAAAAGGGGGTTCTGAGGGTTACCATTGTGTTGTCCCTGGAGATCTTTTCTACGACTCTCGGTATCATGAGAGTCAGGGGAAAGGCATACAACAGGTGTGTGCCCCAGTCAAGGAGGAATGCATCCCCCAGGGACACTGGACCAATGCCCGCTCTGGAACAGTAATAGTGGCACTTCGCATTCTGGTGTGTGGCAAATAGGTCTGTAGCTGGGAACCCCCAGAGGGAGAAGACTCTGTGTAGCACCTGGGAATATAGTTTCCATTTGTGGTTCGTAACAAAATATCTGCTGAGCATTTTGGCAGTGATGTTGTCCTTGCCAGGTAGGTATGATGCTAAAATTGTGATGGCGTGGTGGATACACCTGTTCCATAGGTGTATTGCCTCTGCACAGAGGGAACGCGACCAAGCCCCTCCCTGATTATTTATGTAGAAAACCGTGTTCATGTTGTCAGTAAGCACCCTGATAGCGCGACCTCAGGTAAAGGTGAGAAAGAGCTTGCATGCATTGAAAACCGCTCTCAATTCTAGGAGATTGATATGGAGGGAGGCTTCTTGTATCGCCCACCAGCTCTGAACGTGATGACTGTTGAGATGTGCTCCCCAGCTCATCAAGGATGCGGCGGTGGTAATTTGTATTGTGGGTTGGGGTCAATGGAAGGGTACACCTGCTAACATGTTGGCAGGGACAGTCCGCCAACTCAAAGAGTTTACCACTCTTGTTGGTATAGCGCAGGGGTGGCCAACCCATTAGAGACAAAGAGCCAAAATAGTGGTGGATAGAGTGTGAAGAGCCACATACCGGGGGAGAAAGTTGTTAAGCAAAAAAAAAAAAAAGCCACACCAGGGGAAAACAGATGCCGGTACACCATGCCAGGGCATACGGTCACAAAAAAAGAGGAAGGAGTAAGAGGGGCAAGCTCTGGAGCTCTGGGAGGAATTTGGGGGCAGGAGGAAGTAGAGAAGAGGATGCTGGCTCAGAGAGGGGGCTCCAGGCTGGAGAGTGTTGGGGTGCTGAGCAAGCCACAGGCTTGTGGCTGTGAGGCTGCAGGAGTTTGGGCTGGGATGCATGAGGGGCTCAGGGTAGGGAGGCTGGGAGTATGATGGGCTCAGGACACAGATTTGCAGTGTGTGGATGGTGCAGGAGTGTTGTGGCAAAAGACTGGGGATGTGTAGGGGATGTGTGGGTGCAGGAGTTTGGGGATGTGAGAGGCTCAGGACAGGGGGTTCCAGTGTACGATGGGCTCAGGTTTTGGGTCTGGGGGGTACAGGAGTGTTCTGATGCTGCGGCCTGATGGGGGTTGGCTCCAGTTGGGAGCTTGTTGGCCAGGCTTAATTTTTAAATAAAATATTATGTCAAACACAACATGTTTCAGCGTTGTATTTATTTATGGGAGGGGCGGGGAACCTGTTTTGAGTCAGGGGTCACTGACCCACAGAAAAGTCAGTCAGGCCCACACAAGTGAGATACAAAAACACAACCCCTCCAAACCCCACTAATGTGGCCCCAGCTGTGCTGGTGGGGCCAAGGGACAGGGTGCCAATGGGTGCTGGGGCAGGGAACAGGCCACTTTTCCGGAATCAGCCGCTTTTCCGGAATAAGTGGCCCAGTGTAGACACAGCCGAGGTGTTTGGGTAACATACCTGTCAGGAGGGATATGACTGAGTCCTTGAAAGACTGGCAGAAAGTGTCTCATACTGATGGAGGATTAAGAAAGACAATGCGAATCCCAAGGACTGAACACTGACATCTAACAGACAACTCTGGCAGGGAGAATATGGTAATTGAGCAGGTGTCTTGCAGGAAGAGAACAGGCCAAGAGACAAAAGGCTAAGATAAGAGCTGGCCTTTTAAGATACACAGCACTCCTCTGAGACTGACAAAGACAGGGAAGAGAAAAGAGTCAAAATGGATTGTATAGCAGCTTGGTTGCCTGGAACCGTGAGGTTGCACCGTCTGAAATATGTCTTCACCCTGGCTTCTCCATAATAACCTGAGGACTTGTAGTGTAAGGATAAAGCCTTTGTCTGCAATCAAATTAAAGGAGCAGCAGCCATTAGCTCTAAAGCAGGGAGTCACATGCTCATATTCTGTCTAAATTACATTAAAATAGTTTCATACTTGCCTGTGAAGGAGACTCTGTCTTTATTTATGAGAGGGGCGGGGAACCTGTTTTGAGTCAGGGGTCACTGACCCACAGAAAAGTCAGTTGGGGCCACACAAATGAGATGGAAAAAACAACCCCTCCAAAAAAACCAAGCCTCATTAATGTGGTCCCAACTGTGCTGGTGGGGGCAGGAGATGGAGCGCAGGGGCAAGGTGCTGGTGGGTGGGGGGTAGGTGGGAGGGTGCTGGGGCAGGTGGCAGAGGATAAAGTGCTGGTGGGGGGGGTCTGGCCAAGGGGAGAAGAAAGGGACAACTCAGCTGGTATCTGGGGATCCTGGGTCTAAGGAAGCACACGGGCTGCTCTTCCCCTCTCCTCTCCTCCCCTCCCTTCCCCTCCCATAAACAGCTGGCACGCTTCCTGAAACACCAGGTCTGTCGCTGGGCTGTGGACTTCCTCCTCCCTGCTGCCTGCCTGTGCAGGGTGTGTGTGCACGTAGGAGTCTCGGGACTGCAGGCCAGCTCCAATTTCTCAGGAAGCGCGTGCTCTTCCTCTGCTCCCCACGACAGTCACGTGCTTCCTGAGAAGTTGGAGCTGGCATGCAGTCCCAGAATTCCTACTCTCCCTCCCCCCGCTCTATCCCAATCTGCATCCCCTCCCCTCCCCCAGAGCCAGCTGCCTCCCTGCTCTAACTGAATCCCCCTCCCTTCCCCTTCCCCAGAGCCAGGCACTCCCCCACCCCCACTCTAACCCTACCCCTCTCCTCTCTCAACCTAATGCCCGGATCCCAGAGCCGCCACTGCTACTGTCATGTGCATCTCCCTCTAGGTGCTGGGGCGTGTACGCTGAGTAGCCGGCTTTGAAGAGCATGTGCTGGCTGGGATGCCATGCGCACCCGCTCCCAACCCAAAGCAGTGGCAAATTTTTAAAGTGCTTGTACACAAATGCTAGGAGTCTGACTAATAAGATGGGTGAACTAGAGTACCTCGTATTAAATGAGGAGATTGACATAATAGGCATCACTGAAACCTGGTGGAATGAGGAAAATCTGTGGGACACAATCATACCGGGATATAAAATATATCGAAAGGATAGAGCAGGCCGGGTGGGTGGCGGAGTGGCACTGTATGTGAAAGATAATGTAGAATCAAATGAAATAAAAATATTAAGTGAATCAACATGTTCCATAGAATCGCTATGGATAGTAATTCCATGCTCCAATAATAAGAAATTAGCAGTAGGGATATATTACCGACCACCTGACCAGGACAGCGATACTGACATTGAAATGCTGAGGGAGATTAGAGAGGCTACCAAAATAAAGAACTCTATAATAATGGGGGATTTTAATTACCCCCATATTGACTGGATACATGTCACCTCAGGAAGAGAAGCGGAGATAAAATTTCTCAATGGCTTAAATGACTGCTTCTTGGAGCAGCTGGTGCAGGAACCCACAAGGGGAGAGGCAATTCTCGATTTAGTCCTGAGTGGAGCACAGGATCAGGTCCAGGATATAACCGTTACAGGACCACTTGGGAATAGTGACCATAATATAATAACATTCAACATCCCTGTAGTGGGAAGAACACCTCAGCAGTCCAGCACTCTGGCATTTAATTTCAGAAAGGGGAATTACACAAAAATGAGGAGGTTAGTTAAACAGAAATTAAAAGGCACAGTGACTAGAGCCAAATCCCTGAAAGCTGCATGGAAATTTTTTAAAGACACCATAATAGAGGCCCAACTTAAATGTATACCCCAAGTTAAAAAACATAGCAAGAAACCTAAGAAAGAGTCACCGTGGCTTAACCACCATGTAAAAGAAGCAGTGAGGGACAAAAAGGTATCTTTTAAGAAGTGGAAGTCCAATCCTAGTGAGATAACTAGAAAGGAACATAAGCACTGTCAAATCAAGTGTAAAAATGTAATAAGAAAAGCAAAAAAAGATTTTGAGGAACAGCTAACCAAAAACTCAAAAAGAAATAAAATGTTTTTTAAGTACATTAGAAGCAGGAAGCCTGCTAAAAAACCTGTGGGTCCCCTAGATGATCGAGCTATAAAAGAAGCAATCAAGGACGATAAAGCCATTGCGGAGAAACTAAATGATTTCTTTGCTTCAGTCTTCACGGCTGAGGACGTTGGGGAGATTCCCGAATCTGCACCGTCCTTTGTGGGTGATGAATCTGAGGAACTGTCCCGGATTGAAGTGTCATTAGAGGAGGTTTTGGAGCAAATAGAAAAACTTAATGTTAACAAATCTCCGGGACCGGATGGCATTCATCCAAGGGTTCTAAAAGAACTCAAATGGGAACTTGCTGAACTATTATCTGTGGTTTGTAACCTATCCTTTAAATCGGCTTCTGTACCTAATGACTGGAAGGTAGCCAACATGACACCAATATTTAAAAAGGGCTCTAGAGGCGATCCTGGCAATTACAGACCGGTAAGTCTAACTTCAGTACCGGGCAAATTAGTCGAAACAATAGTAAAGAATAAAATTGTGAAGCATGTAGAAGAACATAATTTGTTGGACAAAAGTCAACATGGTTTCTGTAAAGGGAAATCCTGTCTTACTAATCTATTAGGCTGTGTCTACACTGGCACCTTTTTCCGGAAATGCTTAAAACGGAACAGTTTTCCATTATAAGTATTTCTGGAAAAAGAGCGTCTACATTGGCAGGATGCTTTTCCGGAAAAGCCCTTTTTCCGGAAAAGCGTCCGTGGCCAATGTAGACGCGCTTTTCTGGAGAAAAGCCCTGATCGTCATTTTCGCGATTGGGGCTTTTTTGCGGAAAAGACTACTGTGCTGTCTACCCTGGCCCTTTTCCGGAACAGTTTTCCGGAAAAAGGACTTTTGCCCGAGTGGGAGCAGCATAGTTTTTCCGGAAAAGCAGCTGATTTCTTACAGTAAATCGTCACTGCTTTTCCAGAAATTCAAGGGGCCAGTGTAGACAGCTCGCAGCTTATTCCGGAAAAGCAGCTGCTTTTCCGGAATAAGTGGCCCAGTGTAGACACAGCCTTAGAGTTCTTTGAAGGGGTTAACAAACATGCGGACAAGGGGGATCCAGTAGATATAGTATACTTAGATTTTCAGAAAGCCTTTGACAAGGTCCCTCACTAAAGGCTCTTGTGTAAATTACATGGCCATGGGATAAGAGGGAAGGTCCTTTCTTGGATTGAGAACTGGTTAAAAGACAGGAAACAAAGGGTAGGAATAAATGGTAAATTTTCAGATTGGAGAGGGGTAACTAGTGGTGTCCCCCAAGGGTCAGTCCTGGGACCAGTCCTTTTCAACTTATTCATAAATGATCTGGAGAAAGGGATAAGCAGTGAGGTGGTAAAGTTTGCAGATGATACCAAACTATTTAGGATAGTCAAGACAGAAGCAGACTGTGAGGGACTCCAAGAAGATCTCACCAAACTGAGTGATTGGGCAACAAAATGGCAAATGAAATTTAATGTGGATAAGTGTAAAGTAATGCACATTGGGAAAATTCAACTATATGTACAGTATGATGGGGGCTAATTTGGCTACGACAAATCAGGAAAGAGATCTTGGAGTTATCGTGGACAGTTCTCTGAAAACTTCTACACAGTGTACAGCGGCGGTCAAAAAGGCAAATAGGATGCTAGGAATTATTAAGAAAGGGATAGAAAATAAGACCCAGAATATCTTACTGCCCCTGTATAAAACTATGGTACGCCCACATCTTGAATACTGTGTACAGATGTGGTCTCCTCACCTCAAAAAAGATATTTTGGCCTTGGAAAGGGTTCAGAAAAGGGCAACTAAAATGATTAGGGGTTTGGAATGGGTCTCATATGAGGAGAGGTTAAAGAGACTGGGACTTTTCAGTTTAGAAAAGAGGAGACTGAGGGGGGATATGATGGAGGTCTATAAAATCATGAGTGGTGTGGAGAGGGCGGATAAAGAAAAGTTATTTATTAGTTCCCTAAATAGAAGAACTAGAGGACACCAAATGAAATTAATGGGGAGCAGGTTTAAAACTAATAAAAGAAAGTTCTTCGCACAGCGCATTGTCAACCTGTGGAACTCCTTGCCAGAGGAGGCTGTGAAGGCTAGGACTATAATAGGGTATGTCTACACTACCCCACTAGTTCGAACTAGGAGGGTAATGTAGGCATACCGCACTTGCAAATGAAGCCCGGGATTTGAATTTCCCGGGCTTCATTTGCATAAGCGGGGAGCCGCCATTTTTAAAACCCCGCTGGTTCGAACCCTGTGCAGCGCGGCTACACGGGGCACGAACTAGGTAGTTCGAAGTAGGCTTCCTAGTTCGAACTACCGTTACTCCTCATTTCACGAGGTTAGGTCCATAAAAGGCTATTAGCCAGGGGATAAAATGGTGTCCTTGGCCTCTGTTTGTCAGAGGCTGGAGAGGGATGGCAGGAGACAAATCGATTGATCATTGTTTTCGGTCCACCCTCTCTGGGGCACCTGGTGCTGGCCACTGTCGGCAGACGGGACACTGGGCTAGATGGACCTTTGGTCTGACCCAGTACAGCTGTTCGTATGTAATCCCTCTCCCCTCCCCGAGCCAGGCACCCACCGCTCCATTCCAATCGTCCTCCCCTCTCCTCCCTCCACAGCCAGGCACCCTCCTGCGCTCACCCAAGTCCCGGAGCTGGAGCCGCCGCCGCTGCTGCTACCACCATGTGCCTCTCCCTGCAGGCTCAGGGCACATGCGCTGAGTGTCTGGCCTTAAGCATGAGTTGGCTGGGACGCCAAGGGCAGAGGGCCAACCTTGAGCACGTTCTGGCTGGGACGCCAAGTGTGAGGGGCAGGAGGAGAGGGGACGTGAGCATGAGCATGAGCACAATGGCAGCCATGAGCATGCACTGGAATGTGACTCAGAGTGGCCTGGCCATGAGCAACCTTGTGCGGAGTGGCCAGCCTGACGATAAGTTTTTAATAAAAAAAATGTAATCAGGAACTGCTATTTTTTCATCAAAGAGCTGCATGCGGCTCGCGAGCCGTGGGTTGGCCACCACTGATATAGCGAGACTCTTGTGAACATCGTGCCTGCCAGGAACATAGACCAAGGCTAACCAGTGTTGGAGGCACCGAAGGTGAAGCCTGGAATGGGCTATGAGGTATGTGGTAGCTGCCATGTGTCCCATGAGTAGGTGATAGGTGAGTTCAGGGATGATGGGGCTTGTGGTGAGGACCTGTACCAGGTCCTGGATAGCCTGAAATCTGTTTATAGGCAGGTAAGCTCGGGCAGTGGATGAGTCTAGGCGCACTCCAATGAATTCGAAAGATTGTTGAGGTGTCATGGACAATTTTGGGAAACTGATTATGAGACCAAAGGCTTTGAAGACTGCCGTCACTGATGCGTGTTGTCGAAGGATGGGCCCTTGATCAAACAGTTGTCGAGATAAAGGAAGATAATAATCCTGACCCGACGGAAGTGGGCCGCGACAACTGCAAGGGTCTTTGAAAACACTGTGGATGCTGAAGACAGGCCAAAGGGTAAGACTCTTTATTGGAAGTGTTCGGTTCTGATCACAAATCTCAGAAAATGCCTGTGTGCTGGGTGAAATCGTGACATGGAAGTATGTGCCCTGAAGGTCAAGGGACGCAAACCAATCTCCACTGTCTAGAGTTGGGATAATGGATGCCAAGGTCACAATTTTGAATCTCTATTTGCGAAGGTGCTGGTTGAGTCGATGGAGATCTAGTGTCGGTCTACATCTGCCCAACTTTTTCTGGGTAAGAAAATAATTGGAATAAAATTAATCCCCTCCCCTGGAATTCTCTGGGTACTCTTTCCACTGCTCCGATGGTAAGGATCCGAAGTACCACTTTTCTTAACAGTGAGAGGGGTCCCTGAAAAGGGCTTGGGAAGGTAGGGAGAGACGGGGGAGGGAGTTGAAGGGGACTGAGTAATCTGATGTTATTAGCTCAAGAACAGTGGTTAATGGTGGCCCACCATTCTTCGGAATGGTTTTAGGCAGTGATGGAACAACTGAGCCTGTTCCTATTGGTGACCAGACAGAAGAACGGCTTGCAGACCCTCGACCAATGCATCAAATTTGCTGCTGATTATTCTGCTGGTTACTCATCTTGTTCTGTGGGTGCCGTTTTCGCAGACGCTGTCCAGAACGGTGTTGCTCTGTGGTCCTGTATTGAGGAGTCGAGTAAGGGAAGGGTCTGCATCTCTGGTATGGAATGTAATACTTGCGTCTGTACGGAGGCATGTACATGCCCAGTGTTCTTAATGTAGCTCTCGAGTCCTTGCTAGTGTGAAGGACCTCATTTTTCTCTGCAAAGAGTTTCTGCCTAGCAAAGGGGAGATACTCCATCTTCGACTGCAGCTCTTTAGGTACTCTTGCAGACTGCAACCATGAAGCCCTGTGCAAAACCACCGACGTTGCTATGGATCGTGCAGCTATGTCCGCGATGTCAAGCGCAATCTGGAGCACCGTACATGAAGCAGTGTACTCTGCCTGTACCACAGCTTTTAGAATTTGGCATTTGTTGTCTGGGAGGTGTTCAATCAGCAGCGTCAATTTCGTGTACTTATCGAAATTGTGGTTTGTGAGGAGGGATGAATAGTTAGACATCCTCAGTGTTAAGGTAGCTAAGGAATATACCTTTCTACTGAAAAGATGTAGTTTTTTACTATCTTTATCGGTGGTATTAGACCTATATTGTGGGTTCTTGGCTTCCTGCTGCGCAGCATCAACCACGAGAGAGCTGGGTTATGGGTGTGTGAAAAGGAAGTCCATTCCTTTGGCGAGCATGAAATATTTCTTATCAGCCTTCTTGTTTGTTGCTGGTCTGCCATATGTCATCTGCCACTTCTAGAATAGCCTCGTCAAGGGGCAAGGCAACTTTGGACTTTTGGAATGGCTGTACATTTTTTAAACGGTGGTGCTGCTTCTGTTGTATCTCAGTGAGCTGGACCTCCTGACTATCTGCCACTTATTTAAAAAGATCCTGAAACTGGCAGAGATCATCGGGTGGTGATGAGTCCCTTGGGATTACTGACTCATCAGGTGAGGATAAGGATGGATCGGTTGGGGAGAGCTCTTGTGGTTGTTTGTGGTCCGAGAGCTGACCTTCCTTGGGTTCAGAAAGCTTAGGTGGTTCAGGTGCAGTTTGTGGAGGAGTGGATTGGTGTGTGCTGGTTGGAGAAGGAGATCTGATCCAGCTCCATCTGGTGTTTGATCTGTGATTGCAAGATGACCAATGTCTAGAACGGCGCGGAGAAATGGAATAGTGTGTCGGGCAGTGATATTCATAATAAGAGTGATCGTAATGGCGGTTGTAATAGATTCTAGCTGGTGAGGAGTATCTCAAGGAAAACCCGCTCCTCCGGTCATCATGGTAGTGGGTGTATGCAGAAAACATGGGCAATCTGAGCAACATGGATCTGCATCTTGGTGATGTTGGAGACATCGCTATATGTCAGTGCCGAGCACAGCTACGGGATGATGGATGGCTCATGGATGCATCATTGTAGTGTGGTGTTCCACTGTAGCACGGTACCGCTGGTTGGTCATTGATTGGGTCTAAAGGTGCTGGAAAAGGAGACAGGGGTCCCGGAGAAAAGGTGATAGACTCTGGACTGGGAGAGGGAGTAATGACCCTTGTCATTTGCAGTGGGCTTTTGTCAGTGCCAGTTGTTGTGGTGGTACAGGCTCCACAGAAGGCTGCAGAACAGGATGCCTGCTCGGGACTATACATGGTGCTGATGTAGCCAGTGCCGCTGGTGCCGGGTGTGACGCTGGGGCTGGTGTGGTTACCAGTGCCAGATCCACCGCCAGCACCGTCATTGGTGCCGTGGATGGCGTAGGTGCCGATGGTGATCCCCGTGTCAGTCTTAGACCCGGTGCCGATACACTATGGCCCAGTTTTGTCTTGTCTGGGCGGCATAATGGGACCATCCTGACGAGTCCGGCTTGTCTCCAATGCTAACATGGATTGGTAGAAAGGACCCTGTCAGAGAGGGCCTCTTCTTGGCTGAAACCTGAGAGCTTGGTGAGGTTGCTCGGCGCTTATCTTTTTTCACTGAGTCAGACATGGGTGCGGAAGGGTCCTTTTGAGAAGGCTCCAGTGCTTTATCGAAAAGAAGCATTCTGAGCCTCATTTCTCTGTCTCTGCGCACTCGTGCCATCAGTTTGGAGCAGTGAGGTCATTTCTGGGGAATGTGTCCCGCCCTGAGACATCGTATGCAACGGGAATGCCTGTCAGACGCTGGCATGGGCTCCCTGCAAGCATCACGTTTTTTAAACCAGGCGATCCCGGCATGATTGCCTGCTTTCTATCTATCTACGTATAAACGTATACATATATTATTTGTTGGTTTTTTTATAGGGTTTTTTAAAATGTAAAAAGAAGAAACTATTGACCTACTGCTAAAGCTAACTAAGAACTGTTAAGAGAACAATAACTATCTAAAACTCAACTAAAAGTAATTTAATTTCTGACAGGATCTAAGGAGAAAGAGCTCACTCCATCTGTGACCAAAGGATGGTTAGGAGGAACTGGCAGGAGCCGGACCGCACGCTCTGAGAAATGGCGCAAATGGCACGAGGCGCCTGATGCGCATGAGACCACTGCTGACGAATCTGCGGTGCTGGGACAAGCCCAATACCTACAGTGGAGCACCCATGGAGACATCACTCGAAGAAGAAATAATGGTTACGGGGGGGGGGGAGGGGAGGGGACACAACAGCTGTGCACCTCTCTCTGCCATTGATAAAGGGAGGGAACTTTAGGAGCTTGCTGTGTAAAACATTTATGTAGAGTCAGATGGATTTATTGGGGGGGTTTGCTTCCACTGGGGCTGTGCCCACGGGGCTGTCAAGTCTCTGTACTTGAGCATTCCCAGAGCTGAGCTGTAATCAGTGTCTCTGTTATTTGGCTGGGAGGGTCCTACCCCAACTTGGTGCCTTGGCTGCAGAAGATCAGAACTTTTGGCACCAGGGGAGTGAGGTGCCTCAGTTGGGGATTACATCAGTGAGGGCTTGGGGTTTTTTGGAGTATACAAATAAAGAAAACATTGAACAGGACAGGGTGGTGGAGTACCCCACAGGGCTGGCGGGCAGGCTCAGTGCCATGCGCAGCTCATCAGGAGACAGTTTCAAGGGAAACTCTGTGACTCAACCCATCACAATGGGAACCCCCAGGGACCAGGTTGTACCTGGAGCAGGGTGGGGCAGCTCATGGGGACCCCTGGGGCCAAGCTGTACCTGGGGCAGCTCATGGGGACCCCCAAGACCAGGCCGTACCTGGGGCAGCTCATGGGGACCCCCGGGGCCAGGCCGTACCTGGGGCAGCTCATGGGGACCCCCGGGGCCAGGCCGTACCTGGGGCAGGATGGTGAAGCTGAGAGGAACTGCCTTGAATCTGCTGGACAGAAATTTCCCATCAAAGACCTCCAGTTTCCCGTCCTCGGGCTGGAGACAGACGTCAAAGACAGACTCGGCTGAGGGCAGCTCGATGGCGTAGCAGCTGCTGGACAGGACTCTACGAGCAAAGCTGTCAAAGAGAGCCCAGTGCCTGCAAAAGACAGGCAGAGAGATGGAGGGCAGCTCCCTGCCTGGCCCTAACTGGGACAGCTAGACCCGCTCTGCTCCCAGAGGCAGGCTGGAATCAGAGAGTCCTGGCTCCTGACTTTCCTCCCCAGCCCAGGACCTTGGCTGCTGGCGTCCCCCCCATCCCCCAACTCTTCCATCCACTATGTTCACCTCGCAGCGCTGCTCACTCCTGAGCCTCATTGGCGTGGCTAGCGGGAGATGGGCCAGGAGTGGGCCCACTGGCCCAGACTTAGTGAACCCCAAACTGGTACCTGGGATGCAGGTGGCCACCGAACCCCCAGATGAAGGCAAAGACAAAGATGCTGCGGACAAGCAGATGGTGATGGGCGGGGACAGTTTCATCCAAGTGCCGGTGGGAGTGGGCCTTTGCGACTCCAGCACAGCTGTCCTCAGCCACTGGAGAGAGGAAGCGTCAGTCACCCTGAGGCAGGGGCCACTGGCCTGGCTCATTGGCAAAGCCTGGAACTCTGCGAGGATGCCAGATCCTTACTGGCCTCATCACAAGCATTTATGACTCCCGGGCAGCCTCCACCCACAGGACCCTGGGGCACCCTGGAAGAGCAAGGGAGAGCACAAAAGTCCTGCTGGGATTCCCCTCACCTGCTGGGTCCCCCCGTCTCAGGGGCTGGGCCTTCACCTTGTCGGGGCTCAGGTGCTGCTCCAGTAGAACCTTCAGGAGGCGGGTGAAGGCTGCGGTCTCCGGGACTCCGCAGGCCACGGGGCTGCACAGGTCGGCGTGCGGCTGCAGGACGGAGCTGCAGTTCTGCTGCAGGAAGGTCAGCGTGGGGGGCACGACGTCGGCAGCAAGGCCACGCAGCATGGCCACGCTCTCCTGGCTCATGTTGTGCATGTGGGAGACAGTGGCGAGAGCCGAGGCCAGCAGCGCTTGCCAGACGCACGCGCCCCTGCAGTGCAGGAGGGTGCAGTGCGTGGAGATGGATGGAGAAATGCTGGAGCCGTCAGGCATCTCAAAGAGGAACTTCACAGTCTCCGGGGGCTGGAGCCACTGCCCACTCGGCAGGCTGACAGCGGGCTCTGCGCGGAGCAGTGAGGAGATGGGGTCCAGCCACTCGGCACTGGCAGAGCCGTCCAGCACCAGCCATTGCTGGGTGCCTGGCACGCCCAGCCCAGAGGCAGGGGCTGAGGCAGCTGCTCCTTGCAGGAGCCGGGAGAAAACACCCTCCCGCCAGATGCCTCCCTCCAGCCAGCCCAGGAACTCGGCGGCACTGAGGCCGTTGGGGCAGAGGCAGACAGTGCTGACGGGCCGATATGCCACATCCCTCCGGGTGCTCGGCCTGCCTGCTCCTGCCGTCAGCTCCAGGGACTCGCTCGCAGCCAGCCTGCTCAGCACCTTGGCCAGGGTCTTCCAGGCTGTGGTCTTGCCGCTGCCCGAGGGCCCCAGCAGCAGGACTCCCGGTGAGCCCATCAGGGCCTGGTGAAGCTGCACCATGGTGCTGGTGAGTTCGGAGTCAGTGTGGAGCTTGTCCTCATGCAGCTGGGCTGCCACAGCACTCAGCAGCTGGGGGGGGACCCGGGCCTCGGGGAGCAGGGAGCAGGAGGCCGGGAAGAGCCCACGGAGAAGCTCCCACACTCTACTCAGCCTGGGCTCCTCCATGGAGGCCAGGAAGGGTGAGAGGCAGAGAGCTCGGAGGAGAGCAGGCTCCTCAGCCAGGCTCTCAAAGGCCTGTACCTCTGGCCTGGTGGTGGGCGGATACACTGTGCCAATGGCTGCCTCAATGACCCTCTGGAGCAGGGCCAGGCGGCTGGGGGCAGGGCCCGGGCCCAGCTCCCCCTCCAGCCAGAAGAAAGAACTGAGCTTCTTGGCCAGGGGCTCTGCTTCCCGGAAACCAGCTGCCAGCAGCATCACCTCTGCCACCTTGTGCAGCGCGGGGGGCAGCAGGCACACGGGGCGCAGGACCAGGCGCAGGAGCTCAGGCACGCGCCGCATGGTGGCCAGGCAGCCATAGGTCTCCCTGACCCGCAGCAGCCGCTCCCCAAAGAGGATGTTCCCCAGCACGCAGGGCTGGAAGGGCTCGGCCTCATCCAAGCCCAACTCTGGCAGGGCCCTAATAGGCTGCTTCTGCCCCTCCCCATCCTTGCTCTGGTCGGTGGGGGTCACCTGGGGCTCCCCCTCCCGCAGGCCCATGCAGAGCCTCTGCAGGTCTGACAGGAGCTGGCTGAAGCTGGACAGGACACCGGGCTCCAGTTGGTCCACGGCCTCCAGCAGCAACCAGGCCCCAGCCTGCACAGCCCCACTCAGGTGCCTGCTGAGGCAGCCCAGACCCATCTGATGGGAACAGTGCAGGGTGACGACCTGGCGCCCCAGCGCCCTGGCCAACTGCTGCACAGCGGCTGTTTTCCCAGCCCCGTAGCAGCCAAGAGCAGCTCCGCAGTGGAACTCCTGCAGCGCCAGCAGCAGCCCCAGGAAGCTCCTCTCCAGCTGGGGGCTCCCCACCAGGTGGGGGCAGTTCCCCACATACTCGTAGTCATAGTGCAGGCTCATGTCAAGGGTCTCGGCCCAGCAGCCTGGGGAGCTGGCAGCCCAGGTCTCAACAGGGGCACCCACGGCCCTGGCACTTTCGGGGTGCACAGCTAGCCGGTACTTGAGCAGCTGGGCCCAGTCAAAGGCGGTGGGTGAGTCGACCTTGCGCTCCAGGAGGCGAGCCAGCACGTCGCGCTGGTGCACGGTGATGGTCAGCAGGGCCCCCAGCAGCGTACTCATCCGGGTTCTGCCCGGCTGCCCTGCATGGCTACTGCAGTAGTTGCGGACATAATGGGCCAGGGCCTCCAGCTTGAGTTTGTGCTTGAGCTTCAGGCCAGGCTTGCGCATGGAGCTGAAGAGACGCTCCTGCACGTCCACGTGCCACCAGGCCTGCTCGGCCAGCAGCACACACTGGGCTGGGAAATCTGTCGCCAGCTGCACCCAGTGCTCCACCAGTAGGTGCAGTGGCAGCTCGGTGGGGCCTGGGCGCTGCTCAAAGGCCACGTCAAGCTGGGGGCGCAGGGCCAGGCGCCGGACCATGCACCCCTGCAGCAGGTAGAAGAGGGCCTCTTTCATGTGCTGCTCCAGGTTGCACAGCCATTTAGTGACCTTCTGGTGGAGCAGCAATGGGGAGCACAGCAGCACCGTCTCCCCACAGGCTCCCACCAGACCTGTGGCCTCCACCGTAGGCAGCAGGACACCGTAGATGGCAGGGTCATGAGTGGCCGAGGGTTCACGGAAGGCCAGCTGATGCACAGCGGGGAAGCAGCGGCGGGCCCAGCTGGTCACCTCCGTGGGCTCCAAAGGCGAGGCCACCATGGCCACCACCTCTGCGTTGCTGAGGAAGAAGAGGCGGGGGAAGCCCATGCGTGTGGCCTCCAGCACGTACTCCAGGGACTGGATGATGAGCTGCAGGTCCTCGACGCCCTGGTCCAGCATGGTCTGCAGGGGCACTCCCATGAAGCGACTCTCCCGGCTGCACGTAGCCAGCGGCATCACGCTGGACAGCACCAGTGGGTGGGTGGACGTCACCTGCATGAGCTCCCGGAATCTGCCGTCCAGCTGCTGAAAAAGGCACTCCTGGGCCAAGGACAGCAGCATCAGGCCGTGGAAGGGAAACCCCAAGAGGCAGGGAACAGAAGCAGTGGGGAGGGAGACAACTTACCAGCTCCCTGCTGGGCAGACTGATGTCCATCTCATACAGGACTATATTCAGGAAAATCCACTTCTGCTGGAAACTGACCCAGACATCCAGGAGGGTTCCTGTTGAGAGGAGTATGGAGCTGAGCATTCCCAAGGTGCCTTCCAGGGCACTGGCTTGCTCCCTGTGCCAGAGGATGCATGCCCCATGCTAGAGAGGGAAAGGCTCAGGGGTTGGTCCCGACTAGGGTGGGCCACTGCACTTGCAAAGCTGAAGCAGAATGGAGGCACAGCCTACAAAGCACACAGTGGCAGGCAGACAGCTGTGGTGAACCTGCACTAGAGGCCATGGGCAGGAACAGACCCAGCAGACGTGAGTGGGAACAGCCCCCCAGATGGGCATGGGTGGGAACAGCCCCACCAGGCATGGGCAGGAACAGCCACCATGTGGGTGTGGGTGGGAACAGCCCCAGTGGGCGTGGGTGGGAACAGCTCTGGCAGGTAAGGGCAGGAACAGTCCCGGCGGGCAAGGGTGGGAACAGCTCTGGTGGGCGAGGGCAGAAACAGACCTAGCAGCCTTGGGCAGGAACCACCCCCCCCAGTTGGGCATGGACAGAAACAGCCCTGAAAATCATGGGCGGGAAAAGCCTCTGCAAGCGTGGGCGGGAATAGCCCCCCAGGTGGGCGTGGGCAGGAAGAGCCCTTGCGAGTGTGGGCGGGAACAACTTCCCATGTGGGTGTGGGCAGACAGAGCCCCTGCGAGCGTGGGTGGGAACAACTCCAGCGAGTGTGGACGGGAACAACCTCCCAGGTGGGTGTGGGCAGGCAGAGCCCCTGCGATCGTGGGTGGGAACAGCTCCAGCGAGTGTGGACGGGAACAACCTCCCATGAGGGTGTGGGCAGGCAGAGCCCCTGCGACCATGGGTGGGAACAGCTCCAGCGAGTGTGGACGGGAACAACCTCCCACGTGGGTGTGGGCAGGCAGAGTCCCTGCGAGCGTGGGTGGGAACAGCTCCAGCGAGTGTGGACGGGAACAACCTCCCACGTGGGTGTGGGCAGGCAGAGTCCCTGCGAGCGTGGGTGGGAACAGCTCCAGCGAGTGTGGACGGGAACAACCTCCCAGGTGGGTGTGGGCAGGCAGAGCCCCTGCGATCGTGGGTGGGAACAGCTCCAGCGAGTGTGGACGGGAACAACCTCCCACGTGGGTGTGGGCAGGCAGAGCCCCTGTGACCATGGGTGGGAACAGCTCCAGCGAGTGTGGACGGGAACAACCTCCCACGTGGGTGTGGGCAGGCAGAGCCCCTGCGACCATGGGTGGGAACACCTCCAGCGAGTGTGGACGGGAACAACCTCCCACGTGGGTGGGGGCAGGCAGAGCCCCTGCGATCGTGGGTGGGAACAGCTCCAGCGAGTGTGGACGGGAACAACCTCCCACGTGGGTGTGGGCAGGCAGAGCCCCTGTGACCATGGGTGGGAACAGCTCCAGCGAGTGTGGACGGGAACAACCTCCCACGTGGGTGTGGGCAGGCAGAGCCCCTGCGATCGTGGGTGGGAACAACCTCCCACCTGGGTGTGGGCGGGAACAACCTCCCACGTGGGTGGGGGCAGGCAGAGCCCCTGTGAGTGTGGGTGGGAACAGCTCCAGTGAGTGTGGGCAGGAACAACCTCCCACGTGGGTGTGGGCAGGCAGAGCCCCTGTGACCATGGGTGGGAACAGCTCCAGCGAGTGTGGACGGGAACAACCTCCCACGTGGGTGTGGGCAGGCAGAGCCCCTGCGATCGTGGGTGGGAACAACCTCCCACCTGGGTGTGGGCAGGCAGAGCCCCTGCGACCATGGGTGGGAACAGCTCCAGCGAGTGTGGGCGGGAACAACCTCCCACGTGGGTGTGGGCAGGCAGAGCCCCTGTGAGCGTGGGTGGGAACAGCTCCAGCAATGTGTGAGGGGAGGTGGAAAGATGGGTTATAACCTCTCCCCTGTGTAAGGTGGGGGCTGGGTGGGGCATGGGGAACACTGGGGTGTCTGATGGGAGGTGGGGAGATCATAGAATCATAGGATGCATTTAAAACTATAGGCTTTTGTCAACAGAACTTTTGTCAACAGATACTGTCGACAAAGCTTCTGTCGACAAAGAGCGTCTAGACTACATCCAGATACCCAGATACCACGAGTTGTAATACCTAGCGGTCCAATGTAATCGCCGCCCATTGATGTTGAAAAGGTCAAAGTCGGTGGTGAAAAAGATGAGTGACCTGTTGTTCCATCTTCACTGTAAGGCCTTGTTGCAGGCCCTCGACCGAACCAGCAAACTTGCTGCTTGGAGTTTTGTTGATTGAGTGTACGGGATGGTTGGGGTCGCCTATGACGTGGGCGCTGTTTTGCAGGTGATTGTTCTATAGGTCGCTGCTGGTATTGTTGTCTCTGAGAGGGGTAGTCGTACCTCCTCTGCTATGGATAGTATCTTTTGCGTCGAAGGGGGTGTGTGTACATCCCCAGGACGTGGAGAATAGACCGGGAATCTTGTCCGGAGGACCTCATCCATCTTTTCTGTGAACAACTTGTTTTTGTCAAAAGGGAGGTCCTTCCACTTTCATGTGAAGCTCCTTTGGAACTGCTGCGGAAGTAAGCCAAGAAGAATGCCTCATTGCTATCGCAGTTGCAGTGGTGAGAGCTGCTGTGTCTGCCACATCCAGCGAGATCTGCAAACTCGCTCGTGCCACCACAAAACCCTCTTGCACAAGAGACTTTAAGAGGGGACGCTTGCTTTCTGGCAGGTATTGAAGAAGCTGTGCTATCTTTTCAGAATTGTCAAAGTTGTGATTCGATAACAAGGCAGCATAATTAGAAATGCAGGGTTGCCAAGGAGTATACTTTCTTGCCGAATATGTCTAACTTTTTGACATCTGGTGTTGTCTTATACTGCTGCTGTGCTGCGTCTACCACCAGTGAATTCGGCTGTGGGTGGTTAAAGAGGAATTCTAGATTCTTGGAAAGGACAAAATATTTCTTGTCCGCTCTCCCGCAGGTTGATGGCACCGAAGCTGGTGTCTGCCAGATGATGTCTGCCGCTTCCATAATAGCTTCAACAATAGGGATGCAACTTTCGCGCTCTGCCTTCGGTGCAAATTTTTCAGCAGTCAATGCTGTTTCGTTTGCACTTCTGTTAGCTGGATTTCCTGGGACTGAGCCGCACGCTTGAAGAGGTCCTGGAAACTGTTTAAAATCGTCCGGTGGAGATGTGTCTGCTGGGAAAACCGCCTTGTCTAGTGAAGAGGATGAGCAGCCAGGAATTGGATTTTCAGTCTGCTGGTCCTCCACTTCTGACAATTATTTGTCCTCTAAGTCCGATCGCTGTGTTGTGGCACCCGGGCTGTGTGTTGGAGAGGTCAGCTGACGGTTATGGTGTTGCTGTGGTGGTGTGTGTCCCGCTATTGGTGGGCTGGCGCATGAGGGTTGTTGCTGTGTACGGTGGTGGACATGTGAACGTGACAGGTACGGAGAATCATGGTGATGATCGTAATATCGATCTGATGGGTGAGGCGATGAACACCTGGATGATCTACAACTGGTATGTCACCTCTCGTAGGTGGCACGCAGAGAATAGCAATAGCGTGGTGACCGTCTGTATGGCGGAGAGTAGGATCGGTGCCTGTAGCAGTTGCTGTAGCACGGGTGCCCATATGGGGAATAGCGCCTATGGTAGAACCGCTATCTTAGGGTATGTCTAGACTGCATCCTTCTGTCGGCAGAGGGATGCAGATTAGGCTGGTTGACATTGCAAATGAGGCAGGGATTTAAATATCCCATGCCTTATTTGCATAAAATGGCCACCACGTTTTGCTGACTCAGCAGTTTGTTGGCAAAAAGTGGCAGTCTAGAGTGGGATCTGTGGAGAAGAAAGCCTTTTTCCACAGATCCCTTATGCCTCCTGCAAGGAGATTTACAGGCCATTTTTATGCAAATTATGCATGGGATATTTAAATCCCTGCCTCATTTGCAATGTCGACGTGCCTAATCTGCATCCCTCTGCCGACAGAGGGATGCAGTCTAGACATACCCTTAGGCTGTGGTGCCGGTAGACATGGTGCAGAGGCGATTGATATATTGGAGAAAGAGAAGGAGAAGGACCCGGTGAAAATCTTGGAGAAGGTGAGTGGGAAGTCCCCTGTCTCCCCGTATTAACAGAAGTGCCTCAGTGCCGGCTCCTGCTCCAGTGCCTGTGTTTGAACAAGTTGCGGCACTGCTGTGTTTACTGGTGCAGGGGCTGTTTGTGTTGCAGGACTGCCGCGCGGTGCCGACAACGGAGCTTGTTGTGTTGCCAGTGCTGGGAGAGTTCCCTCCGGTGCCGCTGCTGTCCGCACAGGTGGCTGTTGCTCCGACGCCGCTTGCAGGGTCGAGCGGAGAGGTGCTGGCACCTTTGTAGCGTGGGTGCAGCTTGGCGCCAAAGAGGCTCTTTTGGACGCTGCAGCCTTCTTTACTTTTGTCCCTAACCCGGGTACTGAGGTTCGCAGGACAGAGCCAGAGGACCCTGGCTTATCTTCCGCCGTCCTCTCAGGCGGGGAGATTTTCTTCCTTTTATCTGCCAGCGGTTATGGGGAAGAGACCCTTCTCTTCTGGGTCCTTCTGCTACTCATGTACTAGTGTGATATTTGTATGTGAAGTTATGAATATGGGCTCTGGGCTGGTAGTGTGAATGTTCTCTACCTGAGACAGAGCAATGCGCCTAGACTGCCTGTTATAAAGAAGGAATCTCCAGTGAATGACTGTGCTAACTAGCACGGCTCCAAGGACAATGGCTCTCGGGGTAGCCAATACACACACGAGGAATGCGCCTGGAAACCTGCAGACTGGCCAGTACCTCATGGACACTGGTATGTGAAACATGTATCATGTGACCAACTCCAGCTGGTACCAAGAATGGATCTATAAGTGCCATGAAGCAGTCTCCATCTTGGAGTCTTGCTACTGACCCCAGATGCAGCCTTGCGAGGGGCAGCGAGCGGGAAGGAGGCCGACCCATCCTGACAGAGGATGGGCAACAGAGACTTCTCAGCTGGCAGTTTGTAACATCTCTGCTGAGAGCCTGCATCGAGAACTGGGGGACTGGTGCATGTGATGTATTCTCCTTAATAACCTTATTATCCACCTTTTCTTTATTTTATTAATAAGCCTTTAGATTTTAGATTCTAAAGGATTGGCCCAGCAAGCTCAATCGGGAAAGATCCAAAGTGAAATCTCACTGGGATCTGTGGCTGGTTCTTTGGGATTGGGAGAACCCGTTCAGGGTAGGTGAGATTGGGTTCTATAACCCCTGCAGACAGGGGAGTTGAAGAGGGAGTTAAGCAGAGGGAGTGACTGATGGTGACCCGAAGCGCTTGTGCCAATACTTCTCCTGTCTCCTCCACCTGTGCCTGTATCCAGACAGAGAACCTGAGCATGGATGCCTCTACCCAGGTCCTGGTGTGGTCTTGCAGTATTTGTGGCTTGCAATTCCCACTGACTGATATCCAGGCTGGGGGAGACAACCATTGTGAAAGGTGCCTGCTGGTGGAATCTCTCAGGCAGCAGGTGGGAGAGCTACAGGAGGAGGTGGCCAGGCTGAGGAGCATTCGAGGCCATAAGGAGTTTCTGGACAGTATTCCTGTGGAGTCCACTGAGGTCACTGTCCTAGGATGTGGGACTGCTGACCTGCCACTTATGGAGGAGGCAGTGGTGCAGGGTGAGCACTGGCAGCTGGTTACTTCTGGCAGCAGGCAGTGTTCCACCCCTGCTCCTAACCCTCCCACTGTATTGTTACATAACCATTACACTATACTTTCTGCAGGAGACAAGGAGTCACCCCCCACAGTGGAAGAGACCAGACAGAAACGTAGGGTAGTGGTGGTTGGAGACTCTCTTCTGAGGGGAACGGAGGCGCCCATCTGTCGCCCTGACAGTTCATCTCAAGAGGTATGCTGTCTGCCAGGGGCCCGTATCCGAGATGTTACGGAGGCATTGTCGAGGATTATCCGGCCCTCTGACTACTACCCCATGCTACTCATCCATGTGGGCACAAATGATACTGCCAGGTGTGACACTGAGCGGATCAAGCGTGACTACAGGACTTTGGGAGTACAGGTGAGGGAGTTTGGGGCACAGCTGGTATTCTCTTCGATCCTTCCTGTCAAAGGCAGGGGCCCGGGCAGAGAGAGGTGCATCCTGGAGGTGAATGCCTGGCTGCGAGGATGGTGTCGCCAGGAAGGCTTTGGCTTCCTGGACCACGGGGTGCTCTTCCAGGAAGGACTGCTTGGCAGAGATGGAGTTCACCTTTCCAGGAGCAGGAAGGCCTTGTTTGGACACAGACTGGCTAACTTGTGAGGAGGGCTTTAAACTAGGTTCGACGGGGACAGATGAGCAAAGCCCACAGGTAAGTGCTGACTGGGAGATGGGTTGGAAATGGGGGGGACTATGGCCTCTAATGGCAAGGAGAAAGGAGGGTCAGGGCACAACAGGGAGGCAAGATCAAATCAGTATCTTAGATGCCTATATACAAATGCGAGAAGTATGGGTAATAAGCAGGAAGAACTGGAATTGCTAACAAATAAATACAACTATGATATCATTGGTATTACAAAAACCTGGTGGGCTGGGACGCACGATTGGAATGTTGGTATGGAAGGGTACGGCTTGCTCAGGAAGGACAGACAGGGAAAAAAGGGAGGAGGGTTGCCTTGTATATTAAAAATGTACACACTTGGACTGAAGTGGAGATGAACGTAGGAGATAGCTGTGTAGAGAGTCTCTGGGTTAAGCTAAAAGGGGTAAAAAATGAGGGTGATGTCATGCTAGGAGTCTACTACAGGCCACCTAGCCAGGTGGAAGAGGTGGATGAGGCCTTTTTTAAACAATTAACAAAACTAGCCAAAGCCCAAGATTTGGTGGTGATGGGGGACTTCAACTATCCAGACATATGTTGGGAAACTAACACAGCGGGGCACAGGCTATCCAATAAGTTTCTGGACTGCATTGGAGACAACTTTCTGTTTCAGAAGGTTGAAAAAGCTACCAGAGGAGAAGCTGTTCTGGATTTGGTTTTAACAAATAGGGAGGAACTAGTTGAGAACTTGAAAGTGGAAGACAGTATAGGGGACAGTGATCACGAAATAATAGAGTTCATGATCTTAAGGAAAGGTAGAAGGGAGACCAGCACAATTGAGGTTATGGATTTCAGGAAGGCAGATTTTGATAAGCTCAGAGAACTTGTAGGTAAGGTCCCATGGGAAGCAAGACTGAAGGGAAAAACAACTGAGGAGAGTTGGAAGTATTTCAAAGGGACGTTGTTAAGGGCCCAAAAGCAAACAATTCCGCTGTGTAGGAAAGATAGAAAATATGGCAAAAGACCAGCTTGGCTTAACAAGGAGATCTTGCATGATCTCAAAATAAAAAAGGAGTCATATAAAAAATGGAAACTAGGACAAATAACAAAGGATGAATATAGGCAAGCAACACGGGATGCAGGGGCAAGATTAGAAAGGCAAAGGCACAAAATGAGATCAAACTAGCTACAGGCATAAAGGGAAACACGAAGACCTTTTATAAATACATTAGAAGCAAGAGGAAGACCAAGGACAGGGTAGGCCCACTGCTCAGTGAGGAGGGAGAAGCAGTAACAGGAAACTTGGAAATGGCGGAGATGCTCAATGACTTCTTTGTTTTGGTCTTCACCGAGAAGTCTGGAGGTTTGCCTAACGTAGTGAATACAAGCAGAGAGAGGGTAAGTTTAGAAGATAGGATACACAAAGAACAAGTTAAAAATCACTTAGGAAAGTTAGATGTCAGCAAGTCACCAGGTCCTGATAAAATGTATCCCAGGATACTCAAGAAGCTGATACAGGAGGTATCTGAGCCTTTAGCTATGATCTTTGAAAAATCATGGCAGACAGGGGAGATTCCAGAAGACTGGAAAAGGGCAAATATTGTGCCCATCTATAAAAAGGGGAATAAGAACAACCCAGGAAACTACAGACCGATCAGTTTAACGTCTGTCCCAGGGAAGATAATGGAGCAGGTAATTAAGGAAATCATATGCAAACACTTGGAAGGTAATAAAGTGATAGGGAATAGCCAGCATGGGTTTGTGAAGAACAAGTCATGCCAAACTAATCTGATAGCTTTCTTTGTTAGGATAACGAGCCTGGTGGATAAGGGAGAAGCGGTGGATGTCATATACCTAGACTTTAGTAAGGCATTTGATACAGTCTCGCATGATATTCTTATTGATAAACTAGGCAAATATAACTTAGATAGGGCCACGATAAGGTGGGTGCATAATTGGCTGGATAACCGTAGTCAGAGAGTCGTTGTTAACGGTGCTAAATCCTGCTGGAAAGGGATAACAAGTGGAGTTCCGCAAGAGTCTGTTTTGGGACCCGTACTGTTCAATATCTTCATCAATGATGTAGATATTGGGATAGAGAGTACGCTTATTAAGTTTGCAGATGATACCAAACTGGGTGGGGTTGCAACTTCTTTGGAGGATAGGGACATAATTCAAAATGACCTTAGCAAGTTAGAGAAATGGTCAGAGGTAAACAGGATGAAGTTTAATAAAGAGAAATGCAAAGTGCTCCACTTAGGAAGGAACAATCAGTTCCATACATACAAGATGGGAAGCGACTGTCTAGGAAGGAGCATGGCGGAAAGGGATCTAGGGGTCATAGTGGACCACAAGTTGAAGATGAGTCAACAGTGTGATGCTGTTGCAAAAAAAGCAAATATGATTCTAGGTTGTATCAACAGGTGTGTTGTAAGCAAATCTCGGGAAGTCATTCTGCCGCTCTACTCTGCACTAGTTAGGCCTCAGCTGGAGTACTGTGTCCAGTTCTGGGCGCCACATTTCAAGAAAGATGTGGAGAAATTGGAAAGGGTACAGAGAAGAGCGAGAAGAATGATTAAAGGTCTAGAGAACATGACCTATGACGTCAGGCTTCATGAACTGGGCTTGTTTAGTTTGGAAAAAAGAAGATTAAGGGGGGACATGATAGCGGTTTTCAAATATCGAAAAGGGTGTCACAAGGAGGAAGGAGAAAATTTGTTCCTCTTGGTTTCTGAGGACAGGACAAGGAGTAATGGGCTTAAAGTGCAGCAAGGGAGGTTTAGATTGGACATTAGGAAAAAATTCCTAACTGTCAGGGTGGTCAAATATTGGAATAAATTGCCAAGGGAGGTGGTGGAATCTCCCTCTCTGGAGATATTTAAGAACAGGTTAGATAGACATCTGTCAGGGGTGGTGTAGACGGAGCTTGGTCCTGCCTCGAGGGCGGGGGGCTGGACTCGATGACCTCTCGAGGTCCCTTCCAGTCCTATGATTCTATGATTCTATGATAACTGTCACGTTACTGGATTTTAGGGGAGCAGCCAGATCACGGCTGCAACCCTGGGGGGGGGTTGCCCCAAAAGTTGGTACAAAGGGGGCCATGTGAGGTGTCCACTGAAAGCTTACTTTATACTGATTCTGTATATGCTATTCATATAAGTGTATAATGTCTATGTGTGAAGAAAGAGTTACTCACCTTGTGCAGTAACGGTGGTTCTTCGAGATGTGTCCCCGTGGGTGCTCCACTCTGGGTGCTGGTGCTTCCTCGCGCCGGCGACCAGAAACTTTTCTAGCCGTTTCTGCCGCGCTGTGCAGGCGCCGTGGCACCCTCTAGTGTCGTTGGAATTGAAGGGCGCCTGCGCGCGCGGCTCCTCCGTTCCTTCTCTACCCGCTAGAGCCGTGGTCACCAACCAGTAGATCGTGATCTACCGGTAGATCTCTGGGGCTCCAAGAGTAGCTCTTGAGCCCTCTCTGAACTGCGCACCTGCGCAGTACATTTACATTAGATTTCCTCGTGTAATGTAGGCAGGGCTTCAAGGAAGGGGCGGGGCAGTAGATCTTCGCCTGTTCTGAGACGTAAAAAGTGATCTTGGGTGTAAAAAGGTTGGAGACCACTGCGCTAGAGTATAAGGCTCCAAGCAGGGGAAGGAGGGAGGGTAGTGGAGCACCCACGGGGACACATCTCGAAGAAAAAGAAGTTACTCACCCTGTGAAGTAATGATTGTTCTTCGAGATGTGCCCCGTGGGTGCTCCACTCTAGGTGTCGGGTCCCGTCCCGGCGCCGTGGCTCAGCGAATTTTCATAGCCGTGTCCTGCCAGCCCATGCATGCGTGCTCCTTCACAGCACCATTCACGCCTTTGATCAGCCGCGCGCAGGCTGGCAACCGCCAGTTCCTCTCATCCGCTCATCTAAAAGAGAGAAGAAAGAAAACCGGAGCGGGGAGGAAGGGCGGGTCGTGGAGCACCCACAGGGCACATCTCGAAGAACAATCGTTACTTCACAGGGTGAGTAACTTCTTTTTCTTCTTCGAGTGGCCCCGTGGGTGCTCCACTCTAGGTGACTCCGGAGCAGTACCTAAAAAGAGTCCAGAGCGCTCCGAAATAAGGCTTTATGATCACGACTAAGTACTGCCGTAGCTACCGAAGAGTCCGAAGCAAACTGGTCAACTATAGCATAATGTCTCATAAAAGTGACATTAGAGGACCATGTTGCTGCCCTGCAAATGTCCCGGAACGGGACTCCCTTCAGGAAGGCCGTAGTAGCGGAAACCGCTCTGGTGGAGTGGGCCTTTGGAGGGTTTGGCAGAGGTTTCCCTCGTATAGAATGGCACATAGATATGCATGAAACTATAAGTCTCGAAATACGTTGGGAGTTCAATAGTTGGCCTCTAGAACGGTTTGCCAATGACACTATTAAACGGTCCGTTTTCCTAAAGTCTCACGTTCTATCAATGTAGAATGCCAAGGCTCTTCTTACATCCAGCGTATGCCATATTGTTTCTTGCACTGAGGCATGGGGTTTAAGAAAGAAGCACGGTAGAACCTCTGGTTCATTAATGTGAAACTCAGATGACACCTTTGGAATAAATGCTGGGTGAGCTCTCAAAGTGACTGAGTCTTTAGAAAAAACGATATAGGAAGATGAAGCCATGAATGCTGCTATCTCACTGACCCTACGAGCTGAAGTAAGGGCTCGGAGAAACAAAAGCTTGGTGGTAAGTATGTGTAACGGAATAGTGGCTAGAGGCTCAAAGGGAGGATGAGATAGAGCTTCCAATACTAAATCCAGATTCCACGAGGGTGGAGGGGGTCTGCGGGGTGGGTTGAGGTTCGCAAGCCCCTTTAGGAATCTTTTCGTAGTAGGGTGTGCGAATATAGAGAAGGAGTCGTCCATGTGATGAAAGGCATTAATCGCTGCCAAATGCACCCGTAGGGAAGCTATGGCCAGTCCATTATCCTGGAGTTGCAAAATGTAGTCCAATATACGAGGTAAAGGTGTGGAATAGGGGTCCAGGTTGTTAACCGCACACCATGCCTGGAATCTGGACCACTTAGCTATATAAGTAGCTCGTGTAGAATCTTTCCTGCTATGTATCAACACCTTCTTGACCCGCTGGGAACAACGCTGTTCGAAACTGCTAAACCAATGAGCATCCATGTTGTGAGGTGTAAAATCTCGGGTTTCGGATGGCGCAGAGATCCGTTGTCCTGGGTCAAGAGATTTGGAAGGAGAGGTAGGGGGTACGGTGCCCTTACCGACATCTGATGGAGCATTGAGAACCAAGGTTGAGGAGCCCACGCTGGGGCTATAAGAATTACTCGAGCCCCATCTATGCTGATTTTCTCGAGAACCTTGGGTATTAGAATGACTGGGGGAAAAGCATACAACAGCATCCGTCCCCAGTGGAGAAGGAAGGCATCTCCTAGTGACTGACGTCCTATTCCCGCTCTTGAACAATAGGTGGGGCATTTCCTGTTGTTTTCTGTGGCAAACAAGTCTACTGTCGGAAACCCCCACCGCACAAATATATGGCTTAAAACCTCTGTGCAGAGTTCCCACTTGTGGTCGTGGGGAAAACGTCTGCTGAGTGAGTCCGCTACTAAGTTGTCGGTACCCGGAAGGTAGGATGCTACTAGGATGGTGTTGTTGTGAATACACCAATTCCATAACCGGACAGCCTCCGCACATAGAGAACGAGATCGGGCGCCTCCCTGCCTGTTGACATAAAACATAGTTGCCATGTTGTCCGTCATGATTCTGGTAGTTGTATCCCGTATGTGGGACTGAAAATGCTTGCAAGCATGTCGTACCGCCCGCAACTCGAGTATGTTGATATGTAACATCATTTCTTGAATTGACCAGCGACCCTGAATTGTCAGGTTGTCCATGTGCGTCCCCCAGCCCGTGAGGGAAGCATCTGTAGTTATCTGCCTTGTAGGCTGCGGATGATGAAATGGGATGTCCGTGAGGAGATTGCCCAGTTTGGCCCACCACTGAATAGACTCTCAAACATGTTGGGGTACCACCAACGGTCTGTGGATACTGTCTTTTGCCGGACTGTAAACCATGGCCAACCAATGCTGGAGGCAACGAAAATGTAACCTTGCGTTTTGTACGACTACGGTGGAGGCCGCCATGTGGCCCATCAGTTGCAAACAGACGCGTGTAGGAATTGTCGGAGCATGCGTGACAGTATGTACAAGGTCTTGAATCGCCACAAAACGCTCCAACGGTAGGTACGCCCGTGCCACGGTTGAGTCGAGCCGTGCACCTATAAAAACCAGGTCTTGGCACGGAATTAATAATGACTTTTTTACATTTATGAGGAGGCCCAGGGATGCAAACTCGCTGGACACTGTCTGCACCATATGACATGCCTCCACATATGTTGAGCCACTGATTAGACAGTCGTCCAAATAAGGGAGTATTGTCACACCCGTCCTGCGTAAATGAGCCGCCACTAAGGCTATAGTTTTGGTGAAGACCCGGGGGGCGCACGCCAATCCGAACGGTAGAACCCGGTACTGAAAATGTTCGTTCCCTAATTGGAATCGAAGAAAACGTTTGTGAGCCACGTGAATAGCAACGTGGAAATAAGAATCCTGCAGGTCGAGGACTGTAAGCCAATCTCCCTTGTTCAACGATGGAATGATAGTTGATAAGGTCACCATCTTGAATCGGCATTTTCGAAGGTGGCGGTTTAACCTTCGAAGGTCTAAGATGGGTCTCCAGCCTCCCGATTTCTTCGGAGTGAGAAAATATTGGGAATAAAAGCCTCTTCCCCAAAATTGTTTGGGTACTCTCTCTATTGCCCCGATTGCGATTAAGCGAAGAACTTCTTGTTTCAGCAGTTGCTCGTGAGAAGGGTCCCTGAAAAGGGACGGGGTGGGTAGGGTGAAAGGGGGAATGGAGAGAAAAGGAATTGAGAGGCCGTACTTCACCACTTCTAGTACCCATCTGTCTGTGGTGATGTTGGACCACTGGTGGTGATATGATTTCAGTCGAAGGTGGAAGAGATGAGGAGTTTCGTTTTCTGCATTGATCAAGGAAAGCGTGCTTGCAACCTCGACGGGGAAGTCAAATCTGCTGTTTGGTTGAAGATTGATTGACTGAACGATTTTGTTGGGGCCGTTTCCACTGAGGACATTGCCTAAGACGCTGATTATCTGACATGCGTGTCTGTTGCCTGGGAAAATTAAAATCGTACCTTCTCTGATAAGGGTAATAGCGCCTACGCTTAAAATTGGGCGTGTACATCCCCAGTGTACATAGGGTGGCACGAGAATCCTTGCCCGAATGGAGGACTTCGTCAGTATTTGCTGCGAACAGCTTAAGCTTATCAAAGGGGAGATCTTCAACTTTACTTTGCAGCTCCTTTGGTGCTCCCGCAAACGAAAGCCACGATGATCTCCTCATTGCGATACCCGTAGCCGTGGCCTGCGCTGCTGTGTCGGCCACATCCATTGCAATCTGCAATGCAGTGCTACATGCTGCGTATCCTTCCTGTACTATCGCTTTTAGTAGAGTTTTCTTAGCGTCAGGAAGATGTTGTAATAATTCCGCTAGCTTTGAATAATTATCAAAATTGTGGTTTGATAAATGAGCCGAGTAGTTTGCAATACGTAATAGAAGTGTGGCTGAAGAATAGACCTTCCTACCAAATATATCCAACTTTTTATTGTCTTTATCAGGGAGCGCATTTTTGTACTGTGGTGCTTTGGTCTTTCGCTGTGCTGCGTCAACCACTAACGAATTGGGCTGAGGGTGATTGAATAGAAAATCTAGCCCCTTTTCCGGCACAAAGTATTTCTTGTCGGCCTTTTTACTGGTAGGAGTAACTGAAGTTGGCGTTTGCCATATCTCGTCCGCCACTTCCATGATTGCTTCGTCAATTGGTAAGGCGATCCTTGCACGCTGCTGTGGACGGAGGTTCTTTAAGAGACGGTGTGTCTTCACCGGAACATCTGCCAGCTGTATTTCCTGCGTGCCTGCTACTCGTTTAAACAGGTCTTGGAATTGTATTAGATCGTCCGGTGGAGACAATTCACCTGGACAGACTGCCTCATCTGGTGAGGAAGATGCGCAGTCCGCTGGAGAGGTTTCTGGCTTGGGGTCCTCTGTGTCAGACAGCTGCCCTTCTTCCAGCTCGGACTGATCCTGTTGGACAGATTGGTTTGTCGATGGAGGAGGTGAGTTTAACTGTTGTGGTTGTTGAGGTAAGTATTGTGTGATTGGTGATCAGCAGTTGCATGATGATCCCCTATGTGAAGATAATATATGTTCACGGTGGGTACCGCCGTCGCACGAGCGATAGTAGTGCCCGTAGTAGCGCTCAGAACGTGACGGAGAAGAATGACGCGACGAACGTGCACTATTGTGTTGAATGTAATAGACGCGGTGTGGAGAACGTCTAGAGGACCCATATCTAGATGACCGACCCAGTGAACGAGATCGTGAACAAGATCGCTGTGCTTCTAGATATACTGTGTCTCTATAATCGCGCTGCCTGTATGCGACATAGATCGGAGAGACACTATAGTCTCGATATCGTGCACGCCTTGGTGGCGATGGAGATGGTCCTGGTGAGAAAACTGGGGAGGCAGATCTGTCCCTCCCATGAGTCTTTGATAGAGCTTTCCTAGGTATTGAGGCACTGTCAGTTTCCATGGCAACTGGGGAGCTCTGCACAGAGTGAAAGCAGAGCGGTGCCGGGGAGATCAGCTGTAGCTGCTCTGCTGTCCGTGCCAATAGAGTGCTCGGTGCCGACGTCATTAAATTTGCCGGTGGCACCATGTCAGGAATGTGCACGGCTAGGTCCGGTGCCGTCACAAGAGGTGCCGCTGGAGCCTGCACCGCTGACGTTGATGCCTCTGAACCCAGCACCGGCTGGCTTGTCAGTTTCAGCGTTAGTGCTGCACCGCCAGCTGGCGAAGCTGAAGCTGGTGCCGCCGATGCCGGCACTGAAGCAGCCCGAGCCCTCGGCGTTTGCAATCCCCTATCACCGGGGTCAGTAGAGGAGCGGGACCTCGCGGGGGTCAATTTGGGGGCTGCCGAAGCCCTTGAGGCTGCCGGAGGGAGGGAGCAAGCCAGGGACGGCTTTGCCCTCTTTGAAGTCACCGGTCTGGGAGAAGTCGCTCTCCTCTTAGAATCAGAAGTTTTTGCTGAGGCTGAAGAGGGTATCGGATCAGGCTGCAGCGCCTTGTCAAACGATATCATCCGGAGCTTTAATTCCCGCTCTCTGCGGGCTCTGGACGTAAGCTTGCAACAATGGGTGCACTTTTGGGGAACATGCGATTCACCCAGGCACCTTATGCAAGCGTCATGGCCATCAGCCGCCAGCATAGCTTCGCAGCAAACTGAACATTTCTTAAAACCGGGGGATCCCGGCATTGCTAGGAGCCGAAGAGGGTGGCTGGATGCCGACCCAGGCAATCTCTGTCTTTTTGCTGTTTGTCAATTTCAGCTTTCTTTAGCGCTTGGCCGTAGCGCTAACAGAGTTGATCTGAAGAGAAAACTTTTTTTTTTTTTTTAACAATAGAACTGTAGAACAGGAACACGACTAACCCTAAAAGTAACTATTTACACTGAGAAAACAAACTAATAATGCTAATGAGAAACATAGATCTAACAACACAGGGAGCTCCGACCACGACCTGAGGCGGTTGAGAGGAACTGGCGGTTGCCAGCCTGCACGCGGCTGATCAAAGGCGTGAACGGCGCTTTGAAGGAGCGCGCATGTGCGGGCTGGTGGGACACGGCTATGAAAATTCTCCGAGCCGCGGCGCCGGGATGGGACCCGACACCTAGAGTGGAGCACCCACGGGGCCACTCGAAGAAGAACCTCCATTACTGCACAAGGTGAGTAACTCTTTCTTCTCCTTCAAGTGGTCCCCATGGGTGCTCCACTCTGGGTGACTACACAGCAGTTGTTGGCTCATGGAGGTGGGTTTGGAGCCGCGTGGTAGTAACTGCGGATAACACCGCTTGTCCAACTGCCATATAGGATGCTATGGAGGTGGAAAGAGCATAGTGTTGCGCAAACGAGTGGTCAGATGACCAGGTAGCAGCGTTGCAAATGTCCTGCAGTGGAACGTTATGAAGGAAGGCAGTCGTGGAAGCTACCGCCCTGGTGGAATGAGCTGTGATAGTTCCAGGTAAGTCCTTGCCATATAGGGTGTAACAAGTTTTAATGCAGGATGTAATCCATCTAGAAATTCTTTGAGATGAGACTGCTCGTCCCTTAGATCTTGCAGCGTAAGAGATAAAAAGTCTAGGTGAGGCTTGCCACGGCTTTGTGCGATCTACGTAGAACACCAGAGCTCGTCAGACATCAAGAGTGTGACATGCAGTCTGGATTGGGTCCACGTGCGGCTTCGGAAAGAAGGCAGGTAAGTGTATGGGTTCATTCATGTGGAAGGGGGAGGGTACTTTAAGGAGGAATTGAGGGTGGGGTTGGAGTATCACCCTGTCCTTTGAAAATACAGTGTATGGAGGGTCAGCCATCAAGGCCGCAAGCTCACTCACCCTCCTGCTAGAGGTAATGGCGACGAGGAAGGCTACATTCATAGACAAATGAGACCAGGAGCAAGTAGCTATTGGTTCAAATGGCGGTTTCGTCAGGCTCTTTAGAACATGGATCAAGTCCCAAATGGGGACTGGTGGACGGACAGGAGGAAAGGTACTCTGCAGACCTTTAAAGAAACGCTTTGTCAGTGGGTCAGCGAGAAAGGAAGCGCCCCACGTAGAATGGTGAAAAGCCGCTATGGTGGCAGCATGGACCTTGATACTGCTAAGTGCCAGGCCGGAGTGTTTCAAGGATAGTAAGTAGTCCAGTAAGGTATGTACAGGAGCGAGGTGTGGTGAGCTTGCGTGGGTTTGAGCATACCAGTGGGAGAAACGAGTCCACTTGTTCAGGTAGGTTTTCCTGGTGGAACGTCTCCTACTATTAATTAGAATGTCTTTCACTTGTTCCAAGCAGGCAGTCTCGGCATCCTGGAGCCATGAAGGAGCCAGGCATGGAGATTGAGCTTGAGAACATTTGGATGAAGGGTCCGACCGTGGTTCTGCGAGAGGAGGTCGTGGTGGGAAGGAAAGGGATCCGGATCCGTCACCGTCATCTTGAGGAGGTAAGGATACCACGTTTGTCTGGGCCACGCAGGTGCCACTAGAATGACTAGCGCTTGGTCCGTACTGATCTTGTTGAGGACTTGGTTTAGGAGCGGGAAGGGGGGGAAAGGCATACAGGAGGGAGGCATCCCATGTGATGGAAAAGGCGTCTCCGAGGGAACTTTTCCCCAGGGCTCCTCTGGAGCAGTAGAGGTGGCATTTTCGATTGTTCTTTGTGGCGAAGAGGTCCACTTCCGGTTGGCCCCAGTGAAGGAAGAGCAGAGTGAGGGCGTGTCTGTCGATCTCCCATTCGTGCTGGTCCATGAACGTATGGCTTAAAGCGTCTGCTGTGACGTTGAGTATCCCGGGAAGGTAAACAGCCGAAGGGGTGACCCCGTGTGATAGGCACCAGGTCCACAGCTTGGTAGCTTCTGAGCACAGGGAAAGGGATCGAGCACCACCCTGACGGTTGATGTAGTACATGCAGGTGGTATTGTCCGTCATGATGGTGATGGTCTTGTGAGCTATGTACTGAGCGAAATATTGGCATGCATATCTGACTGCCCGTAGCTCGAGGAGGTTGATATGCAACGTTTGCTCCATAAATGACCATTTGCCTTGGGCTCTGATGTGTCCCAAGTGAGCTCCCCATCCCATGAGTGAGGTATCTGTTATAAGTGTGAGAGTGGAAGGTGGGCGTTGAAAAGGAACGCCGTGTAGCATGTTTTGAGGAATTGTCCCCCAGAGCAGGGAGTTGATGATGCGTGGTGGAATAGCGACGGACTTGGAGAGTTGGTCTCTGGAGGGTCTGTAAACCATCGTGAGCCAGGAGTGGAGAGGTCTCATGCGGAGTCTGGCTAAACTGACAACATAGGTCGTGGAAGCCATGTGTCCGAGGATTTTGAGGCAGTGGCGGACCGTGACAGTTGGTACTGCTTGTGCTGCTTGGACAAGGTCGCATATCATTGCGAACCTGTGTTCGGGAAGAGTAGTCCTTGCTGCGACTGTGTCGAGGAGGGCGCCTATGAATTCCAGTCTCTGCTTTGGGCGTAAAGTGGATTTTGTGTAATTTACATGAAACCCGAGGCTGAGTAGAAGGGCTATTGTGGTATCTGTCATGGTCTTCGTTTCGTTGAAGGACGCACCTTTTATGAGGCAATCGTCCAAATACGGGAATATTATGATGCCTTGGCATCGAAGAGAGGCCATTACGACCGACAGGGGTTTTGGAGAACACCCTGGGGGCCGTAGACAGTCCAATCGGGAGCACCCTGTACTGATAGTGTTGGGTGCCCACTGTAAACCATAAGAAGCGTCTGTGAGCAGGATGAATTGTAATGTGGAAATATGCGTCTTGAAGGTCGAGAGACGAAAGCCAATCGTGTTGATCGAGTTTGGGAATGAAAGTTGAGAGGGTGACCATCTTGAAACGGTGGTATGCGAGGTATTTGTTGAGGCGCCTGAGGTCTAAGATGGGTCGCCAGCCTCCTGTCTTCTTCTGGGTTAGGAAGTAAGTTGAGTAGAAGCCCCGGCCTCGAAATTGTGTTGGTACATATTCTCCTGCGCCCAGTTGAAGAAGGTGTGAAACCTCTTGTAGGAGGACGGTTTCGTGAGATGGGTCCCTGAGAAGGGACAGGATAGGAGGGTGGGTGGGGGGAAGAGAGGTAAAGGGGATGATGTAACCAGATTAAATCAGATCCAAGACCCATTTGTCCGAGGGGATGAGGGATCATTGGTGGAAAAAGGCTCAGAGGGGGTGGTGGAACTGAGGGGTAGCAGTTGGGAATGTCAGCGGATTGGCTTCCTGGCTCTCGACGTGACCTTCAAACCTGCAGCTTGCTGGATGGGGTGCGACGTGTTGCTGTTGTTGTCGCTGTGGTCTACGACGTTGAAATCTCTGTTTGCGGTAATCGTACTTGGGTTGTTGCCGGAACGGCTCTCTCAGGCGTTGGTAAGGCTGGTACCTAGTTCTCTTGAATGGAGGAGTGTACATTCCGAGGGTCCTGAGGGTAGTACGAGAGTCCTTCATAGAATGCAACACCTCGTCGGTCTTAGCTGCAAAGAGGTTGGTTCGATCAAAGGGTAAGTCCTCAACCTTTTGTTGAAGATCCCTAGGTACCCCAGATGCTTGTAGCCAGGAAATTCGGTGGAGCACTATCGCCAAGGCCGTAATTCGAGCGGCGGTGTCTGCCACGTCCATAGAGGACTGCAAAGCTGTGTGGGAGATGGTGTGGCCCTCCTGCATAATATTGAGCAGGGTTGACCGTTTATGGTCCGGGAGGTGCTGGAGGAGATCCTGGAGCTTGGAATAATTAGCGTGATCATAGTCCGCAAGCATGGCGGTATAGTTCGCAGCCCTGAGGAGCAATGTGGACGAAGAGTAAACCTTTCGGCCCATAATGTCCACATTTTTGTGATCCCTGTCTTGTGGGGTTGTTCTTAGGTTAGGTTGTTTACCCTTGTGCCGTACCGAATCCACTACTAGGGAGTTCAGAGGTAGGTGGGTGAAAAGGAAGTCCATATTTTTTGGAGCGATGAAGTATTTACGGTCTGCCCTCTTATTTGTTGGAGTGACGGATGCTGGGGTCTGCCAGATATTGTCGGCCGGATCCATAATAGCCTCATCCATGGGAATAGCAATTCTGGAGGCGGTTGGGGGCTGAAGCGTACGAAGAAGGCGATATCATTTGACTTGCACCTCTTGGAGATCTCTTTCCTGAGCTATAGCAACTCTTTTAAACAATTCCTGAAATTTTTTTGTGTCGTCTCCCGACGGTGGGGCTTCGGTGGTGACCGCTTCGTCTGGGGAGGAGAAGGAATTGTGTAAAGGAGATCTGGTCTCGCCCTCAGAGAGGGAGTCATGTGCGTCTGAGGGGGCTGGAGAATTCGGCTCAGTGGCAGATACGGTGGCAGGAGGCGAGGGAAGAGGTGGCCTGGAAATAGTAGAAGAGGGTCGATGGTGACTCTTCTTTGGATGTGACTCCCAGGGTTGCCATTGAGTGGTATATGGCGGGGGTGGGTAAGCATAGTGCTGTGCATACCATGGATGCGGAGTGGGAGGGTATGCATATTGAACAGTAGCCGGCTGCCAGGATGGAGGTCTATGTGCCGGGCTAGAGTGTTGTGATGAGAACCTGCTCCTTGGTTCGGTGCTGATGTCACTGACTGAACGAGAAGCGGACAAGGAGCGCTGAGATCTCACCGAGTGGATAGAGGAACCCAGGGATGGCGGTGCCGAGGAGGTGTGGCTCCGCAGTGGAGATTGGTACCGCTCATGCCTCTGAGACGGTGCGGGGTGGTGTGGTTTCGGTGGTAACGACGCCGCTATCGAGGGGGTTGTCGGTGCCGAGGTTTGTTCTGGCACCAGAGCACTAAAAGGTGGATTATCGGCACGGGCCTTTTTTGGTGCCGAGCACAGTGCCGTTTTGGCATGCTTCGGTGCCGAGCGCTCTCTCGATGGCACAGTCGGTGCTGAGGATGGCTTAGGCGCCGTAGCGGTCAGTGCCGCTGATTTTTGTCTTGGCTCTGAATGAGCTCTTTTGTGCGGTGCCTGCGTCTTAGGTTGCGACGTGCCGGAGGTTCCTGGCCTATCCTCAGCGCTAACCCGTAATGCTGATGGTGCCGAGGATAGGGATGGAGTTGGAGAGAGACCGGTTTTTGATGCCGTGGAAGAAGAGTGGGTAGGGGGTTGATTTTTCTCCATACCCTTAGTTAGTTGAAGTGATCTAGAAAGCGTAGGCGAGTCCTCTGAAGAGGGATGGAGGGACTTCTCGTATAAGAGAGTCCTTAGTCTATTGGCCCGGTCTCGGCGGGCCCTCGCTGTTAATTTGGAGCAGTGCAGGCACTTTTGAGTCTGGTGCGCCTCCCCAGGGCACTTAATATAAGTGGAGTGTCCGTTGGAAGCAGGCATGGCATCCCGACATGACTTGCAGCGTTTGAAGCCCGGCGAGCTGGGCATGAGGGGTGGGGAAAAGTGGCAAGCAGCAACGAGAATTTTTTTTTTTTTAAATAACTAGACGGGGAGGCGGGTAGGGCTAAAGAACTTGGCTGATGAGGTAACTAAGGGAATAAAATGAGATATTTAACTATTTTTAGAGAAAGTAAGGAGAACAGAAGGCTCTCCATCTGCTGCCGAGGACGGTAGAGAAGGAACTGAGGAGCTGTACACGCAGGCGCCCTTCAATTCCAACAACACTAGAGGGCTCCACGGCGCCTGCGTGGCGTGGCAGAAATGGCTTGAAAAGTCTCCGGTCGCCGGCGCGAGGATGCACCAGCACCCAGAGTGGAGCACCCACGGGGACCACTCGAAGGAGAAGTTATAAATATGTGCTCTGTGTTGATGCTGAAAGATTCTCTGTCTGAGGCAGGGCAATGGGCCAGGAATGTTTGCCCATGGACATGCTGTCACGTTATTGGATTGTGAGGGGAACAGCCGGGTCACTGCTGCACCCATGGGGGGGTGTTGACCCCCTTTGTACCACTTTTGGGGCAATGTGTGGGGTCAAACAAAAGCTTACTTTCTTCTGATTCTGTATCTGATCTTCATATATCTGTATAACGTCTATGTGTGGAGTTAGGAATCTGTACTCGGAATGGAGAGTGGAAGTCTCTCTGAATGTGCTTGAATAATGGGCTAGGAATTTTTGCCTATGGACATGCTAATGAGCAAAGCTCCAGGGAACAATGGGCCTCTGGAGGCCAAAGACACACCTGGCCACTGGCCATGTGACTCCCTCCAGCTTGGAAGAAATCAGGAAGGAGGGATAAATAGGCCATGTGGTCTTAGATCTGCTCCTGACCCCAGATGCAGCCTCCCAGGGGATCACGAGCCGGGAAGACCTGTGGATCCATCCTGACCTAGGATGTTCACCAAAGACTTTTAAGCCAGCAGCTGTAACATCTCTGCTAGAGCCTGCATTGAGAACTGGGAGATTCGATGCATGTAACGTACTATTCCTTTAACAACCTCACTCTCATGCTTTTCTTTCTTGTAGTAATAAACCTTTAGATGTTAGATGCTAAAGGATTGGCCCAGCGTGATTTGTGGGTAAGGTCCAGAGGGGAAATTGACCAGGGATCTGTGGCTGGTTTCTTGGAACCGGACAGAACTTGTTCGGGGGAGGTGGGATTGGGCTCTAACATCCCTCACCTGTGTATGAGGCCCGGGGCCATCTGGGGCACGGATATTGCTGGGGTGCCGGAGGGGTTGTGCTCGTGAGGCTTCTGGCTGGCCAGGCAGGCAGCTGAATCGCTCTGTGGGACTGGTTTGTGGCCTGTTTGGGAAGATCTCCAGTCTGGGGGCTGTAAGGAGCCCCGAATTTGAGCAATTTGCCCTGAGCGGACGCCCTCAGCTGTGCCCAGACCCGGCCCAGCCTGTCACACCACACTATGGAACTGAATTACTAATGAGCTGCTCTAACTACACCAGTGGTCTTCAAACTTTTTAAGCATGAAATCACTTTTTGAATTTAAGTGAAATCCAGGATCTACCTCAAACCCAAATACCCCTGCCCCACTGTGTCGGTGCATTGGGGAGCCCCGATCCTGCCCCCCCATCCTCAGCCAGGCCATAGAATAGGTTTCTTTGCTTCTCAGAGATCCAGCGCATCACAGGCTCAACGTTGCCAGCGGAGCCAGGGCAGAACCCTAGTCCTCTTGGGGGGGGGGGATTCGCAGGCCCCTGAACCCCCCTGCTTGGACTTAGTCTGCTTCCTTCATGCTTCTCTCTGCCAAGACTGCCCCTTCTCCCAGCCACAGAACACCCCCCCCCAGTGAACCCTTCCTTTGTTCAAACTCCTTCCCCTGGCCAGGTATGAAGTTGCTAATTTATGGCCTACATGCCTGCCCTCAGGGACCACCCCTCCACTGGGCAGTGCACACAGACACGCGCAGTCTCTGCAGAGGGGTCACCCACAGCCCAACATAGCAACCAGTGACTGCCCAACCAGACAGGATCCAGAGCCACAAGAGTGGACAGCCCCCTGCTATGCCACACCCACCTCCTTCCTGCCCCTTCTCCCAGGCCCTGCCCCTGCTCACTCCATCCTCACACACTTTTATCAGGCTGGGGGCAGGAATTTGGGGGACAGGAAAGGTTCAGGACTGGGGCCTGGGTTTGGAATGCAGGCTCCAGCTGAGCACCGCTTACCACAGGTGGCTTCTGGGTGATGGTGCAGGGGGCTAAGGCAGGCTCACCCTGCCCTGGCCCTGCACCACTCTCAAAAGCAGCCAGCAAGCTCTCTCCATCCCTGCCCCCCTCTGCTCTGTGGAGGTGGGGTACAGAGTGGAGGGAGGAGCACCGTGAGATCAGTAACTCCCTTTCCTATTCTTCCCGTGCCCTGCACAGCAAGCAGGAGGCTCCCATGGGTGGGGAACAGCTCCAAGGCAAAGGACAAGGGTAGCACGGCAGTGCTGAGAGGGGCAGCTGAAGTGCGGGCACTTGATAGTCTCCTGGCCAAAGCTCTCAGGGTCACCTGTGAAGGGCTCCAAGATCTGCCGGTAGATCCCGATCGACTGGCTGGTGACCACTGGACTACACCATTGCACTGAATTACTAACGAAGTACTCTAACTACTCTATGGAACTGGAATACTAACAAGGTACTCTGACTACACTATGGAACTGAAATACTAACGAGGTACATTGATTACACTATTTAATTGAATTACTAACGAGATACTCGGACACTAACTACACTATTGAACTGAATCACTAATGAGTTACTCTGTTACTAACTACATAGGTGTCACGTTACTGGACTTTGAGGGGAGCAGCCAGATCACTCCTGCACCCATGGGGGGGTGTTGGCCCCCAAAATGGTATAAAGGGGCCATGTGGGGTGTTGAATAGGAGCTTACTGTCTGCTGATCCTGTGTACGCTAGTCATGTGATTATATAATGTCTGTGTGTGTGGGTAGGAATCTGTAATCTGTGTGGAGACTGAATATTTCTCTGAATGTGGTTGAGCATTGGGCAGAGCCCGGCCTATGGACATGCTAATCAGCGAGGCCCTGTGGGACAATGGCACTCAATGGGCCAAGGACACACCTAAAGCATGAGGGTGGACACCTGAGAGCTGCCAGCAGGGAACACAGGGATAGGCCGCTGGCCACGTGACCTGCTGCAGCCAAGAAGAGACCAGGAAGGATGTATAAAGAGGCCATGTGGTCGACTCCATCTCTTGGCCTCAGCTCAGCACTTCACCCCAGAGGCAGCACTGCAGGGATCGAAGAGCCAGAAAGACCTGTGGACCCATCCTGATCCTAGGATGCGCAACAAGAACTTTTAAACCAGCAGCTGTAACATCTCTGCTAGAGCCTGCATTGAGAACTAGGAGATTCGATGCATGTAATGTACTATCCTTTAACAACCTTACTCTCATGCTTTTCTTTATTGTAGTAATAAACCTTTAGATGTTAGATGCTAAAGGATTGGCCCAGCGTGATTTGTGGGTAAGGTCCAAAGGGTAGATTGACCAGGGATCTGTGGCTGGTTTCTTGGAACCGGACAGAACTTGTTCGGGGTAAGTGGGATTGGGTGCTAGGACCCCCCACCTGTGTATGAGGCCTGGGGCTATCTGGGGCACGGATATTGCTGGGGTGTCGGAGGGGTTTTGCTCGTGAGGCTTCAGGCTTGCAGCTGAAGCGCTCTGTGGGACTGATTTGTGGCCTGATTGGAGAGGTCACCAGTCTGGGGACTGTAAGGAGCCCCGAGGTTGAGCAATTCGCCCTGAGCGGACGCCCTCAGCTGTGCCCAGACTTGGCCCGGTCCGTCACAATAGGTAACTGCAAAGCTCTGCTAAAACAGGTGAATGGATATTGGTAGAGTGGGTGACAGACAGTGGGATACCACCAAGCCGTTCATCTCAGGCCAAGTGTGGTGGAGAAGGAACTGAGGGGGCTGGCCAAGGCACCAAAGGTGCCACAAGAGGTGTACTGCACACGTGTGGCCTGGACGGACATGGCTACAGAAAATTTCCCTCAATGGCCCTGGGATGCACCAAGACCTGAAGTGAGGTGCCCCAAGGACAACACTCCAAGAACTATTATCCACCCTTTTCCACACCCCTGATGAAGTTATCAGGCAGCAGGATGTAGGAGACCAAGTACCTTTTCACCCAATACCCAACTCGCTGACCTGGGATGTTGTGATGGCAAGTAGAATTGAGTTCAAAAAAGAAGAGAAAGTTCCTCATTGTGGGCAGCCTAGCTCTTCACCAAGGGCAAGTGGAGGATTTGGGGCTCTCCACAGTGGCCTGGACTCACTGAGCAGCTCTTGCCACAGCCTGACTCTTGCATTTGGCCTAAGCAGGGGGTGGGACCAAAGGAGAAAGAGGAGGATGGGGGGCACAGGTGTGGCACAGAGCCCCGCGCTTCTGGGGTAGCCCCACCAGACAGGCTGGTAGGCTGCAGGAGCTTCCTGGGAAATGCGGTGGGAGGGCCACATCTCCAGAGGTTACAGATCGAGAAGGCACAAGGAAGCTTGGGATAAGCTGCTTGGACTCGGGTTTGCAGACACGGGAGCATGGGGGCAAGTTCCAGGGCCAGCAGGTCTACATGTAGGTCAGTGGTCAGAAGGGACGCTCAGGCCTGGCCTACAAACGCTGGGGCCCCCAGCACCCAGCCCCACATCACGGTGCAGACACCCGGTGGAAGGACAAGCCAGCGCCCGGGCAGAGGACAGCCTGCCACCTCTCTGCCCAAGCGCTTCCCCTTCACACCCCCGGCCCCTCACCAAAGCTGCGCAAGGTGCTGGTCCAGCTCTCGGCCTCCTCCCGAAGCTCCGTGGCGTGGGGTGAGAGGATGATGCTCTTCAAGGTCAGCAGGCTTGCCTCTGCCAGGGCTTTGAGCTCTGCCGTGTCTGTACTCAGGAAGAGAAGAGGGGGAGAGTCTGGCAGCCCAAAGGCACTGGACACCTGCATGCCCAGGGGTGTGGCCCCAGCTGATCCCAGCAACTTGGCCATGGAGGCTCTCTGAGTTCTGGATTCCTGGGGGTGCTGCTGGGCTCTGGCACAGTGGGTGGGATGGGTGAGTTTCCCCCAAGCCTGAGGCCAGAAGCTTCCAGCGAGGACGGGGAACCAGCCAAGGCCAGAGCAGCTCGAGTCCTCCATTCCCTGGAGAGAAGAGACACCAGGGGACTCCGGGTGGTTTCCCTGTCCCTTGGGGGCTCTCATGGTCTGGCCAGTCTCCGAGTTGAAGGCAGTGGGTGGTCAGAGGCCAACAGCTGCCCCATGTCTCCCTGGGGTCCCAGCCTGCTCAGACCAACCTTCCCCCCATGCAGCCTGAGACAAACATCTTTATGGTTCTTACACATGCCTCAGTCTCCTCTGCACTTTTGATCGTCCCCCGGGGGGCACCGTGCTGACTGGCCAATGGCCGACACTCGTCGGGGGAAACCCTGGCAGGCCAAGGATAGAAGGTGGGTTTCTGAAGAACCTGGCTCTCTCCACAGCATGGGTTTGGCCAGGGGGCTCCCGCTTCCCCTGTGCCCCTCTGCTCTAGCCAAGGACTTTTAGATTTGGAAGGTCAGGTGACTATTCAAATGTGACCTTGTTTGCAAAGGCTGCCTGTGACAGGGCCCATGCCAGCTTCCCCCGGGCATCTGGCCGGGCTTGATTTCCTGCAGGGAGCCACGGAGAGTGGCAGGGCTTGCTGGTGCCCAAGGGCCCCATCTTGGCATCTTGGAGGCTGCAGGCCTGTGCTGTGTGGCCCTGTGGGGCCTAGCACACTGAAGGGGTCTCTGCTAAGGGACGTGAGAGGCCCTGGCCAGTCAGTGACTCATGCAGCACTCACCAGACAGCACAAAGGTGCCGCTGTCTTTGGAGACATACTCCTGCTTAGGCGGGCGGTAGCGCCGGCTGGGGGGCCGGCGGGCAGGGTGCTCAGGCAGCGGGGCCTGGTAGGGCACGTTCAGGATGAAGTTGACCAGGCGGAACTGTCTTTCAGCCCAGGCCTTCTGCAGCCGGCGCAGCATGTCCAAGGAGCGGCAGCGCCCTCGCTCACTCGACCAGATCTAGGGGCGCCAAACACATGCTGAGAGGGAGCAGCCGGAGCAGGCGTGAGCCGCAGCCTGAGTGGCGCATGGTCGGGCTTGCAGCAGCTCCGGGAGAGTGAGGTGTCCATGCTGCTGGGGGCTGCATCGCCCACAGCCTGGAGCCTTTCCAGCTAGTCCAGCTGTTTTCCAGTCTCCCACCCCCCATGCCCCAGTTGCTCTCCCCAAACTCTGACATGCCGCTCCCTCCCCTCAGGCTGGCTCTGGGAGTAGGGCCAGTGCTGGGCACGGCGGCTGCCAATAGAAAGCGGTGTGGCCAGAGTGGAAACAGACACTGACCTGCAGGCTGGGTGGCCCACTGAGGTAAGTCGGGGGGAGGTGATGGTGTCACTGCTCCCCCAAACAGTCCTCCATGCCCCTGCATGCCTCAAAGCCATTCCCTGGCCCCCTCGGGTGTGTGCCGTGTGCTGGGCACCACGGATGCCGCGGAGGCTTACGCTGTGGAACAGGAGCACGTGGCTGTCTGGGAAGCTGAGCTGCCATCCAAGGACTGCAGGGGGGAGGAAGCGAGGCGGGTGGCCCCTCAAGGCAAGGGCCTGTATGCAATTAGGGGTTCTTAAGAGGCAGCATGTAGGCACTGGAGGATGCTTAGCAGAGAAAGGAAGTGACATCATGGCCTGGCCTCACTCCCACCAGCACAACACCTGGACACCCATGTGCGGGCCAAGCGTGAAGAGGGGAGCGGGTTACCGGGGGGTCTGGAAGATGTGGGACCTGTTTGCACCATGCATCAGGTGAGACACAGCTTCAGTCAGACCCTGTTTCATGTCTAGGGCTCAGACTGGGAATTTACTTTATTTCTTAGGTCCCCAGGACCTGAGGGATAGAGCACAAGCTGGAGTCGCCGCTTTGCAGCGTAAATGCAGCCCCACTGGACTAGTAATGATGTTAAAATGCGGTTAATAGACTAGTCAATGGAATTACTACTCGATAGGCACTGTCACGTTACTGGATTTTAAAAGGAGCAACCAGATCACTGCTGCACCCATGGGGGGGGGGGGTTTGTCCCAAAAGTTGATATAAAGGGGGCAATGTAAGGTGTCAAACGAAAGCTTTCCTTCTACTGGTTCTGTATATGCTATCCATATACTTGTATAGTATCTGGGTGTGGGAATTATGAAGATGTATTCTGTGTCAATACTGGAAACTTCTCTGTTTGTGGCTGAGCAAGACAAGGAATGCTCAGCCCATAGACATGCTAATGAGCAAAGCTCCCAGGAACAATGGACCTCTGAAGGCCAAAGACACACCTGGCCACTGACTATGTGACTGTGTCCAGCTTGGAAGAGGCGGGGAGGAGGGGGGGGAGGATATAAATATGCCATGTGACCGACTCCATCTTGGTGCTCAGCTCAGCCCTTCATCCCAGATGCAGCCTTGCAGGGAATCACGAGCCGGGAAGAACTGTGGACCCATCTGGATACAGGATGTACACCCAGGACTTCTAAGCCAGCAGCTGTAACATCTCTGCTAGAGCCTGCCTCGAGAACTGGGAGATTCGATGCATGTAACGTTGATACTTTAACAACCTCACTCTCATGTTTTTCTTTCTTTTAGTAATAAACCTTTAGATTGTAGATTCTAAAGGATTGGCTCAGCGTGATTTGTGGGTAAGAGCCAGAGGGTAAATTGACCAGGGATCTGTGGCTGGTTTCTTGGAACTGGACAGAACTTGTTCAGGGTAGGTGGGATTGGGCTCTAAGACCCCTCACCTGTGTGCTAGGCCCGGGGCTTTTTGGGGCTTGGATACAGCTGGGGTGTCGGAGGGTTTTTGCTCGGGAGGCTTCTGGCTGACCAGGCAGGCAGCTGAAGCGCTGTGGGAGACTGGTTTGTGGCCTGTTTGGGAAGGGCCACCAGTCAGGGGCTAGAGAGAGTCCCAAGTTTGAGCAAATAGCCCTGAGCGGACACCCTTAGCTGTGCCCAGACCCTGCCTGGTCCGTCACAGGCACTTCCGCATTTCTCCTTTGAAATGAAATTTCCAAGGAGGAATGAGGAAGACCGCATACAACCCGGGACCTGCAGTGCAGGAGATACTAGAAAAACAACACAGGTTATTAAAAATCCTCTAACCTGCCATGTCCCCCAGAATAGCTTTGCCAATTGATGAGGTCATTATGGAACCATCAGAGGCAACATGAAAAAGGCCGGCCTCCATTCCTCCCACCAATATGTTGTCCTGGCCAGTATCCTGGGACTGTGCTACCCGTTTGAAATTGCTGCTGGTTGTCTGCAGGAGGAAAGGAAGAGGAGGGGGAACAGCCTCATCTGAAGATGAGGAGGACTGAGGAACCAGAAACAAAATACAGGACTATGTAGCACTTTAAAGACTAACAAGATAGTTTATAAACCACCTTGTTAGTCTTTAAAGTGCTACATCGTCCTGTATTTTGCTTCAGCTACACCAGACTAACACGGCTACATTTCTATCTCTGAGGAACCAGAGATAGTCTATTGGAATCTAAATGAGGCAGGTCGTCATCCTTGTCCACAGGCTCCACTTGGGCGGTTGCAGAAGGTGAGAGAGCGTGGAGAGTGGGACAGGGAAGACAGGGTGGTGGTGGCCGGAGAGCACGTTAGTGTATGTGCTGAGGTTGCCAATGACGACTTGCAGGAACGATGACGGTGCAAGGAGTGCGTGTGATATTGGTTCCAGGGCTCCCAAGGTGGCCATTGGTGTTGGAACAGCTGTGGTGGATACAGCTAAGGGTGGTTAAGCCATGGATGCTGCAGAGCATGGTATGTTAGCCGCTTTCTAGTAGAGTGCCAAGATGCCACTGAACCCATTGGAGAGGAATGCTGAGAGGAGAACCTGCTCCCATGACTAGTTTCATGTCTGGTGCTTGGAGACAATGGTGTAGGTGAGAAAGAAATATTCTTAGAAGAGCGTCAGTGCCGACTAGACTCCACAAGTATGGGAAAACGGGGAGGTGAATGCATGCTCGGCCCCTATGGTGTTGGTGCCAGATACTGTGCTGTTCGGTGCCGCACGTGCGTATTTTACTTGGAAAACATCTTTGACTCCAGTGCCAACGTATATCTGGGTTCCAGCCAGTGTTCCCTCTTATATGCGTGCATGCATGGGCACACACCAAGAATTTGAGTCCTGCCCACCTCCTCGGTAGAGCTGCCCAGCTGGGCCACATGGCAGGCGGCTGCCCTGCCCCAGGAGCAGCATGGCAGCCACCATGTGGCCCTGGCACTAGCTTCAACACTTCCCCAGGGCTGGAGCTGTGGGATGTGTGGCAGGCAGTGGCTGCTCTGGCCACCCTGGTTGGGTTCAGAGGCGGAGCCGTGTGGCAGGTGGCTTCTCTGACATCCAGATTTAAAGGAGCTGTGTGATGGGTAGCAGGGAGCTGCTCTGGCGGCCGGGGCTGAAGGATCCCCGTGGCGGGCGGTGGGTGGCTGCTCTGGAGGCCGGGGCTGAAGGATCCCCATGGCGGGCAGTGGGTGGCTGCTCTGGCGGCCAGGGCTGAAGGATCCCCGTGGCAGGCGGTGGGTGGCTGCTCTGGAGGCCAGGGCTGAAGGATCCCCATGGCGGGTGGCTGCTCTGGCAGCCGGATCCAAAGGATCCCCGTGGCGGGCGGTGGGCGGCTGCTCTGGCGGCCGGGGCTGAAGGATCCCCGTGGTGGGCAGCGGGTGGCTGCTCTGGCGGCCGTGGCTGAAGGATCCCCGTGGCAGGCGGTGGGTGGCTGCTCTGGAGGCCGGGGCTGAAGGATCCCCGTGGCGGGTGGCTGCTCTGGCAGCCAGATCCGAAGGATCCCCGTGGCGGGCGGTGGGCGGCTGCTCTGGTAGGTGGGGCCAAAGGATCCCCGTGGTAGGTGTCAGGCAGCTGCTCTGGCGGCCGTGGCTGAAGGATCCCCGTGGCGGGCGGTGGGCAGCTGCTCTGGTAGGTGGGGCCAAAGGATCCCCGTGGTAGGTGTTAGGCAGCTGCTCTGGTGGCCGTGGCTGAAGGATCCTCATGGCGGGCGGCGGGCAGTTCCTCTGGAGATCGGGGTTGAAGGATCCTCATGGCGGGCAGCTGCTCTGGCAGCCAGGGCTGAAGGATCCTTGTGGCGGGCCGAGGCCAAAGGGTCCCCGTGGTGGGTGGCTGCTGCAGCTGTAGTAAGTATGTTCCCACACTGACTTGCCATGGAATTCAGGTTTCTAAATGTCTCGAGGCTTTTTCATAAGATTTCTAGCAATGTGCAGCTTCACCTGCCAACAGGGTGGGTGGGGGCAAAGAGACAAACGCCCTGGGGCCGGCCATTCCAAAGGGCTGGGGCTCCAAGCCACTGCTTCTACGACTGTGGCAGCAGCATCTGTAAATGACGGGTGGGGTGCCGCACGGCGCCATCCGGGCAGTGCTCAGGGCTGGCTGCCTTGTCCCTTCTGCCCATGGCCCCGCCTCACCTTGCCTAGGTGCCCGGCAAGCCAGTTCCCAGGAGTTCAGTTAGCCCATGACCACACTGGTCATTGACATTAGAGATAACGTGGGGACATCAATGCATTGGTGGCTTAATGATGCTAGACATCTCTCTCAATGCAGCTCTCCAGGGAATGTTACCCAGTGAGGGTATGTCTACACTACCCTCCTAGTTCGAACTAGGAGGGTAATGTATGCATACCGCACTTGCTAATGAAGCCCGGGATTTGAATTTCCCGGGCTTCATTAGCATAAGCGGGGAGCCGCCATTTTTAAATCCCCGCTGCTTCGAACCCCGTGTAGCGCGGCTACACGGGGCTCGAACTAGGTAGTTCGGACTAGGGTGCCTATTCCGAACTACCGGTACACCTCGTTTCACGAGGAGTAACGGTAGTTCGGAATAGGAACCTAGTCCGAACTACCTAGTTCGAGCCCCGTGTAGCCGCGCTACACGGGGTTCGAAGCAGCGGGGATTTAAAAATGGCGGCTCCCCGCTTATGCTAATGAAGCCCGGGAAATTCAAATCCCGGGCTTCATTAGCAAGTGCGGTATGCATACATTACCCCGCTAGTTCGAACTAGCGGGGTAGTGTAGACATACCCTGACAGATTCAAAGCATCTTTCAATCTTAGATGCTGGGGTTTGATTTTGCTCCATGACCTTTTATAGTCCAATTAAAAACAAAACAAACAAACAAATACATAGCCCCTAAGCCCCACAAAATTGTCATCATGAGCGAAACACAAAAGCCCAGGAACCTCTACGATGACAATACTGTTAATAACTCGGGTGCCACAGTGGCACCATCCACACAAAACTCCCTCCCTCATGGATGGAAACCTTAGAGGGACACTGGTTCCTGCCCACGGATGGAAACAGCACGGGATGGCACTTCTGTTGGGGGACGCAGTGAGACCTGAGTGGAGCACCCATAGGGACACCACTGGAAGGAGGAACTGCTAACCCATATTCACTCCTTCTAGTGCCTCAGGAAAAGCGGCGAGGAGCCCTGTGGCACCTTAGAGACTCACTGAAGTGTTGGAGCAGAAGCTTTCGTGGGCTCTGAGCTCACACCTTGGGGGCCAGCCGGTCCCACACCCCGCTTCCCACCCTCTGGCAGCCTTGCTCACCTTGAGGATGCTGTCGCTGTGCTCCAGGATCGGGTAGGACAGCAGCTGGCCCAGCGTGAACTGCATGTTGCCAGGGCACTTCACCGCCATTGCTGCAGGAGAATGAGGGTTCTCGTCAGCGTGCAACTGGCAGGCCCAGCTGGGCCCCAAGCATGGCAGGGACCGAAGGGCCCTTAGCTCCTGGGTGGCCCTGGCCCTGTGCCCAGTGTGTGACTAGCAGCTGAGCCTGGGGGCTGCTCCACGGCTCCCCGCACCTATTCCCGGTGAAGTTGACCTAACCCAGCTCCCACCACGAGCCCTTCTGCCTGGGCCCGAGAGATTGCACTGCCAGGCTCTCCCCACGCGGGCACCTGTAGGGCAAGACCCATGCTCCCACATGGCTCAAGTCAGCGTGGCCCCAGGACAGGACGTGGCTCCGCGCGGTGCCACCGCCACCTGGCCTCTCGCCTCCCGTTGGGCCGGCCCGGGGCACTCGCCACTCAGCTCAGGTGTGGGCAGTTCCTGCACCTTGGGCTGCAGCCCTTCGGAGTCCTGCTTCCCTAGCAGAAGGCTGAGCTAGCCTGCTGGGGAAAGGAGCCCCCCGGCCCAGCTCTGCTGTGGGAGTGACCAGGTGCAGCAGGACTGTCCCTCATCAGCAGGTGCGTCAGCTGCACGCTGACTGGGCCTTCTCACCAGCCCCTGGGAGGCTGCACCATGGCCTGGGCTTGAGAAGAGCTGGCAGCAGGGCCACTAGGAACCCCCCCGAGCTCCTCCCCAGCACACGTCTCAAAGCACGTTGCCAGCTTGGCATGGCTTCGCCCCTGCCATCCCAGGGCACAGGGCTCTCTCCATTGTCCACATGGGAGCCCAGCCCAATGACTGGCCCACGGTCACACAAACATGATCCCTGCCCCCCAGTCCTAGGCTAGCACCTGAGCACTGCACTGCCCTTTCCCCAAAGATCCGGCCAAGAGTCCGGTCCAGGTGAGGCTGCAGGCACAGCTCCAGCTGCTGCTCAGGGTGGCAAGCACCTCACAGTCCCTTAGCTCAGCCCGTTGGCCACATGGGCCAGCCCAGCTCTCCCCACCCACTCGCCACCCCGACTGTCCCCTCTCCCAGCCAGCATGGGGCTCAGGGCAGGTGCGGTGCCTCCCCAGACGGCTGTGGCTGCTCAGGCTGCCCACTTTGTTGAGAGCGGGCCGAGCTGAACGCAGGGCCCTGGGAGGACACATCTCCAAGGACGTTGCCCCTCTCTGCCATGGACCCCCGCCGGTGCTCCTCGCAGGCGCACCTGTGAAGATCTCCCACCAGCAGCTGTTCTTCAGGAGGGGGCTGGCCAGTTTCTGAAGCAGGGGCAGGACCTGCTGGAAGCTCCCAATGCTGTGCACACAGGCCTGCAGGATGGGGTGTTTGGCAGGCAGGGCGTCTTCTATGCGGGATGCTTCCCTCTGCCACTCAGCCACTTTCTCCATAGCCACGGGGGGATTGAACTGTAGGACAGAAAGACCAGCGGGCCCCTCCAGTCACACCAGGCCCCTATGGATTAGCAGGGACGGCCGCGCACAGGGCAGCACAGCTGTGACTGTGTGGGAGCAGGCCCACTCGGGGAGACGGCAGGTCCAGACTAGGGGTACAGCAGACACAGGTGGGAGAAGCTCAGGGCTGGAATTCCTGTGGGCCAGGAGTGAGGGGCACAGCAGATGTGGGGGGAGCACAGTACTGGGCTGGCAGGGGCTGCGGGTCAGGAGTGAGGGGCACCGCAGGGCTGTGAAGTGGGGAGCCCAGGGCCGGGCTGCCAGTGGCTGCAGGTCGGGAGGCAGGGAGCCCAGGGCCGGGCTGCCAGGGGCTGCAGGTCGGGAGGCGGGGAGCCCAGGGCCGGGCTGCCAGTGGCTGCAGGTCGGGAGGCAGGGAGCCCAGGGCCAGGCTGCCAGTGGCTGCAGGTCGGGAGGCGGGGAGCCCAGGGCCAGGCTGCAGGTCGGGAGGCAGGGAGCCCAGGGCCAGGCTGCCAGTGGCTGCAGGTCGGGAGGCAGGGAGCCCAGGGCCAGGCTGCCAGGGGCTGCAGGTCGGGAGGCGGGGAGCCCAGGGCCAGGCTGCCAGTGGCTGCAGGTCGGGAGGCAGGGAGCCCAGGGCCAGGCTGCCAGTGGCTGCAGGTCGGGAGGCAGGGAGCCCAGGGCCAGGCTGCCAGTGGCTGCAGGTCGGGAGGCGGGGAGCCCAGGCCTGGACTGCCAGGGGCTGCAGGTCGGGAGGCGGGGAGCCCAGGGCCGGGCTGCCAGTGGCTGCAGGTCGGGAGGCAGGGAGCCCAGGGCCAGGCTGCCAGTGGCTGCAGGTCGGGAGGCGGGGAGCCCAGGGCCAGGCTGCCAGGGGCTGCAGGTCGGGAGGCGGGGAGCCCAGGGCCAGGCTGCCAGGGGCTGCAGGTCGGGAGGCGGGGAGCCCAGGGCCGGGCTGCCAGGGGCTGCAGGTCGGGAGGCGGGGAGCCCAGGGCCGGGCTGCCAGGGGCTGCAGGTCGGGAGGCAGGGAGCCCAGGCCTGGGCTGCCAGGGGCTGCAGGTCGGGAGGCGGGGAGCCCAGGGCCGGGCTGGCAGGGGCTGCAGGTCGGGAGGCAGGGAGCCCAGGCCTGGGCTGCCAGGGGCTGCAGGTCAGGAGGCGGGGAGCCCAGGGCCGGGCTGGCAGGGGCTGCAGGTCGGGAGGCAGGGAGCCCAGGCCTGGGCTGCCAGGGGCTGCAGGTCGGGAGGCGGGGAGCCCAGGGCCGGGCTGGCAGGGGCTGCAGGTCGGGAGGCGGGGAGCCCAGGCCTGGGCTGCCAGGGGCTGCAGGTCGGGAGGCGGGGAGCCCAGGCCTGGGCTGCCAGGGGCTGCAGGTCGGGAGGCGGGGAGCCCAGGCCTGGGCTGCCAGGGGCTGCAGGTCGGGAGGCGGGGAGCCCAGGGCCAGGCTGCCAGGGGCTGCAGGTCGGGAGGCAGGGAGCCCAGGCCTGGGCTGCCAGGGGCTGCAGGTCGGGAGGCGGGGAGCCCAGGGCCGGGCTGCCAGGGGCTGCAGGTCGGGAGGCAGGGAGCCCAGGCCTGGGCTGCCAGGGGCTGCAGGTCGGGAGGCGGGGAGCCCAGGGCCGGGCTGCCAGGGGCTGCAGGTCGGGAGGCAGGGAGCCCAGGGCCAGGCTGCCAGTGGCTGCAGGTCGGGAGGCAGGGAGCCCAGGGCCAGGCTGCCAGTGGCTGCAGGTCGGGAGGCGGGGAGCCCAGGGCCAGGCTGCCAGGGGCTGCAGGTCGGGAGGCGGGGAGCCCAGGCCTGGGCTGCCAGGGGCTGCAGGTCGGGAGGCGGGGAGCCCAGGGCCGGGATGGCAGGGGCTGCAGGTCGGGAGGCGGGGAGCCCAGGCCTGGGCTGCCAGGGGCTGCAGGTCGGGAGGCGGGGAGCCCAGGGCCGGGCTGGCAGGGGCTGCAGGTCGGGAGGCGGGGAGCCCAGGCCTGGGCTGCCAGTGGCTGCAGGTCGGGAGGCGGGGAGCCCAGGCCTGGGCTGCCAGGGGCTGCAGGTCGGGAGGCGGGGAGCCCAGGGCCGGGCTGCCAGGGGCTGCAGGTCGGGAGGCGGGGAGCCCAGGGCCGGGCTGCCAGGGGCTGCAGGTCGGGAGGCGGGGAGCCCAGGGCTGGGCTGACAATGTATTACGTTATTGGAGTTTATAATGAGCAGACAGATCACTACTGCACCCAGGGGGGTGTTTGCTCCAAAGTCTGTACAAAGGGGCCATGTGAGGTATCAAATGGAAGCTTCTATTCTATTGATTCTATGTCTCCTACTCTTGTACTGGTGTGACATTTGTATGTGGAGTTGTGACTATGGGCTCTGGGCTGGTCGTGTGAGCGTTCTCTGGGCTGGTAGTGCGGGCGTTTTCTGGGCTCGTAGTGCGAGCGTTCTCTGGGCTGGTAGTGCGAGCGTTCTCTGGGCTGGTCGTGCGAGCGTTCTCTGGGCTGGTAGTGCGGGTGTTTTCTGGGCTCGTAGTGCGGGTGTTTTCTGGGCTGGTCGTGTGAGTGTTCTCTGGCTGGTAGTGCGAGCGTTCTCTGGGCTGGTAGTGCGGGTGTTTTCTGGGCTCGTAGTGCGGGTGTTTTCTGGGCTGGTCGTGTGAGTGTTCTCTGGCTGGTAGTGCGAGCGTTCTCTGGGCTGGTAGTGTGAGCGTTCTCTGGGCTCGTAGTGCGGGTGTTTTCTGGGCTCGTAGTGCGGGTGTTTTCTGGGCTGGTCGTGTGAGTGTTCTCTGGCTGGTAGTGCGAGCGTTCTCTG